>NC_059335.1:13095875-13404250 GCF_018350155.1 Leopardus geoffroyi
AATACGCCAGCAAAAGAAAGGAGATGGGACAAAGATGCAGGGGGAGGGCAGTGCAGACAGAGAGAGGGAGGTCCAGAGGGGAGAGATGGAGGAGAGGAGGAGGAAGAGGCCCAGAGACAGCAGGAGGTGGGTGGGGTTGGTAGCGGGGGAGAGGGCAGAGGGGCCACAGGGTGGACACAGTTAGTGTCCCAGCCTGAGAAGGACGGCCCTGCCCCCTCGGCCCTCCCCGCTCCCCGCTCACCATGCGCAGGTAGTTCATGAGGCTGGTCCCATGGGGCCAAATATTGGCCGACGTACAGGCCAGCGGCTTCACACCGATCTCTTGGCTGCGGTTCAGCTCCCGGACGGCACTCACCACCACGTGCACGGCGTCAAACATCAGGGCCGCCGACAGCTGGGGTGGGGGGCAGAGGTAGAGCGAGGATGAGGAAGAGGCAGCTCAGGCAGGGGGCCCCAACGCCCCCGTGGTGCTACCTACAAGCCCTCAGACAACTCCCATCTCTCCAGGAGCATGACACGGTGCAGGTCGGCAGTGAGGACCGGGCCTCTGAGTGTCTTTCTCAGGGAGTCAGGTGGCAGAGGGAAAAACGTGCATGCTGCCCGTAGCTTTGTGGGAATAGCTCCTCCTGAATCATGCAGCCCTGTGTCTGTTTGGGGACGGGCTGGACGGCCAGCCGCGTCACCTCCACAGGGGGATGCTGGTGAGCCTCAGGGTGTGCCCGGGAATCTGCATCAGCGTGGCTGACGCAGGATGCAGGGTGTGGGAAGAGGGCCACAGCCTGATTATGGCTGGGCGCACGTGTGTGGGGGCTGGACGAAAGTGCCTGTTTGTCTACACGCAAAGTGCCAGAGTGGGCGTGGCATCTAGGAGGCAGGCGAGCATAAGGGCTGTGAGCCTGCGCCTGGGAAGCAGGCGGCTCTGAGCTGGAGACCCGGCTCTCCTATTTCCTACGGGAGGCCCAAGTCCCCACCCTGCTCGGAACCTCAGTGTCCTCCCGTGTAAGATGGGGATGATTGTCATCTCTGCCTCCACAGGCTAACGTGGGCACCAAAGAAGGTAATACATGTCAGAGTTCAAAACTGCCCGGCACAGAGTGAACGCTTGATACAAATTGGGCACCGAGCTGTGACTGAGGACACGGGGCATCCGTGTGTGTGTGTGTGTGTGTGTGTGTGTGTGTGTGTGTGTGTGTTTGCGGGAGTGCCTTCGCTGGGTTGGTGTGAAGGTCTGAATATCCGTGTCGTGTAGACAGCTTCAGGGGCACACACAAATGTACCTCTACCCACGTTATGTCTGCACCGCCTGACTGCATGGCTCAGTGTCCATGTGTGTTTCTATGCGGTAGGAGTGCCTTGGTATCTTGGCACAGGACTAAACGTCTGTGAACAAATACACCTAAGTGTGTACCTTTTGTATGTTTGCGTTTATTCAACATATATTATTGGACACCTACCCTGGGCCAGGCTGATTTAGGTGCTGGTGATACAAAGACAAAGAAGACAGAAAGAAAACCCTGCACTCATGGAACTTATGGTCTAGATATCCGTATCTGTACCTAAGCAAAACATAGAGAATTAGATATGCAAGGACAGGTACTGTGCAGAAAAATACAGTATGGAAGGGAGCTGATTAGCAGGGAGTTTCTCGTTTTTATGGTGGGGACCAAGGAAGGTCTCATAACTGAGGGAATGTTTGAGCAATGACTTGGCAAATGAGGGAGTGAGTCGCTAGTTCTCTGGGGAAGCACATATGAAGCAGTGGGAGAAGCAAGTGCAAAGGCCCTGGGGTGGGCATGTGCTAGGGCCATAGAGGCACCTGGAGGAGGCCAGTGTGGCTGGGGCAGCCTGGGAGGTACACAGGAGGAAACAGATCAGACTTATCTTGGGGCCACAATGTGAGGCCTCACAGTATGTACTTGGAAAGCGAGTGGGGGCGCTGGAGGGTTCTGGCACCATCTCACCAAAGTACAGAAAAAGTGCTCACCGCGGGACCTGGATAGGTGCTGGCTTCACAGTTCTCCCTCCAGGACATGTTGAGGCTGCGCACAAACTCGGGGTAGAAGGGATGTGAGGTGTTAAACATGGAGAAGCCCAGGATGTTGGAGGTGTCCTCCACGATCCCGTCCAGGTGCAGGATGGGGAAGTCCTGGGGCCAAGAAGAAGGGGTGAGGCCTGGGGCCAGGCCCCACATGGGGCAGACACCCTGGGAGGGGGGTGGGGGCCGGAGGGGCTGCATGGGGTACGCACCATGGTGGTGAGGATGTATTTGTAAAACGCTGAGGTCATTCCCAGCTCTGAAGCCTGGAGGACATGGGGCGGCACAGAGGCGACAGGAGGGGCGGAGGCCCACAGGCAGAAGCGAGGAGACGCCAAGAGAGGAAGAGAGATTTAGAGACAGGCCTAGTGAAGACACCCATGGGAAACACAGTAACAGACACCCAGAGACGGAGACAGGGAGAAGGAGCCGCGCGGGGGCAGAGGGAGACCCTGCTCCCTGATGCTGCACCAGTGGACAGGCGACCTGGGTGGAAGGAAGGCCTTATTGGAGGAGAGAATGGCACCCCCAGATGCCCGCATCCCCCTGGAGGGCACTTACAAGACTGCCTTCTGGAGACAGACAGGCAAAGGGACGCCTTAGAAACAGGACAGGCCGGGAGGGTAACCTCAACTTTAAGCTTCTCCCCGCGCTGCCCCAAAGCCAAGTTGGGGCTGCTACTATGTGGGGCCCGGCTTGGTCACAGGCCAGATAAAACCCCCCTGCCATCTTTACAAGCACTTCGCAGTGAAAGGCAACCGACTGGAATCTCAAAATGCCTGTTTGGAGCCCCTTTCTTCACAGTCCTTGAGGCAAACAAAACTGGAAGGCCTCTCCTGCCACGGTGTCCGAGCCTGTCCCCGCTACGGTCATTAGAACATTACATGGCACCAGCCAGCATCGGCCGAGTGGCAGGAGCTGTTATCGTGAGGCTCACAGCCCATTCCACGAGAGGAGAGTGACCACGGGTCCCTCGGCTCGGCTCGCGGGACCCCAGCCCAGGCCTGCCTGCCTTCCGAACACGAAACCTTTTCTCTAAAACTTCTTGCCTCAAGGGCCCTATGGATTCTGTCCACGCTTCTTCCTGTACACTACAATCAGTAGTGACATATGGTTTTAATTTAAAAAAAAAGAAAAAAGAAAACTGGAGAAAAATAAATAATACAGATTAGATTACGAGGACGAATTAAGAGCAGGGAAGCAATGAATGATTAATGAATGTGGGTCACTGCTGGAGGGTGTGTGGCAGGCCCCGGTGCTACCCCCTCCCGGGCGCCCTTGAGCCAGCCTGTTTAACTCCAGCTTCTTAATCCACAAAATGGTCATCACGCCTGCCCCGCAGCCTGGGTGGGAGCCAAATTAAAGAGTCCGTGCAAAGTGCCTCCACGCGGCAGGACGGGCACTCAGTGCAGATGACAGGGAGCTCCCGCACCAGCATCTACTCTGGGCCAGGACCTGTCTGTCCCAAGTGCTTCCCCACCATTCACTCACTACCCCTCACGGCAACCCACCGAGGCAGCAACTGAGCACAGAGAGGGGAGGCGACTGTCCAAGGCCCGACCACCGGTGCGACTGCGAAGTGGCCAAGCTGAGACAAACCTCACGATTATCATCCGCTCGTAGGAAGCGGGTCTCTACCGTGTGACCCCTGAGGCCCGTGGGCATTGGGCGACTTGCTCTGTCACCCAATGCTTCTGCCCCGACCCTGTAGAGAGACAGAGACTGGGGGACTCACTTTACGGAGGATGAGGTGGGAGATGGACGCATTGGCATCAATGATGATGGTGGACACCTTGTCATCGCGGATCTCCTTGAGCAGCGGCGTGGGGTCCCGGCTGTCATCCAGCATCCTCACTGACAGCGTCTCCTTGGAGATGAGGAAGCCACGCACTAGCTCCTCCAACCGCAAGAGGCCTGGGGGAGCAGGAGGGCCCGGGTTAGGGTCCCTGTAAGTGTCCCAGGGTGACCTCCTCCTCCTCCAGTGTAGGGGAGCCCAGGAGGGGACGAGGGCTGTACTGACCAGAGCGTGGTTGGCTCTCTTGGGATACTGGGCCCGTGGACCCTGTGCTCGACCTCCACACACCTGTCCCCTGCCACCTTTCCGCCGCTGGGACGTGTGACGGGGATCTCAAACTTCACTCACGCAAGCCACATTTCCACTCCTCTCACCCAAGCCACCACCTGCCTGCCAGCCACTCAGGCCCAAACCCGGACAGCAGCCCGGCCTCCTCCCTCCCTCTCCCTTTCTCCCCCTCTCCCTCTCTTTCTCTCTCCCAGCTGCGCCCAACCCACCCAGGCTCTATCTGCAGAGTGCAGCAGACCCCACGTGCCGCACCACCGCCACCACCCTGGCCTAAGCCACTGCCTTCCCTCACCTGTTATGACAGCCACACTTGTCCCCACGTCTGTCCCCGTCACAGCAGCCACAAGCGCGTAGAGCAGGTATGTGCCTCCTCTGCCCCAAACCCTCTAACAGCTCTGGCCCATTGAGAGTGGGGGCCCGCATCCTCCCAGCCCCCGGGCCCCACTCCACCCACCCACCCCTCGCCATCCCCTTGACCTGTCTCGCACACGCCACGGCCACGCTCCTGCCCTGTGGCCTTTACACTAGCTGTTCCCTCTTCTCCCTGGACCCCCACGCGGCTCCCTCCCTCTCCACCTTCAGATCTCTTACCCAAACATCACCACCTCGAGGAGGTGATCACCATCCCATCTCGAATGGGAGGACTTACTACTTCCTAGCTTCTCCCACGAGACAGCAGGCCTGACAAGGACAGGGGTTCTGGCCTGGCTCGCACACGCACCGCTCTAGCCCCAGGACCCAGAACAAGGTCTGGGCCGTGGCAGGTGTTCAGTAAATACCTTTTGAAAGACGAGTTTCTCCTGGAAGTTACGGAGCACGGCCCTCTCTCTTTTTCCAGCTGTGCACCCCACCCACAAACCCACCGGCCTTCCGGACATCTCCACTTGATGGTCTCCGAGACACCTCGACCCCAACTGCACCTCCACCTGACCGTTCTGTCCTCCTCCTCCTCCTCAGGCGGAACCCAGTCACCACAGCGACGGCGCCCTCTCCCTTCCCTCGTGGCTCCTCCAACCTATCCTGGCCTCTCCGGCCTGCCACCACCACCAGATACCTAACCAGTGCCCCTTCTCCCTGCCCGTCTCTGGCCTCCCGGCCATAGCTCGTGGCATTCTCCAGTCAGTTCTCTCTGCTGCAGCCAGCGCTCTTCCTGCGACACACACCCGGCCTGTCCCCTGCCCCGCCCTGCGTGGGAACCTTGCACCACCGCCATCATCTTCGGGCAGAGGTGCAGGGCCCTGCGTGGTCACGCTTCCTGCACGCGCTGCTCCCCTGTTCCCACACTGGGCACCGGGCTCCCTGGAAGCATCCTTGAGCCTCTCAAAGCGGCCACGTTCCCTGGGCCCTCGGCCCCCGCCCTGCCACACCCTCCCCTCTTCCTGACCCCAACTCCTCCCCAACCTTTAGGTCCAGCTTAGAGGCCCCTTTCTCGGGGACACGGGATCTGAACTTTCAGACTCGGCTAGGATTCCCTTCCACGTGCTCCGACGGCACCCCGCCTGCCCGCCGACAGAGTATGGATTGCTCTGCGTCACAACCGCTCGGCCACAGCATCCCCCGCGGACCCTGGGGTCCAATCCGGGACCACACCTAGTGCGGAACCGCCAGGGCCTCGCAGGGGCCTGGCACACAGGTGCTAGTTCCTATCTGCTGACTAAATGGTCTCTCGGGGGAGGTGGGGGGGGGGGGGGTCCGGGTTCCTGACGGGGAAGGATGGTGGGGACCGGGGGAGCCTGTGCCATGCGGGAGACCAGATCTCTCGGGCAGGGGAGTTTGGGGGAATAAAAACAAAACACCCAGTTCTCCCTCACACTCGGCCTTGGCGCAGATGAGGCTGGCCGAGGGGTAGTTGAAGGACTTGAGGATTCGGGAGACGGCCAGGCTGACGTCCTCGTTACTGGGGTACAGGCTGACGGACGCGAAGCGCAGGTACTGCAGGCGGGGTGTCTCCTCGGGACCCACCTTGATGTGGGGGATCTGGACAAAGAAGGAGGCTTTGCTTCTATCCTGCGGCCTCCTCCCCAGCCTCGCCTCCCAGGGACCCACCCCTGCCCTGTCCCACACTCTGCTCACCTCCTTCTCTCCACAGATATGGCTCACGGTGGAGGCAGACGCGGGGCTGGACGAGGGCCCCAGGACGGACACGACCCCCTTGGGCAGGATCTGACACACTGCGAGGGGTGGGAAGAGACCGCAGTCAGGGACCTTCCTCTCTGTCCCCAGCTGGCCCGGGAGCACATCCGATCCTTGGAGCTGCCCGATCCCCCTTGGCCGCCCCGGACCCAGAGGCCCAATCCCCGGTCCCACCCGCTGCAGTGGACAAGACAGAGACAAATGGGGAGAAATGGCAAGAGGGATGGGTTAGACCATGAGAGAAACAAAGAAAGAACACAGAGGAAAAACCGGGGACCTCCTGGCTGCAAAGCTAACGCCCGGCTCCTCAGCCTCTGTCTCACTCCTCCTTTCCAACAACGCTTCACAGCCCCTCCACCCCACAACTACAGCGAGGGCCCCTCTCCACCCCACATCCCAAACACCACTCTCCTGTGGCTTTCGTTTGCTCCTCTTTCTTCTGTGTTTTTTTTTTTCTTTTTTCCCCTTGAACTTGCGCGCGTCTCAAAGACTGGGAGGCAGAAGCTGTTTCTTCTGCCTGCCCGGTGCCCATTCTCATGGCAAAACCCTAACTTCTCCTCAGGGAACCATATGTTTCCCAGGACTGGCTGGCACCCAAGCCAGGATCACAGAACCACACTGTCCTGGCCCCAGTGATTGGTTCAGAGATGGGGACGGGCTCAAAGCAGGCCATCGAGAGCCTTCCCCGGGTTTCTGCTACAATTATTACGTAGTTTGCTAAACAGGTGAGATGTAAGCTTTGAGCTACTGGGGCCGTCTTGCCACCAGTTAGGGAGGGTATTCCTGAAAATGAACCCAACTTAGAGGAAAACAGGACCCACGGATGAAGACAGAGAGCTTCCCGGGACATGATATGAGCGCCTGGATCTAACCATGCCTGAAATTAGTCCTTAGGCCTTTTCGTATTATAAGCTGATAAATTCTCTTTTTCCCTTAAGGCAGACTGAGTGGGTTTCTGCCACATCCAACGAAAAGCATCCTAACTAAATGCCTTACCTTCCTCTAAACTTGATTCTTCTGTGCCTTCCACATTGCTGAAGGCCCCGTTTGTGCAGACCAAATATCTAGAAACAATCCTTGCCTTTAATCCTTCTCTCGATAGACAAATTAGTCACCAAGTCCTGTCTCTTTTGTCCTCAAATTTTCTCATCTCTTTCCCCTTCTCTCCCCTGCCCTACTTTTTAGGGCTCTCAACTCAGGCATGCCAACTCAGGCATGATCACCCAAATCTAGCCTCCAGATTCACCTTCCAGAAGCCCGCTCCCTGACCTAAACCCATTGGTGGCTCCCTTCTGCCTACAGGTGAAGGTGACATCTTTTAGCCTGCTACTGTCGCCTCTTTGAACTGGCCCGCCATTCTGCCCAGCCTCACCTCCCACTGCTGTCACACTTCAGCCCCAAAGTCTCTCATGATCTCACCAAGCATGTCCTGAGTTCAGGTAGCCAGGACAGGTTCAACCCCACACCTGTTCTTTGGCCCCATCTATCCCCCTCCTCTGCTCCAGCTCCAGACTATAGCATATGCCTGGAACACCATTTACCTCCTCACCCTCCATCCCAGCTTCTCCCAGTTTGTGTTCTGTGCTGCGCCAGTCAGAAAAGTGCAAGAAACACTGTACCCCATTCTCCCTCTCGCTAATATGAAACACACGTGAATATAACAAAGGCTCTGACGAGGCCTGTAAGGAAGAAAACCAATCTAACACACATTGCAGACAGCATCTCCTGAGGTATACGACCCCAACACATTTGTTCAAGAGATACCCGTTAACATTTGCTCAGTCTGTCAGGATCCAACAAATACTTATACACCCCTACTATGTGGCTGCTGTTCCACAGGGCATACTTTGAGCAATGCCACTTTTTCTATATCCTGCTTGCCTTTCAGACCTCAGAACTTTGGTTTAGCCTTCTCCAGAATGCCTTCACTGGTCCTGCCCCTGAGGCCCCCTGGCCTCACTGTCCAGGCCCCTCATTACTCAGCTCTGGGCACTGTGTCCCCAGCCAGCCATGAGTTTATCTTTCAAATGAGGCTCTCAGCTCTTACAAGGCAGGACCGGGGCTGGCACCCTCCCTACCTCCCCGTGCTCGGCAGCACCATCTCTGGAAAGGAAAAAGCTGAGCAGACATGAAGGAAGGGGCAGGTGGAGCTAGAAAGAGACGAAGCAAGCAAGCTGAGGAGGCCAGGAGCTGAGGGACAGACTGAGGGCTGCCAGCCTGCCCTGCCTCACCCCACGCCCCCTGTGGCCCTGCTCACTGGTGTCCGTGGTCTCGTACTGGCTGTCCCGCTGAAGCTCAAAGATGTCTACTTCCACCCGGGCCTTGGCCGGGACTTCGATGATCCCGTTGATCTGCTCCCGGGCCAGAGCCAGGGCCAGACGTTCGCCGCGGCCACACACTGTCTGGTCGTCCAGGATCGCAGCTGAGGGGACACGGGGGTTGGGGACCAGACTCCTGGGTCCTGAGAAAGGAGAGGCTAGGGTCCTGGACTCCTGGGCTCTAAGGTAGGGGTGGGGATGCTGATATGGGTCTAGACTCCTGAATCTAAGGTTGGACACAGCTGGAGATCTGGACCGTTGGGTCCGGGCGGGGGGAGAAGGCGCTGGGGGCTGCTGTTCCCTGTTGCTGAGGAAAGCTGAGACCTGAAGCCCAGATTCCCGGGTCCTGAGGGATGGGCAGGCTTGGGAGGGTCTCTGCAGAGGCGGGGCAGGGGCTGTCGGGCCTCACCCATGCGCAGTGATGAGAGCACCTGGCAGCTGGGGCTGGCGAAGGCAACAATCAGCAGCAGCAGCAGCTCAGCCGGCATCTTCCTCCCCTCCTCATGGGGACGCAGCTGCCGCGGCCCCCACTCGCCACCTGCAGGGAGCCCCCCACCCATGGGGAGATTGCTGAGGTGGGGGCCTCAGAGCCCTTTGGAGGACTGCTAGATGGGGTGGTGACCGGAGACCCCGGGACATTGTGAGCGAGCGCTGGAAGGCCCTGCCCTTGTCAGAAGCTGACAACACCAAAGGCATTGATACGAAGGAAGCTCAGGCTCTGAGGAGCACTACCGGGGAGGAGCTCACGGCACTGAGTGGGACAGGCATGGCCAGAGGACATTCACAGCTACCAAAATGGGAGGGATCTCAAGTAAGAGCAAATTCCAGGGACCATCCCCACCCCAGTAGGAAACCAGGAAGTGCCACCCCCCCACCCAGTCCCGCCCCTGTCTCTGGGCAGGCAGCGGTTACTAGGCAACAGAAACTGGCTGGAGAGGATGCGGTGGTTGCTAGGCAACCCCATCCCAGGCCTCACTTGCCACTTTCCTGACGTCCCTGGTTCCCACAATCCCGTGGGGAGAGTGGCCTGGACATCCGGGGTCTGGAGGGGAGAGTATCCGGGAGTTAAGGAAACTTGAGGAGAGAGGGAATGATGGAGAGAGACAGAGACACACGTGGAGACACACAGATGGAGACAGATGGATGGACCCGAGGCAGCTAAGGAGCTAAAAAAAAAAAAAAAGAAAGAAAGAAAGAAAGTAAAGAAAGAGAAGACAGAAACAGGGAGACAGAAATAGGAAGAGAGGCTTAGAGAAAGAAAATACAAAGACACCCAGGAAAGGAGAAAGAGGAAAAACAGACAAAAATACAAGGGAACAAGAAGATAAGAAGACAGGGGGGACAGAGATGAAGAGGACAAAGGAGTTTCTGGGTAGGGAAGGACAGGACTAGGAGCAAGGAGGAAGGATGAGGCAGGAAGGCAGGCAGCCATGGAGACGGAGGAAGGTCAGGGTGGGGAGAGGAGCATAGGGCAGGCAGCAGAGAGGGAAATCAAGGCATAAGAGAGACACAGAATAGAACAGGAAATACAGAGAACGGAGAGAGGACACAAGCCCACTTGAGATGCCACCAGAGAGAGCTGGAAGGGAAGAGTAAGGCAGGGAGTCTGCTGTCTGCCAAAGCAGGTGCCAGACTACAGCCCCCCACCCTGCTCAGGGGAGCTGAGGATTAGGGGGAGACAATGCATCTTTGCTTCCCAGAACGGCTCCAACCCCAGTGAGTTAGAGTCCTCCAGGTACCCCAGCCTTCTATGGGGCAACCCCCAGGCAGGGATGAGTTTGGCTGGGTGCACGGCTTCTCCTGGCCGAGAGCCGTGCCCTGAGAGAAGGGGAGTTGGGCTTCCAGGAGAGAGCATTACTGTGAGGCCCAGAGTGCTGTGAGGTGAGCCTAGGGGTCTCGTTGCACCCCACCTGATCCCCATGGATGCAGGGCTTAAGGTAGTGAGACAGCAGAATGAAACCTGCCAGGGGAGGGCAGAGGCACAGTGAAAGATTTTGGACCATCCTTGTGGCCAGGAAAACCTAGGCCATGGCAGCAGGAGACCCAACAGTCTCTGCTCTGCCCCTGACTCCCACATGACCTTGAGCAGCTCCCTCTCTCAGGGCCTCTGGGAAAGGCAGGCTGAGGGGTGGGAGGGCATCATGGACAGGCTGGGGGCTGCAGATGGTAATCCGGATCTACAGTGAAGACTTCAAGGGTGGAGGAGCAAGGGAAGTTGGGGGACCAGGAAGAACTCTCAGGGGGAGGATTGTGGAGGGCGGGGCTTGGAGAGAGGCAAGAGTTGAAGGGGGGTCATCCCGAGACATCAGGGGCTTCTGGGGACAAACCAGGGAACAGAGACTAGAGGACAGGGAAGACGGAGGGAGAGACAGGGACCAGAGGGCGGGGTCCCACAGGTGGCAGACATGGGTGGGAGCAGAAACACAGAGTGTAGAGCCAGGGTCTGGGACAGCACGTGGACAAAGACATACAGGAAGGCCCAGATAGAAAGACAGACAGACCAAAAAGAGGTACCTGGGGCTAAATGAGAGAGAAGGACCCACACAGGTCCCCTAGAAGGGAGACACCAAAGGAAACGGAGACAAGACAGAGAGCGCGAGGCAGCAGAGGCAGGGAATCAGGCAGGCCTGAGCCCCACAGGCCCAGACACTTAGGCAAAGCCAAATAAAGGTGGAAGCATAGCAGCCAACCAGGCAGAAGGAGCCGAGTGAGGGGCCCTGCCAGGGGAGGCAGACAGACAGGAAGGCAAGACATCACCAAGGTGAGAAGGCAAATCGGTGAGACAAGTGGGGTGAGGGAGAGGGCAAAAACACAAGAACACAACAGGTGCAAAGACTGCAGGAAGGGGAAAAATCCGGAAAACTCTGCAAAGGAAGAGAGCTAGTTGGAAAGAGAGCCGGAGAAAATGTATGCAGGAGCCACACAGCAGATCTAGAGAAGAGGGAGGGGTGAGTGAGGCAGACACACACTAGAAGGGGCAGTGAGGGCCAGGGAGGGAAATGGAGGCAGGGAGGAAGAGCGAGGGGCACAGGCAGGGACAGGGTGAGTGCCCACATAAGGGGGCCAGTCCACACAGAGATGCACCCACCAGGGTGTCTTGAGGAGGTGGTCAATCCCAGAGCCCACAGCCCCGAGGCATGGGGAGGGATGAGGACAAAAAGGCCAGGCCAGGACGTAGAAGTGAGCAGAGGATGGGGGGTGAGTGAGACCACCAAGGAAAAGACAAAGTGGACCACGGAGTGGCTGCGGCTGAGGAGAAAGGAGCCGGACCCAGAGTGGATCTGGGGGAGGAAAGCAGAAAAGCGAACAGGAAGACAGGCTCCAAGTGCAGGGGCAGAGGAGGACAGGGGAGCAGGGGCACAGGCAGAGCAAAGCGTGGATGGAGAGAAGTGGATAGAGGGCCAAACCTGTGGGTGCTTCCAAAAGAGCCAGACGAGATGCAGGGGAGTTTTGAAAAAGGGAGAGAGAGAGAGAGAGAGAGAGAGAGAATCAACAGAGACACAACAAGAAAGAGTTAGGCTAACAGCAAAGGAGAGAGAAGTTGGACAGAGTCAGAGAGAGGCCTGAGAGACACACGAAATGGAGATGGAAAAAAAAGGAAAGACATTTCCAGGAGACGGACAGCGGATGGGACAGGGATGGCAGGCAGAAAGGATGAGGAAAGAAGAGAGGCGGAAACAGAGGGAGAACAGAGCCGGTCACCGGTCGCCGTGGGACCGCGGCTGGAGAAAGCAGGGGCGGAGACTGGCCAGGAGTCCCAGAGAAGGAGTGAGCCCGCAAGTAAGAGCCAGGCAGCCCCTCAGGACCCCAGGGGCTGGGGACAAGGCTGAGCTGTGCACCCAGAAGAAGGGTGAAGAGAGGCTGAGGTGAACAGAGGTTGGGAGACGGGGGAGGCACAGGGCAGGCCCCTGCTCGTGGAGGGGGGCAGGGGGAGGTGGGGGCCCCACCAGACGGTCGTGAGCCCAGCCTTCCAGGACCCAGGCTGGCCCGAGCCCAACCCCCGCCCTGCAGACACTCACGGATCCTGGTGGGACGGAGGGCTGGGCTCCCTCGAGGCCCGAGAAAGACAACGGGGAGATGCTCTGGCGCTGGGTGGTGGTGTGGCCGGGGGCGGGGGGGAGAGGGCAGTCCACGGGGCCCCCTCCCCCGCCTCCGGCAGTGGCCCCCAACTAATCCAAAACGGGGGCTCCCCGGAGCGGGGAGGAAGGACAGGTGGAAGAGGAGAGGGCGGGCCAGGGAAGGGAGGAAGGGGAAAGGAGAAAATGGAGGAGAGAAGGGGAGAGAGAAGAGGGAGAAGGAGCAAATGGAGGGGAAGGAGGGAGGAAAGGAGGAGAGGAAGGTGAAAACGGAAGGGAGGGGGGCACAGGCAAAGCCGGGGGAGGGGGAAGCCGGCCCAGGAAAGGGCCCCCGCCCCCTCCCCTAGCCGGGCCGGCCTGGGGGGGCCACGGGGGGCGAGGACTGGCTGGAGACAAGGAAGCCGGCCATCAGGAGGAGTGGGGGAGGGGAGGGCTTGATTGGGGGGAGGGGGCCACCCCTTCCCCCCTCCCCCCTGGAGCCTTGGCCCTGCCCTGGATGAGGCAAGGGCCTGGAGTCCTCAAGCCCTCAGCCCCCACGGGAAAAGCATGCTAGGGGCGGAGAGAAGCCGAGGGGTGGAGGGGCTGGGGAGGACGGGGTGTTGGGAGACCCGGAGAGCCGAGAAGGGGGCAGGCGGCGAGATGGAGAGATGGGGAGGAGGGAGAGGAGGAGGGAGGGAAGGATGGAGAGGAGCAGGTGGAAGAGGAAGGCAGAGGAGGGTGGGGTGTCCCGGGGGCGCCCGGTGCAGGGCCTCAGTGGGAGGGCCTGGCCACGGACTCCTGGTCCCCTGCGAGGCGCAGCCGCCGGCTCTGGGTCCCCAGCTGGGCCTGCCTCCCTGCTGCCGGCCACCGCCGCCACCGCCACTGCTGCCACCGCCACTGCCGCCAACACTACCACCACCACCACCACCTCCGCCGCCGCCGCCGCCGCCACCTCTCCTTCTCCCCTCCGAGGCCGCCGCCTGCCTGCCTGCCTGCCCGCCCGCCGCCCGCGCTGGGTCCTGGAGCGCGGGGCGGGGGGGAGAGAGATGAGGGAGGGAGGGAGGGAGGGAGGGAGGGAGGGAGGCAGGGAGGAGGGCGGGCAGGAGGAAGGGAGGGCAGCAGGCGGAGAAAGAGGAGGGAAGGGAGTGGGGGGGGAGGGGGAGACCGTATTGGTCGGGGCTGGGGGGCCTGCGAGGAGAATGCTGATGAGGGGAAGGCGCTGCATTGGATGGAGGGCCCACCCCTGGGCCACCCCCTCCACCACCATGCCACCGCCCTGCCCAGGAGCCCACGGAGATGAGAGGCAGGGAGACCTGAGGAGAAGGCCATGGAGCTGGGGGGAGAGGGCTACAGAGATGAAGAAAAATGCAGAGGAAAAGCGAGACAGCCATCAAAACTCACAGAGGTGGGCCAAGGTCCACAAACCCCACAAGGACAAGAACAGGGGAAAAGCCCAGATAAAAAAGAGAAAAGCCTATGGAGGCATGGGAGCAGACCAGAGACAGCGACGGACCTCAGAGATGAGGGCAGCTGGTGGACAGAGAGAGAGTCCCTCAGGAAGATGGAGAGAGGCCCATGAGAACAGAAAGCACTCCCTGGACATAGGGAGTGGTCCACGGGGACAGGAGAAGGCCACGGACAGGAGGAGAGGCCCGCAGAAATGGAAACAAGAATGCATATCATAGAGACAGGGAGGCGGGCCAAGCAAAGTGGGAGAAGGTCACAGAAATGGGGATGGGTGGGCACAGATACCAGGAACCCGTAAACACAAGGACGTGTGGACACAAGAGGTCCCCTAAGGCGGGAGCAGCCAACTCCTGGAGACAAGGGAGAAGCCCCCAGAAGTAGAAATAGCCCCATGGAGGAGAAGGGATGGGGCGGCAAGTATGGGAATTCTCTATAATGCATAGAGACGTGAGGCACCCAAGACATGAGCGGGTGGGGCGAAGAGGCCTTCCTTCTCTAGCTACCACTTGAGCAGAGAGGCAGTGGGAAAGGGCAAGGAACTGGAGGGCAGAGCCAGAAGTGGGAGACTCCCTTCCAGGGAGCCCACTGCAGCATCTCAGAGGGAGCTGAGCAGGACAGGGGGATGGAAGACAGAAGCAGTGACACAGATCTCGGAGTGGGGGTGGGTGGTGCACGGCTGGGTGGGGGGGTGAAATTTGGGGGGAAGGAACATGACAGTTGGCGCTGAAGGCTGAGCCCGTGACTCACCACCACCCCCAATGCTCGTGATGGGGAGGAGACACTGACACACTCACGTGCAGCCCCCCAGCACACGTGACCATATGCCTTTCTCACACACACACACACACACACACACACACACACACACACAGCACATGGCAACCCTTACACCAGCTGAGCATAGGAAGCCCTCATCCCATATGGAGCATCCCTGACATACGTCTGACATATATACGGCATCCTGAAGGACCACCAACTTTGCATACACTTCCTCACCCTACGTGGGCAACACCCATGGTCCCCCAACACCCACCCTCAGCTCCAGCTAAGCCTGAAAGCCCAGACTCGTGCCAGCCTATAGGCCTTTGTTTATGCAGGGGCCCCCCAAAAAAGAATGCCTATCCTCTGTAAAATAAACCTACCCCAGAAATCTAGCCCCATGCCACCACCTGCACAAAGACTGACCCAGGGCTCAGCCTACTCATGTATCATCAGAAGAGAAAGATCCTAGTCAACCCAGATAAACTGGAAAGTCCAAGCAGAAGGTCTGAGCAGAAAAGGGCCTGACACGCCAAGCTGGACCCTTGCATTTTCAGGCAGAAAAGGGGGCTTTGGCAGGAGTGAGAACCTGCCCAGGTGCACGGGGCCTATCAAAGCCTGAGTCTAACTTCCAGGTTCTCTGGCTCCCACCCCAGGGGATTTCACCCTGATGGCAAACGCAGATTACCAGCTTTGGAGCTCACACATTCCCACCAACTTCTTCTGCTTCTTGCATTCATCCATTCAACATGCCCCGCAGGACGGGACATCCACCTGCCAGGCAGTAGAGCCTGGGGGGGTGGGTGGGGGGGACGGGGACCAAGAGCATAGACCAGGAGTCAACTCCTGGGTTGAAACCCTGGCTCTGTCTCCTCCAAAGGACAGGCAAGCTACTTAACTTCTCTGGGCTTCTTGAGGTCCTAATAAAAACAATTCCCACATAGCTTTTACTCTGTGCCCCACAACAATGAGGCAGGGGTTAGGGTCTGCATTTCACAGATGAGGAAACGGAGGCACAGGGGATTTAGCTTGTCCAAGACAACAGCTGGAAGTGGCAGGGTCAGGATTTCAATCCAGACAGCTTGGTATAATTATATTGGCTTGGTGTTAGGGATTTCAATTTAGTGGAAAGTTAGGACAGCCAGTTAGAAATCAACTGAAGGACACCACAAAGGTGATGACTGAGAAGTCACACCTAGGTCCTACTCAGTGCTTGGGAGTCCCTCAGTAGCTTTTAGCTTCAGGAAGGTAATGACCAACTCCTCGAGACTTAGTTTACTCCTCTGAGAAATGGGGGGGGTGGGGTGGGGAAGCAGTTAGTACAGAGAATCTCTTGAAGCTCCTGTCCTTGGGTTGGTTCAGAGGGTAGCTCTGGAACGTAACAGTGCGAGGCCAACGCCCTGAGGGCCAAAGGGGGAGAGTAGTGATGGCCAGAACCCCTGGGTCAGCGCAGAAGGAAGGCACCTTGGAAGGAAGCAGAGTCCGTCTCCTACAGGGTCACTTTCTGCAGGTTTTCATCCTAGTCGTCCTTCAGGTTTTCTCCCCCCACCCCGCCCACACTCCCCGTGTCTTAAACGAAACTGTCTTTGCTTTTCGTTTTTCCCCATTTCCTCCCCTCTCCTTCAGGTTTTCCTTGTTCCCTCAGATTCCCTCGCTCCTCGCTTCTCCTTTGACATTTCCCTTCCCCCCCTTCCTCAAGAGTCCGCCGGCTTCTCTCCCCTTCCTTCTTGTTGCTTCCGTTCCTCTTTTTAATGAAGCGAGTCTGGAGCCTCAGTTTCCCTTTTTACTCCCTCCATGTGCTCGCTGCTGCAGTTTCCCCTCCCCATTTCGCGCTGATGATGCTTCACTTTCTCCGTTCGCTCCGCCGCGGTTCCAGTGCCACAGTTCCCCCGCCCCCACCCTCTGGGTGTCGTGTGCCTCAATTTTTCCGACTTCCCTACTCGACCCCGACCCGACTCCAGCCCGGCGCCCCCAAGATGGCGCCCGCAGTCTCGCTCCGCCACCTGACGTCACCGCGCGTCCCTCCCTTCTTCAGGCGTCAGGCGGAGTCGACGAGGAGCTGGAGGAGGCGCATCCTCCAGGGGGCTTAAGGGGGCGGGCACTACCAACCCCGGGGCTGGCCGGTGAGGGAACATCGCTAGAGGATTGGTTGGGCACTGCGAAGGATCCCGACGATCCATACTATTGGCCCAAGGCTCAGAGACGTGAGCGTCGATTGGTCGAACGGCAGGAGCCAGTCAGGCGCTGATTGGGCGCGTTCGGCCGTTCGCGGAGCGGCCGAGAAGGAAGGTAGGCGGGGCGTTGCTGAGGGCGATTGGGGGCGAGAGCGAGGCTGCGGAGCAGACGAGAGGCTACGGCGGGAGCTAGAGCGGGCGCAGCGCTAGGGTGGCCGCGCGAGGGGAGCTGCGGCCCGGGCCTGGGCCCGGGGCGTGCGAGACGGCGGAGGCGGGTGAGTGCGGGCGGGCGCGCGGAAAGCCGGCCTGGCTCCCCCTCCCCCCCTCCTGGCCTCCCCGTGCCACCCCGCCTGCGCACTGAGGGCCGGAGGGGACGCGCGCCGGGCGGGGAGGGCGGAGCGGCACCAACGGCCGGCCGGGCGCGCGGGCGGCGGGGCGGGGGCCGGGCCGGGGGCGGGGGTGGTGAAGGGGGCTAGAGTCGTGTGACGGTCCCAGTGAGGAGGGGCGAGGCTCGGGCGAGGGGCTGGGAGGGGGCTGGGTGGGAAGGGAGGCGTTTGGGCTGCCTCTAGGAGAGGCTCCAAGGCTCATCGGGGCCACGGTCTGGCCGTGGGCCGTCTAGGACCGGAGGGGGGTGGGGTGGAAGGTTAGAGGCGGCCTGGGTGTCCGGGGAGGGGGGTAGGGCGTGAGGAAAGAGGTAATGAAGTTAACATAAAGAGAAAAGCTAGTTATGCTTGTAAGGAATCAGACCAGTGACAGGGATTTGGTGCGAAAAGATGGTAGCAAATGGATACCCTTGGAGGGGAGATTTAGAGTTGAGGGCGAGGTCCGAGTGTGGAGAATGGGGTTACGTTAACGTGAAAACGAGTTAAACCAAAGGGGGGTGGATACCCCTGGAATGGGCTGAGAGGAGTCTCTGTGCATAGGGTTATGTTATGTAAAAAGGGTGGGTGTCCCCAGGATAGGTTGGGTAGAGGTAATGTTTTGAAAAGTAGGGAATTCGGTCAGATGAAGAGTAGGAATTGGGTATCGGTGTGCTGGATGGGGGAGGGTCTTGGTATCTCTGGAATGAGAATGAGATGTTAGGTTGACAAGAAGTTGGGGGTCTGGGTATCCCCAGGGTAATAAGCTGGTGAGAGGGTTCTGGGTGTAAGGAAGAGGGGTTTGGCTATCCTCTGGGTTGGGGGCTGGAGGGATTCGTCATAATAGTAAGATAGGATCTGAGTATTTCTAAAGGGGTTTTGGGTAGTAGGAAAAGTATGTGTGAAAGTTTTAAGGCTGTGTGAGGGGTAGTCTGGATATTCCTGGATTGGGTTATCTTTCTGCAAAGATCTTTCTGCTGGGATCTTTCTGCAAAGCAGAGAAAC
This sequence comes from Leopardus geoffroyi, assembly GCF_018350155.1. Classification (NCBI taxonomy): domain Eukaryota; kingdom Metazoa; phylum Chordata; class Mammalia; order Carnivora; family Felidae; genus Leopardus; species Leopardus geoffroyi. Next base: position 13,114,264 of record NC_059335.1, read on the forward strand.
TAAGTTGTTAATGAAGAGGGGGTCTGATTATCGCTGGAGTGGGTTAGGGTGGGGTTTGGCCTTTTTGCAAAGAAGAGGGGCTTAGGTTGATATGAAGAGGGGATCTGGGCGTCCCTAGATGGGTTAGGGAGGGAGGGTGGGGTCTTTTTTGCAAATAAGAAAATACTAGGTTAATAATGCGAAAGGGGGTCTGGGTGTCCCTGGCGTGGGTTTGTAAGGAAGGGTTTAAGTTGATGTGAAGGTGGCATCTGGGCATCCCTGAGATGGGTTAGGGTGGGTCATTTTGTAAAGAAGAGGAGCTGAAGTTGACATGAAGAGGGGTGTGGGTATCCCCATAGTGGTTGGGGTGGTTGTGTATGAAGATGAGGCATCTAAGTCAATGTGAAGAGGGGATCTGGGTACCGGAGAGGACATAAGGATTGTAGGTGAGGTCTCAGCGTAAAGAAGAGGTAATTACGGTGAAGAGTGTCTTGAATTAGGGTGGTGAGTAGAATCCAGGTGTGAAGAAAGCGTTAGGTGTTTTTGAAATGGGGCTGGGTAATCTGGATAGGGGGTTGGGTCGTAGGAGAGGGCTTTGGTATATAGAGAGAAATTTGAAGTCGGGGATCTGGGTATCATGGGGAGTGGTGAAGGGGGAAAAAGTGTAAAATGTGATGGGTTAGGCCAACATGAGACAAGTTGATTGAGGGAAGGGAAGAGTTTGAGGAGTCTGGGCACCAGAGGGAGAGACCGTGTATACTGGATGTTGGGGGTAAAGGAGAGGGACTGTACCCCGTGAAGGCCCTGAAAGTGGCGGGCCCCTGTGGCAGTCCTCTGGGTGTAAATAGAAGTCAGGAACCTGGGGGAGGGAACAAAGGGGGAGTGAGGCTGGGAGAAGTGGCAGCGGTCAGGGCCTGTGAGGATGCTCCCGGGCACCTGGGAGCGGGAATGGGGTAGCGAGTTGGTAAGAAGAGGAAGTCAGTGGAAGGAGGTTTGAGTGGAGAAGACACAGGCTCCTGTGTGATGTGTGTGGCTGTGGGCCAGCTGTGAGGCACGGGAGGTGAGGGGTTGGACAGGTTATAAGGATCTGGCGGGTGGAGTTTGATGCGTGTTGGTTCAGAGGTGAGAAGGGTAGATTCTGGGAAGGGACCGCTGGGAGGTGTTGCGTTTGGTCTTGTGTGTGCAGGAGAGGAAGGATTGTTAGGTGGGGGGGTGGGAGTGGAAAACGGAAACAAGTCCGAGGGTAAGGTACATCTAAGGTTTCGGTGGGTGATGAAGGGAAGGAATCGTCCCTGGGAAGGACTGAAAAACGCTAGTTTAGCTGTGCTTTGTCTCCACCTCCCTCTTTTCACAGCCCAGGGCCTCACTGCCACCATGACTGAGGAGTCGGAGGAGACGGTCCTGTACATTGAGCACCGCTATGTCTGCTCTGAGTGCAACCAGCTGTATGGATCCCTGGAGGAGGTGCTCATGCACCAGAACTCCCATGTGCCTCAGCAGCACTTTGAGCTGGTGGGCGTGGCTGACCCTGGAGTCACTGTAGCCGCAGAGGCAGCTTCCGGCACGGGCCTCTATCAGACCCTGGTGCAGGAGAGCCAGTACCAGTGCCTAGAGTGCGGGCAGCTGCTGATGTCGCCCAGCCAGCTCCTGGAGCACCAGGAGCTGCACCTGAAGATGATGGCTCCCCAGGAGGCAGTGCCAGCCGAGCCACCACCCAAGGCACCTGCCCTGAGCTCTAGTACCATCCACTACGAGTGTGTGGATTGCAAGGCTCTCTTCGCCAGCCAGGAGCTCTGGCTGAACCACCGGCAGACGCACCTCCGGGGCACTCCCACCAAGCCTCCGGCCCCGGTTGTCCTGGGGTCCCCGGTTGTCCTGGGGTCCCCTGTGGGCCAGGCCCGCGTGGCTGTGGAGCACTCATACCGCAAGGCAGAAGAGGGTGGGGAGGGGGCCGCTGTCCCTTCTGCTGCTGCCACCACCGCTGAGGTGGTGACTGAGGTGGAGCTGCTCCTCTACAAATGCTCCGAGTGCTCCCAGCTCTTCCAGCTTCCGGCCGACTTCCTGGAACACCAGGCCACCCACTTCCCTGCGCCTGCCCCAGAGGCCGAGGAGCCTGCCTTGCAGCAGGACACCCTGACTCCGTCCCCTGCAGAGGTGCCCACGTCTCAGCCTGATCCCCTGCCATCCTCTGACCACAGTTACGAGCTGCGCAACGGTGAAGCCGTTGGGCGCGATCGCCGGGGGCGCAAGGCCCGCAGGAACAACAGCGGAGAGCCGGGCGGGACGGCCGCCCAGGAGCTCTTTTGCTCCGCCTGTGACCAGCTCTTTCTCTCCCCTCACCAGCTACAGCAGCACCTGCGGAGTCACCGGGAGGGCGTCTTTAAGTGCCCTCTGTGCAGTCGTGTGTTCCCCAGCCCTTCCAGTCTGGACCAGCACCTTGGAGACCACAGCAGCGAGTCTCACTTCCTGTGCGTGGACTGCGGCCTGGCCTTTGGCACCGAGGCCCTCCTCCTGGCCCACCGGCGAGCCCACACCCCGAATCCTCTGCATTCGTGTCCGTGTGGAAAGACATTTGTCAACCTCACCAAGTTCCTGTATCATCGGCGTACGCACGGGGCGGGGGGTGTCCCTCTGCCCACAACACCAGTCCCGCCAGAGGAGCCTGTCATTGGTTTCCCTGAGCCAGCCGCAGCAGAGACTGGAGACGCAGACGCCCCGGAGCCCCTGTGACCGAAGAGAGCCCGGGAGGGCCCGCCGCCCCAGGCACCTACCGCTGCCTCCTGTGCAGCCGTGAATTTGGCAAGGCGTTGCAGCTGACCCGGCACCAGCGTTTCGTGCACCGGCTGGAGCGGCGACACAAGTGTGGCATCTGCGGCAAGATGTTCAAGAAGAAGTCTCACGTGCGTAACCACCTGCGCACGCACACGGGCGAGCGGCCCTTCCCCTGCCCGGACTGCTCCAAGCCCTTCAACTCGCCCGCCAACCTGGCACGCCACCGGCTCACGCACACGGGGGAGCGGCCCTACCGGTGCGGGGACTGTGGCAAGGCTTTCACGCAGAGCTCCACCCTGAGGCAGCATCGCCTGGTGCACGCCCAGCACTTCCCCTACCGCTGCCAGGAGTGCGGGGTGCGTTTCCACCGCCCCTACCGCCTGCTCATGCACCGCTACCACCACACGGGCGAGTACCCCTACAAGTGTCGCGAGTGCCCCCGCTCCTTCTTGCTGCGCCGGCTGCTGGAGGTGCACCAGCTCGTGGCCCACGCTGGGCGCCAGCCCCACCGCTGCCCATCCTGCGGGGCCGCCTTCCCTTCCTCACTGCGGCTCCGCGAGCACCGCTGCGCGGCTGCTGCCGCACAGGCCCCGCGGCGCTTCGAGTGCGGCACCTGCGGCAAGAAAGTGGGCTCGGCTGCCCGGTTGCAGGCGCACGAGGCGGCGCACGCGGCTGCCGGGCCCGGAGAGGTCCTGGCTAAGGAGCCCCCTGCCCCTCGGGCCCCTCGGGCCGCTCGCACGCCTGTGGCCGCCGCCCCGACCGCCTTGGGGGGTGCGGCCCCCGCGGCCCCCGCGGCCCCGGCCCGACGCCGGGGCCTGGAGTGTAGCGAGTGTAAGAAGCTGTTCAGTACAGAGACGTCGTTGCAGGTACACCGGCGCATCCACACGGGCGAGCGGCCGTACCCGTGTCCGGACTGCGGCAAGGCCTTCCGCCAGAGCACCCACCTGAAGGACCACCGGCGCCTGCACACAGGCGAGCGGCCCTTTGCCTGCGAGGTGTGTGGCAAGGCCTTCGCCATCTCCATGCGCTTGGCAGAGCATCGCCGCATTCACACGGGTGAGCGGCCCTACTCGTGCCCAGACTGTGGCAAGAGCTACCGCTCCTTCTCCAACCTGTGGAAACACCGCAAGACCCACCAGCAGCAGCATCAGGCCGCCGTGCGCCAGCAGCTGGCAGAGGCGGAGGCTGCCGTGGGGCTGGCCGTCATGGAGACTGCGGCAGAGGCGCTGCCCCTGGTGGAGGCCATCGAGATCTACCCTCTGGCTGAGGCCGAGGGGGTCCAGATCAGCGGCTGACCCCGTCCCTTCTCCCCCTTCAGCACCGCCATGTCCCGTTGCTGAAGAACCTCCTCCAGCATCCCCTCAAATCTGTAGATACTGTGCCCCTCTCTCCATCTCTCCCAACAGCCGTGTAAGTTCTGTAACTGGATTTATTCTCTCTTGTGAGGGGGTTGCTCTGGGGTCCTTGATGTGCGTAAAGGTGCCCCCCGCCCCCCACCTTCCACCTTTTAGCACTGGTGGTCCCAAGATGGAACAGTCAATAAAGACTGAGTTGGACGTTTATGTGTTTCTGTCTGGCCCAGCTGTGTGGGGTGGGATTTGGGAGCCATGAGCCCAGGTTCTTGGGTCTGAGCTTTTATGGCTGTGTTCTCAGCACCTGGAACAGGGCCTGGCAAGTGGTAGGAGCTCAGTGGACATTTGCTGAGTGGAAAGAGGACGTGGAGTCCAAGGGTGTGGCTCAGGGAGCGGGGATATCACCCCGGTGCCCCAGGGGAAGAAGCGTAGCTGTCTTGCCACTAGAGGTCCCCACAGCCCCATAGAAAAGCCTGAAGCTGTTTCAATTGGTGGCAGGAACATTGGGAAAAGTCTTCAGATTTCTTTTTGCCCCTTCTGCACCCCCATTCTTGGCCTGATGTGAGCCATCTCCCTCAAAGCCATCTGGTTGTCTCACTGGATCCCTGAGGGCAAACGCAGGTCCGAAAGGTATGATCTCCAGGGCAGAAGAAGGTGGCTCCTGGGACCAGACCCAGCTGTGGAGTTGGAGAACTCCGATTCTGGGGGTGGACAGCCTCATAAGGGGAGCTGCCTTGATACCTACCTAGAATGGGATTCTGTCTTAACTAGTAGACGTGGGGAGAGGGGTGGTTGGAGTGACTGGCTGGTATTTGAACGTCTAGTTTGCTTCTAGTACTTACATGTTTATCATAATTATACTCCTCTTGTGAGGGGAACATTTTGCAGGGAAGGAGTCTGAAGTCAGAAGCAGTGAGGTGATTTACCCAAGGTCATCCAACCCACATAGGATAGAGCTTGAATTTAAGCCTAGTTTCATCTGGTTTTATCACCCTTCTGCTTTTCTCCACAGTCTAATGCCTTTTACTTAGGAGAGGGCGGTCGAGAAGGACGATGGTGACTGGTGGGAATGTCCAGTTGCTTTGCTTGAGCCGCAGCCCAAGAAAAATAAGCCCCGCCAAAGTCATTCCAGTCTTTGTGTTGGAGAAAATTCTTATTTGGGACCCTAATAAATGAGAGGTGAAGGGAAACCGTTTGTATGGAAACCAGGAAGAGGGAGGCCTGAGAGCTGTCTACTCAGACCCTGTTACTCTGAACACCCCCTCAACAGCCCCGTCGCCTCTGGGCACTGGGCTCAGAGACCTACACTGGTTTTGCCTTATGTTCAGGTGAAAACGAGGGATTGAGAGAGGGAAGACTTATGAAGACCACATAGGTGGTAGACCAGAGCTGGAAGCCAAATCTCCTAACCAGTAATAGAGATTTTACTACATAAGCCTCATTTTATTGAAAAAAGTTCAGGGACCCCTGGGTGGCTCAGTCAGTTGGGCGTCCGGCTTCGGCTCAGGTCATGATCTCGTGGCTCCTGGGTTTGAGCCCCACGTCAGGCTGTGTGCTGACGGCTCAGAGCCTGGAGCCTGCTTCGGATTCTGTGTCTCCCTCTCTCTCTTTTCCTCCTCTGCTCACGCTGTCTCTCTCAAAAATAAACATTAAAAAGGAAAAATAAATAAAAGTTCAACCTGTTTGACAACCAGACAGCTCCTAATGAAGAGCAATTATGTGTTAAGTAGTTGTTTCAGAGCGTGTTGCTTGTGGGCACCATCTTTGAGTGACCTCATACCCTGCAGAAAGGACTCAAGCCATTTTAGCCCAGCATGCTAGATCCCCTTTAATCCCCATGTAAAGGTTCATTCTCAAACTGCCTCCTCAAGAAGAGCTGCAACATCCTGAAAGTCATATCGAATAAGTGCTTAGAACAATTGGAGGATTTATCCTTGCCAAACCAGATAAAGATAAGGTTAAATCAAAAGGGCCTGGAGCCTGTTTCCGATTCTGTGTCTCCCTCTCTCTCTGCCCCTCCCCCGTTCATGCTCTGTCTCTCTCTGTCCCAAAAATAAATAAAAACGTTGGAAAAAAAAAAAAAAAAAAAAAAAAGGACAGGAAGGGGGTGGGGTGGGGGCGGACCCTGAGAGTGCTGGTTGACTCCAAGATTCAGCAGAGAAGAATGGCTCTGTGACTGTGGGATGATCACCCTTCCTCAACTGTGGTTCTTTTTCAGAGCTTCTAATGAAAACAAGACTCATTGTTCACCGTCACTCTGCTGAAACTTGATGGTCCTCAGTTGAACTACTGTCTTTTTTTTTTTTTAATTTTTTTTTTCAACGTTTATTTATTTTTGGGACAGAGAGAGACAGAGCATGAACGGGGGAGGGGCAGAGAGAGAGGGAGACACAGAATCAGAAACAGGCTCCAGGCTCTGAGCCATCAGCCCAGAGCCCGACGCGGGGCTCGAACTCATGGACTGCGAGATCGTGACCTGGCTGAAGTCGGACGCTTAACCGACTGCGCCACCCAGGCGCCCCGAACTACTGTCTTAAAAAGGGTGGCATGGGACGTCTGGGTGGCTCATTCGGTGAAGCTTCTGACTTTAGCTCGGGTCATGATCTCTCGATTTGTGGGTCCGAGCCCTGCGTTGAGCTCTGTGCTGACAGCTCAGAGCCCAGAGCCTGCTTTGGATTCTATGTCTTCCTCTCTCTCTGCCCCTCCCCTGCTCTTTCTCTCTCTCTCTGAAATAAAAATAAAAATTAAAACGGTGGACTAATCAAGCCCTTGTTGGATGCTGGGTTTTGAGTTAGGCAAAGTTTCTTTTCTTGGTGGGGGGCACAAGTGAGCGAGGGGCAGAGAGGAGGGAGAGAGAGAAGCGGGGCGCACTCGGGGCTTGTGTTTTTACCCGAAGCGGGGCTCAAGCTCATCCAGTGTGAGACTCCCAACTCACCAACTGTAAGATCACAATCTAAGCCAAAGTCCGATGCTTAACGACTGAGGCACCCTGGGCAGGCAAAAGTTCTTGAACTTTAATGTTTATTAGGCAATTCCCCTAGAGATTGATTTTTTTAATGTTTATATTTGAGAGAAAGAGGGAGACACAATCCGAAGCGGGCTCCAGGCTCCAGGCTGTCAGCACAGAGCCCATGGGGCTCGAACTTGTGAACGATGAGATCGTGACTCACACTGAAGCCAGACGCTCAACCGACTGAGCCACCCAGGCCCCCCTCCCCTAGAGATTCAGATCCAGCAAACAGGTGGATGAGATCCAGGAATCTGCATTTTAAACACACCAATTCTGGGGTGCCTGGCTGGCTCAGTAGAGCATGTGACTTGTTAAGTTTATTTATTCTGAGAGACAGAAAGCGCAGGGGGAGGGGCAGAGAGAGAGAATCCCAAGCAAGCTCTGTGCTGACAGAGCACAGAACTCCACGAACCGCATGATCACGACCTGAGCCGAAATCGAGCCGGACGCTTAACCAACTGAGCCACCCGGACACCCTGAGTGTGCAACTCTTGATCTCAGTGTTATAAGTTGAAGCACACATTGAGTGTAGAGATTACTTAAAAGTAAAATCTTTAAACGTAAATAACACCAATTCTGATGCAGGCGACTTGCTGATCACTCTAAAGATCCTGAATCGTTCGTTTTTAGTTGGATGTGGAAGGCTTGCCTATGCAGAAATGTCAAGGGAACAGAATGGTGGTCCTCTAGTGCCCGCTATGCTCCTGACAAGAGGCCCGAGTACGACTGTACAAGGGAGGGCATGTGGTGCCGCCGGGCACATTCACGGGGCTGCAAGTGGATGCAAGTTCAACTCTAAAGAGTGCTCTCGGGTGTGCTGTCTGTGCTCGTCACTGGATAGCCTGGGTGACAAGGAACTAAAGTCTGTATGGTTCTGACCACACGACCCTACAGGAAGGGGCTGGACCAAATGACCTTCCTCTGTACCAACATCCCACTTCCCCGTCCTTCCAGACTTACCTTGGGAACCGGGGAGGTGCTTTTTTATTCTTTCAGTCTTGCCCAAACGAGGCAGTGCTAATTAATACTTTTCGTCCAAGTGATCCAGCCCCTCTTCCATTCTTCCTTTCTCCTGTCTCCCCCGTCCCCTACAGTTGAGTTTGCAGAATACCAGCATCCGTATGCCAAGCGTACATCAGAGGATGGAACAATGACAAGGTGACATGGTGCCAGTGAGAAAACCCAGTTGTTGACACCGTTTCTGATTTTCAGTGGTGAGGTCGTGGGGATCAGCCCGTGGCCTGGCCTGTGAAGCCGTTGTTCTTGCCAACTGACGTAGTCAAGCTGGGCACAAAAATTTGAGTGAATGAGTTCATGTCACTCTGAAGAAGAGCGTGCCCTGGACCACCAGACAACTTCGAAGTCGACTGTTTTGAAAGGGTCTTGCTGGTCCTCTGGGGATGGAAGTGGGGGAGGACTCACCGGTTTCCTGACTTTCCCATAGTTCTCATCTATTGAAGACCATGTGCTAGAGATCTGTCCTAAGCACTTATGACATCATCATCTCATTTAATTCCACAAACCCCACAGATGAGAAGGACATCGAAGGTTATATATGAAAAGACACCTATCTATAAAATGGCACAACTGAGAAACGAATCCAGACGTTTGAATTCATCCTAAATTCTGAGATTTAGGTCTTCTGATTCGTGAGAACCTGGCTTGGGCCCTCCTTCTGAAACATTTACTGTTTGGACAGAAGTAAAGCCCTCCCCTCCGTAGCACACATGTACCCACCACCCTTCCCAGAACACAGAGGAGGCCAAGGGAGAGCAGGCAGCGTTTCTCTCTGTACAGTTTTTACTTTTTTATTTTTTGATGTTGTTCAGATGAATGACACACTCAAGTTACAAAAATGGGGCCTTAAAAGAAGCACATTGTACAATGAACAAGCAGATTGGAGTTAAGAACACTGAAACGCTAACCCGCTACCACGAGAAGAGACAGGGTGGGGGGGACAGGATGGGGAGGGAGGGGCTACCAACACAGGGGTCAGACAGAACTGAAAGTGGGGCTAACTTGCTGAGAACGGATGAAAGGCAGGTCTCCTCCAGGGCCTACTCAATTTCCAGATGCCCTTCCTGGTCTCCCTTGCCCACTACTAGCCACCTCCGTCCCTCCCCATTCCAACCTGGTCATCTGAATGAGTAGGTGAGAGACACCCACCCCAGAAAGGGCTGAGCCACTCAGATCTTTACAAGGTGGGTGGTCATCTTGCCCTATTCCAGGCTTGGATTTGGGAGCTGGTGGTGGCAGCAGTGGGATAAGAAGCCAGAAAGGAGCTAGCAGAGAGAGGAGTTGATCAAAGATCAGGCCCCTGCTTTTCCCCCAAAGACTCCTTGCCCCTTTCCCACCCCACCATGATCCAAAGGCCCTCTCTACAAGTGGAGAGAGGCCCCCAGTCACCCTGCAATTATGTAAATAAATAAATACTGAGCCCCTGGGCTTGGAGGACAGGCTGGGGGAGGGGCAGCAGGGATAGAGGAGAGGATGGGGAGGCAGTAGGGAGGGGTCACAGACATAGTAAATAGTTGTCTCCGTCCCAGCAACACTTCTCTCTAGATTTTGCTCTCCTTTTTGTGTTTGTTTAACAAGGAGCTAACATTTCAAGGACAAATACTTAAAAATATACATTATTTTTTCTTTTTTTTTCGCCTTTGTCATCGTCATCTTGCTTTGGAGACTGCTGAGGTCAAAGTTCAAACCGCACGCAGGAACTGCGGCTTGGAGTTTTTGTGTATTTTTTTTTAATTTTTATTTTTTAATTTTTTTCACTTTTTTTTCCAACGTATAAAAAGGTAGCGGAGTTGTCTGTGGGTTTTTTTTTTTTTTTTAAATGGTTAAATCTTTGGTTTGTTTCTTTTTTCTCTTGGAGGCCTTTATCTCTCGCACTTGCCTTTCCCACTCAGAGGCCAGTGGGGGCCCGCGTGTCTCAATCTTGCTCAGTCTGTCTCACTCTCTCTCTCTCACTCAGTTCCCCCTACCCTGGGCTAAAGGGAGAGAGAGGCACCCTGGGATTCAGGTGAGCCAGGAAATTAGTCAGGTCAAGAGGTCAGTCGCCTACTTGGCTAATCCCTTACCCTGTCTTCCCAGGGCAAGGGGCTTGGAGACCCTCTCTTGGCCCTCCCAAGGGAGAAGATGTCTGGGAAACTCATACCCTTCCCCCACCCCCCACTCCTGATCTTAGCCTCAACTCATACAGGGTTTGGGTTCCCCATTTCCACCCACCCCACTTATACCCCCAGCCCCTCCCTCCCATTTCCAGCCCCCACGCTCCCAGAAGAGAACAGAGAGATGTTTTAGTTACTGGCATTTCTTTTTTTTCTTTTTTTTTTTTTTTTTGGCACAAAAGGCCCACCATTAGGGTAGACCCATTCTCTGTCCCTCCCTCAAGTAGGAGGTCAGGGCTGGGGAGAAGAGAAATTCAGAAGGCTCCCCCTTTCTCCAATCCACTCATCTTCCTCTCTTTCTAGCCCAGGCCCCTGGCCCCCCACCTCAGACATCTCACCTAGCCCAGAGCCTGGTTTGGGGTCTCCCTCCCCATCCTCCACATAAAGTCCCCCAGCCCCCCAACTCTCTCGCTCACACACAGACACACGGACACAGGCTCTGTACAGACCACAAAATAAAAACGATGAGATAGTTTTGTTTCCCGGAGTCGAGACAGGGGGTACTGGAGTGGAAGGGGCAGAGCGGGGTGGGGGGCATGAATTCCCCCATTACCTTCCCAACCCTGGCTCTCTCCAGCCCCCCAGCCCCTTGCCCTGGCTGGCCCCCAGCCAACGATATTTGGTTTCCTTTTTTTAACATTAAAGTTCTATGAGGTATTTGGTGCCTTATCTCGAGTCCTCGGGGGAGGGGGGCCCAGGGGGGAGACCTGGGGCACACTTGCCCCTCCCTCCCTCCCACCCCCTTCCCAATATTTGGTTTCACAGCTGTAGTTAAAGCTTGGGATTTGGTTATTTTTCCCCTCCCAGGAATTTTCTTTTTTTCTTGTTTTTCTTTTCCCAGTTATGGGGGTTGGATGGGGAGGGTCCCCACCACCCCCGGCTGCACAGGGGTCCCTCCACCAGTGTCAGGGCATCGGCCCCATCCCTGCCCCCTGCTTCCTCCTCTCCTCTCTGCCCCACTCCCCCCACATCGGGGTGGGGGAGAGGTCCCAGGTGGCAGGACTTGATGGGGAGGAAGCAGGATGAAGTGGGTGGTGGTGAGTCCTGGATTTTCTTTCCTTTTTTTTTTTTTTCTTTTTTTTTTTTTTTTTTTTTTTTGGTTTTTTTTTTTTTGTGTGTGTGTGTTTTTTGTTTTTGTTTTTGTTTTTTTGGTCTAGAATCATAGTTTTTGTCTGAGTCATCTCCACCATGCCTTCCATGCTGCCTGTCTTCTCGGAGGGGTTTTTGGTCGTAATTCCTTTCACTTTGCTCTGCTCAAATGTCCTTCCTATCTGTTCAGGAGCCCTTGGCCCCCCTCTCCACCCTTGGGCTGGGGCCCAGGCCCTCTCGCCAGTCCCTTCTCTTCAGGAAATAAAAATGGACACACTCAGAGGTAGGGTAAGGGCAGGGAGTCGGTTCAGCGGAGAAGCTTACATTCCGGCGAGGACGGGTCGATGGCACGCCAGGCTCGGCGGTGCCAGGGCGGGAGGGGCGGCCACTCCGCCGCTGCCCAGACAAGGCACCCCGAGACCCCCGAAACAGCCGAGTCTCTGCCGTCTCCGTGGCCCAGCCCAACAGTTTCATCTCCCGGGTGGGAGAAGGGAGACAAGAAAGAAAGGGAGAACGCTGAGGCCTCGGGGCCCAGGGCGGCGTCCGCCTCTCCTCCGAGTGTCCAGCGGCACCCTCTGGCTCCCGTGTGCGCTGCCCGGCGGGGGCCAGGCCTCTGATTTCCATGGCTCGCGTCCTTCACAGCAACACTTTGGTTTGAGGAGAGACACAGCAAGGTGGGGATTGAGAGGGGTGAGAGGGAAGCGAAGGAAGAGGGAGAGAGGGAAGCAGAGAGAGAACAGACTGAAGAGAACAGAAAAAGAAATCAAAGGAGGAATCAAACCACCCGAAAGTTTGTTCGTTTTCCTTCGTCCATTCTTTTTGCTTTCTCATTCCTTTCTTCCTGTTTTTTTTTTTTTTAAAGCTTTTTCAGTTGATTGGGGGGCAGGGAGCTTGGGGCTCTTCACCCCTGTCCCTGACCGCCCTCTCTCAGCCCTGCCCACCCGCTTCCATCCGCCCTGGCTGAGGGACAGGCCCTGCCCCAGCCTCCCCCTCCGGCTTTCCCAAAGACGACGTCCATGAGGTATTTGTGAAGAGAAAGAAGCGTCTGTCCTTCCATCCGCCTTGGGGACCAAGGGCCTGGACCACTGGCGCAGGGACTTGGTTCCACCTCGCGGCTCCTTCTTATTCTTGAAGAGTCCTCGTCTTCTTTCCCTTAAATATATATATATCTATAAATTCTTTTTTTTTTCTAGTTTTAATTTATTGTTTGTTTGGTTTTTTTTGTTTTTTGTGTTTTTTTTGGTTCAAAACTTTGTTGGCCTCCACAATAGCAGGAGGGCAAAAGTGGCTCCCAGCGATGTCTCTCCTCTGTCCGTCGAGATGTGTCCAGGGCTGGGCAAACAGGGGTCCAGCCAACACTCGAGGGAAGTCTTGTGGGAGTGGTGGCCACCACAGCGCCCTCTCGGATGGGGACCACAGATCATGGCACTGTCCCCGCCACATGGACCCTGATGGGGATGCCACCTCGAGGAACCCCACCACTGGGGTGCGTGCGTGTATATATGTGGGGGGGGGGGAGAGGAAGAGGCATCTGCCAGTATCAGAGGGGCACAGGGTGGGAAGAGCGAGGTGAGTTCTCTTTTTGGTTTCTGGTCAATGTCAAAGAACGTGAAGGATCCCACGGATAGGCACTGGAATATGAATTTTTTTTTTTTTTTTTTCAGGGAAACTGACAGACGAGGATGGAAAAAAAGACAACTTGAATGCCCTCACCTCATCCCCTCTTGCCTGAAGCTTCCACCTTCCCCTGGGCTGGGGAGGGGGGGTAGATTCCAGAGCAGAGGAGGGTGACAGAGTTGAGGGGGGACATGTGAGAGCTAGAACTTCGCAAAACAGCCTAGCCCACTCTTCAAAGGGAAAAGGGGGGAGGTACAAGGGCTGAAAAGTCATCCCAGGCCTGCCCCTGAACTCTCCCCTGGCTGGGGGAGGGGAGGAGGTTAAAGCGAGACCCCCTGCCCAGGTGGGGAGAGTTGGGGGTTGAGGGAAAGGGGGGGACACATGGTAGGGACACATTCTGTTGAGCGCAACGCTAAAAATTCTGTACATCCTTTGGATGAAGCTACTGAATATTTGGTGTAAGGTTGTTCAGGCCCTTTCTCTTTCACCTTCTGGAAAAGAACATTTGGCGGGTGGTTCTGGGCCCACCCCATCGGCCCCAGGCTGTGCCCCGTCTTCACTGGCCCAGGGCTGGGGGCTGGGGCTGGAGGCTGGCACATTCTCTTTTGCCTTCTCTGGCCCCCACTGGGGGAGGCAACGTTGGGGGTTGGCCCCACAGCCAGAGGCTCGGCGCGAGGTCCTCCCTGCAGAGGCTTCTCTGCCCCTGGCTGGGGTTCGTATTTGGTGTCGTAGCGGTGAGGGTGAGCACACTGAGGTCTGGCTCGCAACTGGTTTTTGGTTTGGTTTTGTTGGGGGATTTTTGGTTTTGGTTTTTGTTTTTCACCTCTGGTTCCTTTGGGGCAGCTGGTTTCTGTTGTGATTATTTTTGGTTTCTTTTTTGTTGGTTGGTTTCTTTCATTTTCTTTCCTTCTTTCTTTTTGTGTGTGTGTTTTGTTTGGGTTTTTTTTTTGTTGTTTTTTTTTTTTTTTTTTTTTTTTTTTTTGGTTAGTTGGGGTTTTTTGTTTTTGTTTTTGGTCTTTCCTCCCTTGTCACTCCTGTCCAAGGACCCTCCGCCCCACCACTGCTGGCCTCCTCGCCCTCTTCCCAGGCGGGGGACTGAGGTGGGGGTCAGAGGAGTAGGAGGGGAGGCAAGGTGGGCCCTCACTCGGGCTTGGACCCTGCCTCGGGGCCCCCGGGGCCTCCAGGGGTCTGTGCTGCCGCCTCACTGCAAGTGGAGGAGGAGGACGAGGACGAGGAGGAGGACGAGGAGAGGCCTGGAGACTTGCTGGAGATGGAGGCTGCCACGGCCGCAGCCGCTGCCGAGACCAGGCCCACGCCAGGCGGGGCGCTGAGCAGGGGCAGCCCAGCGTGGTTCAAGAAGAGCGGCGAGGTCACCAGGCCGGGGCTCCCCGGGGCCGCGCCGGCCGCCCCCAGCACCAGGTTCCCGCTGCCGTCAAGGCTGGTAAGGGGCAGGGTTCCACCAGAGGCCAGGGCTGGTGGGGAGAGAGAGAAGCTGGGCTGGGGGCGCCTTCTGGCATCCTGCCCACAGCGTCCCCTGTCTTCCCATCTGCCCCACTGATCCCCATCAGCACCCCTCACACCTTCCCCAAAGGTGAGATGGGTATGAAGAGGCGAGCGATGCAGTGAGCAGGGGCAGGATGGCATGGCTGGAGCAGCAATGGGGGAGGGCTCGAGGCCCCAGGGGGCCAGGCTGGAGGCGATGGGAGTGACATGAGGCAGCACGCACCTTGGATAGTGGCCAAAGGGTTGTTGCTCATGAGGGCTGGACTCAGCCCGGAGCTCAACCCCACCATTGTGCTTCTGCAAGAGGCAAAGCAGAGGCGTTAGCAGGGGCAGGGACCCGCCGGGCGGCAGAACTGGGGCGCGGCTCCCACCCGGGAAGCAGCGGCGGCGGCGACCCTGCTTCTCTCCCCACAGCCTCCCTAACTGCAGCCGTCCACTTACCCCGTGCTGGGGTTCAGGCCCGACAAGCCGATAGCCGAGTGGCTGCCTTGAGGGCTGGGATTTGTGCTGTTGGTGGTGGCCGGGGGTGGGGGAGTGACAGAGGGGATGGAATTGAGGGGGGGCGCGGCCCCGCCCCCGCCCCCACCCCCTCCGGCTGTCCGGCTGGGGTGGAGCGTCCCCACAGCTGAGGATAAGGTAGTAACTGCCAGAGAGAGACAGAGAGATGGAGACTTGAGCTTCCACTCGTCCTCCTCAGAGGACCCCGGGTCGACTCCGGCTCGTCTTGCGGCCCAGCTCGTATCTCCTCCGGAGGAACAGACAGGCCTCCCGCCCTCTCTGCCCACAGCCCCGGTGACAGCAACCGCTAATCGCAGTGTGAGCAGCTGCCATGCACTGAGCCGAGCCCTGTGCCCAGTGCGCTCACACGGTGCGAACCCCGCCCCGAACCTCAGCGCCGGCTCCCCCTCTCCGGCGGACCGAACCGGGCGCCCTGAAGACCACGCCCTGTGGCTCCCTCTGGGGGCCAGGCAGGGGGTTGCGGCTTTGCGCGCCCAGGAGGACGGGGCTCAGAGCCCAGACTCAGGCCAGACAGCCAAGGCAGCAATTTCCTGACTGTTATGCCCCACCTGTACCCTTGGACGAGTGCCTTTACCTCTCTGGTCTTCAGTTCCCTGATGTGGAAAATGGGCATAATAATAGAAGCTACTTCATTAAAAGGGTGTGACGATAAAGTAAGTTAATATTCTTTCTAAAGAGTTTAGATAGTGCCAGGCACACCCTTACTACTTTATAAACTTCCACTTATTATTTCTTAACGTGAGAAAAATCAATATGGCATTTTTTAAATCCCTTTTTTACTTTATTTATTTCAGTAATCTCTACACCCAATACGGGGCTCGATCTCACGACCCCAAGATCAAGAGCTACTCTATTGCCTGAGCCAGCCAGGCTCCCGTTACACATGCCCTGCCCCAGGAAGGCAGCAAGGGGGGCTTTATGCACAGGTAGCCGTGTGTATATGTGTGTGTATTACACACACCCAAATACTTATACATACTCTTACATGTACATATTCACGTATATAGCTTTGTAGGTATTATACACTCACAATAATTTTATAAAAAACTGAGGCTCAGAGAGGTAAAGTCACTTCTGGAGTTCACATAGTTTAAAATGTCAGGAACAGAACCCAAGTTCAACTTTTAGCAACCCCAAGCTTTTCTCATATGAAATCCTGGAGCAGATGAAAGCTGAACTGCTCCCGCAAGGAAGGGTAAGGTCACTCTCTCCCCTCTGTGCCCCCTGCCTCCCTCATCCCCAAGCTCAGCCTTGAGGCCCACAGGCACCCTAAGCCACTAGAAAAACCGGTGCCTGCACTGTGTCCTCCCAATGCCCCCTCACGGGCTTCTGCCCTCCCTGACCTGTTGTGCTCAGACTGCTGGAAGCTTGGGACAATGGCAAGGTCCCGGCGCCCCCTTGGGGTGTGACCTGGGGAGAGAGGAAAGAAAGCATGGTTAGGCCACTTTCCCAGCAGCCCCCATGATACTCTCTGACGGTAAGACCCCCGTTCCTCTGCCCCCAGGCTGGGGAGAGAAGGGGCTTTGGGCACAATGCTATGCTTGTATTATGCCAAGTTCTTTCCATCATATCTATCTTAGCATCTTCCTAAGTGATCCTGAGCCACAGGGAGGAAATAATCCTCAACTGAGAGTGTTCCCCCACCTCTCTTCTGACACCAACCAGTTGCAGGTCTGAAGTGCACGTGTGCACGTGTATGTGTGTGTGTGTGTGTGGGGGGGGGGTTATGATGACCAGGGGTGTCTCTGCATCAGAGTGTTGGGATGTCACATTGCCTTGATTTTCTGGAACCACCCAGCAGCCTCCTTCTTGGCCTCCATGCCTCCAGTCTCATGCTTCCATCAGCTCTAGAAACTTCACTCTTAATGTGACCCTCTCCCTCCTCAGCTCAAAACTCTTCCTCAGCTCCTCACCGCCTAAGGTTCAAGTTCGAGCTCCTCAGCATGTTACTTGGGAGTCTGGCCCCGCCTATCCCCTACCCCTACTCATATACATATACATTCCCACTCCAACCACATTAAATTGCACTGGAGTTCCTCAGATTGGGCTCAGCACACCCAGGCTTCCAGGCCTTTTTGCACAGCAGCCCCTTGCCTGGGCTTCACGTGGCTGGCTACCTCTCCCTTGTCCTTTATAACTCAGCTCGGATGGTCCCTTCTTCCTCCATACCAGGGAGGGGTGGGACGCTCCTCTGGGCCCCTTGTTCCTCGCTGTAGTGTCGCAGCCCTTTCCACACTAGATGCAATGAAAGGGTGTCCCAGTGTGTCTGATCCCGAGTGGGTCTGCGTGCTGCGGTGGGCCTGAGTGTATACTCAGTATGTAATGCTGTCCCTGCCTCCCTCTGTGTGGTTGTGAACCTGTGTGTGTGGGAGTACCTCCATCCCCTACCTGGGATCCATCCCTGTGAGGCCCCGCCCGGTGATAACTGTTTTTGGCTATGTCGGTGTGTGTCTGCGGGTGCCTGCATCTCTCACATAAGACCGCAGTTCCTTGGAAACTGTGTCCCTGTGTGACTATGCCTTATCCATGTGACAGACGGTCCCCAAGGGTGAGTCTCCCTGCCTCCGTGCTAGGCACTGTGGACAACCAAGTAGGCCTGGCTTCACAGAAGCACCTGCCTAGGGGCGGGGGTCTCCCAGAGCCTGCCAGAGCTTTATGCCCCCACCCCCCAGAAGCGTTCTCGGTACCAGATGGGGGCTGTAGCTGGCCGGCTTCCCCGGGCTGGGCAACATGGGGGCTGCGCTGCAGGGGTTGATGCGTTTTTCCTTCTGGCGCCGGTTGCAGAACCAGACGCGGATCACCTCCTTCTCCATGTGCAGCTGCTCCGCGATCAGCAGGATCTCCTCTGAGGTAGGCTTCTGGTTCTGCGGGCAGAAGGGCTCCGTTAACCGCAGGTCCGACCCCCTCCCTCCTCGGCCCCCATCCCCGCTGGCCGTCAGGGCCGCCCTGGAGGCCGGGGTCTCACCGCTAGAAAACTCTTCTCTAAGGCGAAGCGGACGTTTGTCTCAATGCTGGTCCTCTTCTTGCGTCTCCGGCCGGGGAGCCCGTCGAAACCCAGGCTGGGGCTGCTCAGCTGGTTGGGACTGGGCAGACTTGAGTCCACAGACATAGTCTCTGTGCCCGGGAGGAGACGGGGAGCATGAGAGGGCACCTCCCGCGCCCACAGCCGGCCGCCCGCTCTGGGAGCCCCAGCGCAATCCCAACCTGCGTCATTGAGCCACTTCTCCAGGAGGGGCTTGAGTTTGCACATGTTCTTGAAGCTCAGGTTGAGGGCCTCGAAACGGGAGATGGTCGTCTGGCTAAAGTCGTTGCCGTAGAGCTTGCCCATGGCCAGGCCCACGTCACCCTGGCCCAGTGGGGCGGTAATGGGAAGGCGGTCAGGGCCAGACCTCTGGGCCACACCCTGGCCCCGCCCACCAGCCGGCTTTGGCCTCTCGTCCCGCCCACCACCTGGCCACGCCCCCCGGCTCAGGAGTTGGGTAGCGGGTGCCCAAGAGAGGCGTGGCCCGTGCCTCACCCACCACCTGGCCAGGCCCGGTCACCCTCTGCCCATAGCCCGTCCTGCCCGGTGGCCCCAGACCTGCGTGAAGCCCAGCTTGATGCGGCGCTGCTTGAAGGTGCGGGCGAACTGCTCCAGCTCCTCCAGGTCACTGGGCTCCTCGGGGTGGGATGGTGGCTCCAAGCATTTGGGGGGCTGCGGGTGCGAGAGGTGCGGGTCGGGCAGCGTGGGGCGGGTCACGGCCTGGTGGGGTCGGCAGGAGGGTGGGATGCAGGGCCGAGGACCGGGATGGGGCTCAGCAACGGCTGCGCGGTTCCCCCTCCCTCCCTCCCTCCCTCCCTGCCGTCCAGCCTCTTCCTGCTCACTCTCCTCTACCTGTCCCCAAGGAGGCTGATCCACACTCATTGTCAGTCCCCAGCAAAGAGACACTCTGCTTCTCCACTAGGGTCCTCTCACTGCCTGGAACTCTCTGCACATCCCCCACCCCCAGCCTGCAAACTCCCAGAAAGGAGCAGCCAGCTCCTTTAATAATAATCCTTCATGATTCTTTACGGATTTCAACGCTCCCTCCTACCCATTTTTTTTTTTAACACCCCTTTCAAAAACTATGAACTATTTCAGGGCTTTATCCCCCCGGGGGGGTGGGGGTGGGATGCGGGCCATGGTTTTATCCTTCTCTCAGGCAGGGAATCAAGCACTGTGCTACCGAATTCCAGGGTAACTCAGGCAAGTTTCTTAAAATCTCCCTGGGCCTCCGTTTTCCCCTCTGCAGGATGGAAATAATCGTGGCTGCTCTACTGAACCCATGGGGTTATTGGGAGAATCTGGTTCAAGGTTGCAAATTAAGTGAAAGTATTTTTATTTTTATTTTTAAAGTGAAAGTATTTTTTAAAGTAGATGGGGAGGGTGACTGGGGGATTTACAAAGAAGCAACTGCTCTCTCTCTCTCTCTCTCTCTCTCTGGAATGCTTCACTTCCCTAAAAATAAAAGATCTGAAGCAGGTGGTGAGTGCAGCCACGTTGGTCACAAAAATCCTTGATCCATTACCTGAATGCTGGGGCCAGATGTGTTTTGGAATTCAGAAATTTTGCAGATTTTAGAAAGCCTACATGGGCACATATCAGAAATAAGGTGACCCCCCCCCCCATCAGGGTCAAGGCATCATCCCATAATTGAACACATTAACAGCCCCCAGCAAAGCAGGACTATCACACAGGAGGGAGGAAGGAAAGCCATACTCCTTGCCCCAGGTCTAGAGGGGTTTGGCAGCCAAATGACTTCTGGTCTCACATCACAAAAACAGCTTGGTTTTCCAAGCGTTTTGGATTTCAGAATGGCAGCTCAGCCCTGTATTAGTCCCTACATTTGCGGGGGGTGGGGGGGGGCTTTCTGAAATTGTTCATATTTTTTGAAAGGACTGTTAAAAAAATGGGTAGGAGGGAGCGTTGAAATCCGTAAAGAATCATGAAGGATTATTATTAAAGTCTAGAAGCCAGTCAGCAAACTGAAAGGCCAGGCCACAGCCTATAGGTTTTTTGTGTACTTAGGCACGTGTGCATTTTGGGACAGCAGGGGTCAGATCAAAATCATTCATCAGGTTTCTCAAAGGAGTCCATGTGTCTGAAAGGGCTAAGAGCCACTGGCCTGGCTGACTCCCCTCATTCTGTGGAGGAAGAAGCTGACCCAGACAGGGAGAGCAGCTTGACTGAGGTCCCATAGCAAATCAGTGGCACAGCAGGGCTGGATCCCAGATCTCCTGACTCCTGTCCTGGCCCTGATAGTTGTGGGGAGGGTCAAAGGGAGAGGAGGCCCTCTCCTTCCCACTCCTGCTCACCCAGCCTGGCACACGCGGGGGGACATTCTCACCTGCGTGGGCAGCCCGGCCCGGGGCTGGGAGGTCAGAAGAGCTCCCTGGGTTTGCTGAGGTAGCTGGAAGAGATTTGGCGTCGGTAGCAGGCCTGGAGAGACAAGGGGAATGCACGGGGTGAGGGGAGAGGGAGAGTTTTGTGGAAACATCGTCAGGGACCCATCCTGGTGGGACCTTACCTGGCTGACTCTGCTGGGCCTGCGGCAGCAGGAACTGAGCGGGTGGCTGGAGGTGGTGACCCGGCACAAGCACCAGCTGCTGAAGCTGGAGGAGCTGCTGTATGTCCTGGCAGGGAGGGGGGTGGACAGAAAGACAGCCTGAGTCCCGGCCCGGCCCCATCTGCATGGCCTGCCCTGGCTCCGGGCAGCGGGCAGCGGGCAGCGGGCAGCGGGCAGCGAGGGATAGAACCTGGTCTCTGAATGGCGCCCCTGAGCTAAGGGCACCCAGGAGGCTTCCCCCAACCCCGTGGCTACCAGAGCGTCCTATCTGGGCTGTCCCGGGAGGGCTCGCTCTTTATTTACCTTTTCTTTCTTGAAGAAATATTTGCCTTGTCTTACATTCCCACAGAACAAATAGCATCGTTTAAAAATGTAAATCAGACCAACTCTTCCCTCCTTTTTAAAACACTCAAGGCAAATGATAATCATGTCTGGAATTACCTTTAAAACACTCCAGCAAATAGTGAGTGAGTAAATTGGTTCAACCACTTTGGAAGACTCTTTGGTAATGTTATGGTTTGAATTGTGTCCTCCCCTCAAAAGATAGGTAGGAATCCTAACCCCCAGAACCCTGGAGGGGTTCACATATATGTGAACCACATATATTTGTGCTCCATGTATATTTGTCAGATAAACCAACACTGATGTTTCATAATTTACTCAACAACTTTTATGTGCAGTTGAAAATTATGATACTTAGAGTGACATTATTTTGCCTTCGAGGAAACAGAGGGATGATTCATGCCCCTCAATTCCTCCCAGTGCTATTATTATTCCAAAGGCCAATTTAATGTCCTAGGAAGTAAACAAGCTGAGGAAAAGATCAAGATGATCAAGGTAGAACTAAGTCTTCAGGATGGGTCCTAATCCGATATGACAGGTATCTATAGGGTAAGGGGGAGTTTGGACACAGAGACAAACATGCACAGAGGACAGGCACTGTGAAGAGACCCAGAGAGAAGATTGGCCAACCTGCCAACACACTAGCTTGGGACTCGGAGCTTCTAGAACTGTGGAATAAT
This sequence comes from Leopardus geoffroyi, assembly GCF_018350155.1. Taxonomy (NCBI): domain Eukaryota; kingdom Metazoa; phylum Chordata; class Mammalia; order Carnivora; family Felidae; genus Leopardus; species Leopardus geoffroyi. Next base: position 13,135,882 of record NC_059335.1, read on the forward strand.
GTCTACGGTTTGTTGTTGTTGTTGTTTTTAAATAGGCTTCACGCCCAGTGTGGAGCCCACTGAGGGGCTTGGACTCACAACCCTGAGATCAAGACCTGAGCTGAGATCAAGAGTCCGATGCTTAACCCACGGAGCCACCCAGGCGCCCCTAAATTTCTGTTAAGACAGCCAGTTTGTAGTCATTTGTTAGGACGGCCCTAGCAGACAAATACTGGCACTGTTTATGAAAGCCGAGCCTACGCCTGCCTCATGACCCAGTGGTGCCACGCCAGGGTATAAGCCCCCATAGGTGCATATGTGTGCTCACCAGAAGACATGTATCATAATGTTCACGGCAGAACCATCTGTAATAGCCAAAACCTGAAGAAAGCCCAAGTACCCATCAAGAATCGAATAGGTTGGGGCGCCTGGTTGGTTAAACGTCTGGCTTCAGCTCAGGTCATGATCTCACTGCTCGTGGGTTCGAGCCCCACGTCAGGCTCTGTGCTGGCAGCTCAGAGCCTGGAGCCTGCTTCAGATTCTGTGTCTCCCTCTCTCTCTGCCCCTCCCCTGCTCATGCTCTGTCTCTCTCTGTCTCTCAAAAAATAAATAAACGTTAAAAAAAAAGAATTGAATAGGTAAGTAAACTGATTCACTGGAACAACAACGAGAAGGGGCAGTCTACAATCTATAAGAACACACAGCACTATAAACTTCCCAAACATGATACGTGGAAGAAGTTAGACATGATAGAGAACATCCTGTATGGCTCCATTTGCATGATAGAAGTTTGGGAGGTGGAGGTTAGGAGGCATCCCAGGGGCTCCTGGGGAGCTGGCCATATACAGTTCTCAATCTGGGTGCGAGTTACATGGGTGTGCTCAGTTTGTGAGTGTCAGTGATGTGTGCGCTTTTAGTATTTGTTAGACTTCAGTGAAAAAATTTCAAAACCTTTTTATGCTTATTTATTTATTTTGAGAGAGAGTGAGTGAGCAAGGGAAGGGCAGAGAGAAAGGGAGAGAGAGAATCCCAAGCAGCTTCCACACTGTCGGCATGGAGCCCAGTGTGGGGCTCGAACTCACAAATTGTGAGATCGTGACCTGAGCCGAAACCGAGAGTTGGACACTTAACCAACTGAGCCACCCAGGTGCCCCCTTTTTTTAAGGGAAAGAGGGAGAGAAAAAAAAATCCAGCATCTCCACCAAAAAAGTGAGGAGACAGATGAAACAGGATTGGCAAAATGTTGACATCTATTGAGCTGGGTGAAGGTACATGCAGTTCCTTATGTCATACTCTCTACTTTTAGGTTTGAACACTTCCAAAGGAAAAAGCAAGACCCCCTTACACACACATACACAACACTCCAATGGCTTCTTGTAGCCAGAACAATACAATAAAAACTATTCATCTGATCTCTATGGTCCTTAATACTGAAACCTGTCCTAGTCTTCCTACCTCAGGACCTTTGCACGTGTAAAGGTTCCCTCTGCCAGGCAGTTCTAGTTCTTATATTCCTGGACCCTTCTTGTCACTCAGGTCCTCATGTAAAATCACCTCTTCAGAGATATCCTCCTTGATCATCTAATCTAAACCAGCCACCACCATACCTCCTGTTACCTCCATTTCACCTCCTTTATAAGACTTATCACTATCTCAAGGTACCTCTTTTTCTGTTTACGCTTTCACAGTGCATCTCCCTCACTGGTAAGTCAGCTCCACGAGAGTGTGATCTTGATGGTTTTGGTCATCATTATAATCTCAGCATCTAGAATAGCATCTGGCACCCAGTAAGTACTCCACATATATTTGTCGAATGAACCAACACTGATGCTTCATAATTTATTCAACAACTTTTATGCGCAGTTGAAAATTATGTCATTTAGAGTGACATTATTTTGCCTTCGGGGAAACAGAGGGATGACTCATGCCCCTCAATTCCTCCCAGTGCTATTATTATTCCAAAGACCAATTTAATGTCCTAGGAAGTAAACAAGCTGAGGAAAAACATAAGTAACTTGACACAAATGGGTTCATTTCTTCAACATATAAAGAGTGATTACAAATCAATAAGAAAATAACTAACAATCCAATAGTAATCTGGCCAACAGGTCTGGTGATTGCCCAGCAAAGGAAATACAAAATACATTCAATACAAATGAATGAAAAAATATTCGGATTCACTCACAAGAAGAGAAATATGGCTACAACTGCACTGAGATACTTTTTTTTTTTTTTTTCTCCTATCGGATCAACAAAGAGAACAGCAGCAGTGCATAACATGCTGTGTCGGGGTGTATGAGGAAGCAAACACTCTTAGGTGTCACTGGTGAGAAGATAATTTGGCAATGTCTGTCAGAATTACAAAGGCATATACCCTTTGACCCATTCCACTTCTAGGAATTTATCTTAGAGATACATTCACACTTGTGCAAAGTAATCTCTCTAGAAGGATATTCCTAGCAGCCTGCAGTGTTTTAGCAAAAGAGTGGAAACAAGCTGAATGCACAGCAGTGGGGAATAGGTAAATGAATTAGGGTGGATCTTTATGGTGCAATACTATGCATTCATGAAAAAGGAGGACACTCTTTGTGTCCTGATATGGAACAATCTCCAAGATGTCCTGTTGAGTGGAGAGCTCAAGAGGCATGACAGAGGGTATGATATGCTGCTGTTTGTGTGTGTGTGTGTGTGTGTGTGTGTGTGTGTGTGTGTGTTTTAAAGTATATCTAGGTATTCCCTGGGTATGCGTAGACTATACCTGGAAAACTGCACCAGAAACTGGCAAGACTGTAAATCCTTCCGTAACTCGAGTTTTGAACATTTACCTAGCATACATAAAGAAATAAAGCTGTCCCACACCCACTGACCCAATTGAACAGTCACTTCTGCCCAACATCCCTGTTTCTCCAACCATTCCTGTTTCGACTGTTCGAGGCAGTTCCCTGTCTACTGCAAAGGCTTCTGCCTTCTCCATGTGCTTCGGAAAGTGGACAGAGTACCCAAATGCTCCTGACCTCTTGCTTTGTCACTCTAGCTGCCAGTCATCTAAGAATTCGGCTTAAGGGGTTTGAAGTCCCAATACTCTGTCCTTTGAAACTGTCCATTCTGCCTTCTCTTCCAAGACTCCTCCACCTGATAACTCACATGGCAGCCTCCCTTCCACATGAGGCCTGGCCCCCAAGTGAGTGAAGCTTGGGATTCAGCCCCTTCCCTTTACAAAGAACCCTTCCCAGTCCCCATACCTAATTTTGGTTTCATAATTTTGTCTTCTTTTTCTCAGAAAGGCCCTGTACACCTGGGTGGCTCAGTTGGTTGAGTGTCTGACTTCAGCTAAGGTCACGATCTCACAGTTTGTGGGTTCGAGCCCCATGTCGGGCTCTGTGCTGACAGCTCAGAGCCTGGAGCCTGCTTCAGATTCTGTGTCTCCCTCCCTCTCTCTGCCCCTACCCCACTTGAGCTCTGTGTCTCAAAAATAAATAAACATTAAAAAAAATTTAAGGCCCTGTAACTCGTATAAACATCAGGCCCCACAAACTGAACCCACCCTGCTCTAAACTGCAATGCATTTGCTTATATACAGTTTTCCCTCTGCTACACTGAAACTCGAGAAGGCAGAGGCCATGTCTTAGTTTTCTTGCCTCCCTGTCCCTCAACAGTCTGGCAAGCCCCCATTAAATGCACACTGAACTGAATCCAAGAATAAAGCCAGAAATAAAGTCTTATTACCAGTGTTCTTCTGATTAGCTTGCTGATTGCAATATTTGTTAACTACTCTGTCTCCCTAGTGTGACTCAGTGAAAATCCCACTTTCTCCCCAGACGTCTAAGAGAGGTGTCTGCAGATTTCTTTCTGAATCAGCAGGGAGAAGAAAAGGGAGGGGGAAATGCACCCAATTTGCAAAGGTCTCATGGTGAGAAGTCCAAATGAAAAACCCAAACACACCCCCATTCACTGTTACTCAGACCAGAAACTTAGGGATCAGTCCCGACACTCTCCGTCCCTTCCTCTCCACCATCCGATATACCTTCAAGTGCTAAAAGTTCTAAACTTTTTTGTGCTCTGAATTATTTGGTGTCTGACAAAACCTACTGGCTCCTTCTCAGAGTTAAAAAAAAAAATGCGTGAAACGGGGAGCCTGGATGGCTCAGTTGGTTAAGCGTCCGACTTCAGCTCAGATCATGATCTCGCGGTTCGTGGGTTTGAGCCCCGTGTTGGGCTCTGTGCTGACAGTCGGGAGCCTGGAGCCTGCTTCGGATTCTGTGTCTCCCTTCCTCTCTGCCCCTCCCTGGCTCACACCCTGTCTCTCTCTGTCTCTCAAAAATAAATATTAAAAATTTTTAATAAATGTGCATAGAATGAAATACATAGGATTTCATAGGAAATCAACTGTATTGAAAAAATCATCAAACATTTTGAATAGATAATAATAATCTTTGGGTTTCTTTATAGCACATTAAATAACAAGGTCAAGCAGTACATCTGATGACTACTGTAATTTCAAAGTGATGATGAACGAAAACAATTATTTTAAGGGATCTGTGACAAGTGTATCGAAATATCTTTGTATTCCATTGTCCAAATACTTATACAAAGTCCAAGTACTGCTAATGCTATTGTGGTCTGCTGTCTATATTCATAATAGAAGGAAATTCAACATTTGCAGTTAGAGGATAGAAAAAATTGAGACATAAGCTTTTCCCATCCAAGTTCATGGACTCCCTGGAATTCTATCCACAGCCCCCTCCAGGAGGTTCCTGTTCTGAAATGTTAATTGAACAATAAAGCTTCTACTGGTTTTTATCACATTTGAAATAATTCAACTCCTTGCCCTGACCCTGCATGACCCCGCCTTCCTTGTCTCTCACAACTCTCACTCCCTAACTCTAAGCCAGTCACACTAGTGTCCTTCCTGTTACTGAACCCAGAAGAGGTCCCCACCTCAGGGCCTTTGCACATGCTGTCCACCCCCCCCGCCCCCGCCGTTCTTGATCTGCACATGACTGGCCTCTCTTCATCATTCAAGTCTCTGTAAAATGCCCCCTCCTGAGAGAAACCTCCCTTCTCTACCTGCTTTGATGAGTCTTCCTCTCCTCAATGTCTATTACATCATACTCTTTTCCTTCCTTTATAGCAATTATCAGCTATGAGCAGGCACCAGCTTGGAGAGGGCACAGACTTGTCTGCCTTATTCCTCACTGTATTCTCCATGCAAAAAGGCGCTCGGGCATAGTGGATGTTCACTAAACATTTGCTGACTGAAGAAATTACAGAATGGGAAAAAGAGAGAAGATTCTGGGTGCTGTGCTGTCTCAGGACTGGGGTTAGCCAGTAGGAGGCCCCATTTCTCCACAATCTACAGGCAGCGAGCAATCTGAAGCCACTTGGGGGCGTGTTACGACCAAGTCAAGCTGGTAGAGAGATTAGAGGAAGTGGAGAGAACTGGGGAAGGGCCCCTGGCCAAGATACTTAGTGGCTCTGTCCCTAACCTGTGAGAAAAACTAGCACACCCCGCCAACGCTGAAAAGGGAAGAGATGGTTTCTTGGGTTTCTTGTTCATCACTGCGTTCTGATCACCTCCACCCTAGTACAGGCACCCAGCAGGCCATCAGTGAATTTCCAATGAGTGAATGAGTAAAACCTAGGACAGACCGGTGGAGTCTCAGAGCAGACTGGCTGCGTTTTGACGCACTGAGATCTTGGCCACAGTTGGGCAGAAAGACTGACAGTTTACGTGACTCACGGGTGAACTGGAGGGTAATTGTCCATTTTCCCGTTTGGACTCAATTCCACCTGGGGGTGGAGGGAGGTGGAGAGAAAGCCTTTAAAAGGAACTGGGCCGCATGGGCCCAGGTGCAGCGCCTCACTCCAGCGCACAGGGCAGACTCCCCATCCCCCAACTGCAGGCCCCCACACATGCTCTGGCAGCCACCCAGCCTGGGATGGTGTCTGCGTTTCACTCAGCAGTCACCCCTGGGATGGCAAACCATGACCAGTTCTGGACACCCCATTCCAAGACATGGACAGCTGTCAAGTCCATAGCAGGGAGGACAGGAAAGGGGTGTCTGGGGACCACGTAAACTACATTATCATCAGTCGTGTTCAGCATGAGGATGGGCTTCCCGACCCTCTGAGCCGTGTCAGGGCACCCGGTGGTGGAGTGGGCTGCGTGGGAAGGCAGAGAACACCTGTCCTGGGAGCCACTGGGGAGAAACTGCACCCTCACTTGCCCGGAACTGTGCAGCGGGAGCTCCCACATCGGGTGGGAGGGAAGTCAGAGGGGTGCAAGGGTCCCTGCCGGCTGGGAACCTGGGGGTTCTGAGTCTCAGCCCTGTTGCCTGCTTCTAGCTGTGTGACTCGGGGGAAGCCAGCTCTTTCTTCTGGGCCTCGGCCTCCTTAACTATATAGGGGGACAGTGCACAGGGCTGGAAACCTGACTGTCCTTCACACACTGTGGGACCCTGGGCACCCCTTCCCCTGTTTAAGTCTCAGTTACCCCACGGGGCTCTTAAAGGAATTCAGTGTGACAATGCACATAGCGTGTTTAGCCCGATCTCTGTTCACTGAAGTGGGCCTGCATAAATGGTAGTCATTATTACTGAGTCACACCTTTCTCAGGGCCTCGGTTTTCTCATCTACAAAATGGGGTTAATAATGTCTAACTGTTTACAGGATTTCTCTGAGGCCCGAGTAATATTAGCATCTGCAAGGTGTCTGGGAAATCACAACACGCTCCCCGAGCACAAGCGTTTGCTAGCCCTGCACCCCCATGTCACTCCCCCCACGTCACCCCACCGGATCATGAACTCTCAAGGGCAGGAAACCCCATCCTCTGCCCGGCAGCTGTGAGCTGTTCACACCCAGCCTCTCCACCGAGCTTCAGCTTCAGATGTCCGTCTGCCTATCTGATGTCTCCACTTGGATGATTAATAGACTCTTTATACACTGCTGTGTCCAAAAGGAAACTCCCGGTTCCCTACTCCAGCCCTCCAAATCACACTGTGCCTCCCCAGTCTTCCCCAACTCAGGAAGCTCCCTCACCACCATCTGATTGCTGAAGCCCAAATCCTAGGAGTCATCCTTCATCTATCCTATCCGTATAAAATAGCATCCCAGACCCCCATCATCACCCTCATCTCCCACCTGCATCGCTGCAAGGATTTCCCACTGGGCCCCTCGCTTCTACTCTGGTCCCTCACAGTCCATTCTCCCCGTGGCAGCCAGAGAGAGCTGTGGAAAGGGTCAGTGGGGTCATGCCACCCACCTGCTTAAAACCCCCAACAGCTTCCCGTCAATGTTTCCCTGGTAAACATTCCAAACTCCTTGATCTGCCCTACAAGGCCCTGCAAAACCTGGTCCCGCCTGCCTCCCCCTCACCTCTTAACTTGTCCTCCACTCACTTGTTCTGCTCTAGACATACCACTTTCCTCTGTGCCCTGATGTCAAGCTGCTTTCCACCTCAGGACCTTTGCACTTGCTGTTGCCTTTTCCTAAGTTCTCCCTATGGCTTCTTCATGACTGACTCATTCAGACCTCAGCTTTCAAAGGCCACCCTGTCAGTGAAACTTTCCCTGGCCACCCCATTAAGAGTGGCCTCCTCCCTCTCTGACACCAGCCCACTTCATTTTCTTTAGTACGCTTCCTCTAAAATGGTCTTGTTTTGCTCATTTGTTTACCTGTTTACTCTCTGCTCCCTACTAGAACATGAGGTCCTCAAGGGCAGCCACTGCTGCCTTGTTCACAGCTGTCCCCTTGGGGCCACAAACGGGCACCTGGCATACACAAGGTGCTTAATAAGTGCTGGATGAATGCGTGAATGACTCTGTCATTCCAGGCACTTCCCTATAGGAAGCCCTAAAGTTTGGGGGGAAGGGATATGGACACAGGTGGCCTGTCTCTAGTGTGGGATTCTCTGTGTGCCCCCGTCCCCCAAAGGTTGGCCCTGCCACGTGGAGCCCAGGAAGTCCCAGAGATTGGGGCGGGACACCAAAAAGCTGAGACCCATCTGACGGGGAGAAGAAACACCTACATGCACATTGTGTGTTACATCCCGTGCTGCGTCCTGTTAAAATTCCAGGATAGGTGAGCAACAGCAGACCCCAACCAGTTGTGGAGTGACTACGCCTCGGCCCAGCTCCTGGCCGCCAGGGGCCTGTGGGTACACAGACGACACGCCTCCAGGTTTGGCTGCCCTGGCACCTGCTGCCCCTTCTCCAAGCCTCAGGAGCCATCTCTTCCTCTTGGGGACTGGCCCTCCCCCATTCTCAGGTCACATGGCCCAAGTGGGCTGACCCTACCTTCTTGGGGGGCAGTGGTTGAGGACACTAACTCAACCCTGGTCGGTGGGAACAAGTCTAAAAGTGCCGGCACCCATTTTGTCTGCCTCAGAATGAAAAAAGGGACAGAGTTTGGGGCTGGGCCTCTTCAGTGATCTGAGCCAAATATCCCCTTCTACGTCTTCAGCCACCTGGAGGGGAGTCTGGTCTAGCTGACACCCCTCCTAGCTCATCCTGCGCTGTCTTCCACTGCTGGCCCCCCACCCCCGCCTCCCGGAGCCCCCCCTACTCTCTCATTTTACCTTCCATGCCTGAAACAGCTTTCTCCACTCCGTATACCTGGTAAACTCCTACTTGTCCGGGCTCAGGTCAGGCACCACCTCCTCCAAGAAGCCTTCTCTGATTCCTTCAGGCACAGGTCACCTGTCTTTTCCCACACTCCCACCACACCCAGTAGGTTTCTCTGGGAAACCTTTGTTCAGTAGGGCCTGCCAGCCTAAAAGATCTTGTCAAGCTTTATTTGCCATAGTCATATTATGAAAATAGGGATTTTTTTTTCCCTTCCAAATACAAAACGATGTTTTAACAATTAATGTAAATTTTCCATCAATGTCTACCCCTACCCCATACAGTCTGAATTACTCCCCTGGAGAGATGTCTTCCCTACCCTTGATTGAAAAGCTGCAGCAAAACACCCCTCATTGATTCAGTAAACATCCAGGTGGCCCCTTTGGTGGAAAGCATCATGCTGAGCGTTGGACACACAAATTATAAAAGTGTGTTATAATTGTCCCTTTCTCTGTATTAGCTAGGAAAATGCAGGGAAGATTCCTGCCAAACTGTTTAACTGACACTACTTTGGAAGCTGGTGGCACAGGGACAGATGGGGGACTTTCCCTTAGTACATTATGTAATTTTAAAGTGATAGGGTTAGGGGTGTTTTTTACTTTCTTAGTATTTTTCAAGTAAAACATTTCTTAGTGGTTCATTGGTGTGTGTTTCCCTACAAGACTGGGAGCCTTTAGGGGGCAAGGAAGGGTCTGAGTCACTTCTAAGTCTTTAGCTTCCCGCCAGGGCCTGACACACAGGGGGCTAGGAAATGTCTGTGAAATGACCACAGGACAGAGCTGAGCAGTCATGGGAAGTAGAATTGGCAGGCCCAAGAGACATAGACTGAGGAGAGGGGTCAAGCCCAGGGGTGGAATGGCCGTGGATGCAGGGAGGCAGTAACACAGGAGGAATGTGGTACCCACGTTCCAGGTTGTTCCTGGTCAGCATGGTGCCTGGAACTGGGGATAAACATTCGTCTGTTAGGGAAATGAGGTCACAGGGTGACAGAACTCCCAGAAAACAAACTCTTGGTCCTGGCTTTGCAATTGCAGACAACAGGACTGAGCAGATCAGAGCTGGGGAGGGAGGAGCCAGAGGAAGGGGCTGGCAGGACAGTTAGAGGAGGCGTCCTTGAGAATCAGAGACTGGGCGGAACAGCAGGTGGCAGAGGACTAGCCTGCTACAGCCTGGGTCGCTGGGTCCTTGGGTCTCAGGGAACTTGGGGGAGGTGGTTCTAGGAGTTTACGAACAGAAGGAATGCCTCCTGCTCCCAAGGGGGAATGGCTTGGCCGGTTTGCACTGGGTGGCTCTCTCCCTCCCCCTCCCTGTGGCCTTTGTTCCTTCCACAGATATTTCCTCAGGCATCTTCAGACACAGCACTGGTGATTAGGGCCAGAAGGAGGGGAAAGGGCTGGGGACTCCCAGAGGGGGCAGGAGGCAGGAGGCAGGAGGCAGATTATAAACCAGCTGGAGGGAGGGAAGTCATGGAGAACTTCCTGGAGGTGTGGACTCCCAAGCTGAGGCTTAAAGGCTGAAGAGGAGCTGTCCAGGTAAAGGGAGGGAGCCGACTTCCAGGTAGAAAGGAGAACAGAGCAGGGGCACTGATACTTGGGACCTAGTGAGGAGCCCCGAGCCTTGGTGTTGCTCCGTGAAGAACTAACTGCATGTGCTGTGAGGCGTCCTCCTGCTGCTGGGGTCTCTGGTGGCCAGAGCGGGAAAGCTGGGGACAATAGCTAAAGGCAGCGGCCCCGGGTCCTATGGTTAGAGCCCTGGACTCCCAGGCCCGGCTGCAGGGCTATCCTGCCCCTTGTGCTCACCGGGTGACCTCGGCCAGGATGAGGATTTGTGGATTCAAGGAGGTCACCGTTAGTACAGCACCTGCCAGACTCTAGTTACAGTCACCATGGCGAGCCAGCCATTGTGAGGCTAAGTTTGGAAGAGCCGTCACGGGGCAGCGGGCACAGATTGCTGTGTGTGTCTCTACAGAACCAGGCCCGGAGGCAGGAAGCCCTAAGAAGGCAGATACCAGCTCAGCGTTAAGGACGGTCTCACATGGAAGCGTTGGTAAGTAGTGGAACGGGCCTGCTGGAAGCTGAACTCTGTCAAGGGAACGACCTTATGGGTACTGGACACCTCTGTGTAGACGGCATCTGGCCCTGGGGTTTCATGGAAAGGGGTGGGTAGAGAGAAAGAAAAGCAACCCAAGGAGCAGCCATTGTGGGAAACACAGGGCTGAGGGAAGTCAAACAAGGTTCCTTGCTGCAGGACTTCTCAGGACCTTCACTGCCCTGGAACGCGGGCTACAGACTCAAATGTTTACAGAACCCAGGCAGACAGCACAAATGGGTGACAGGGGCAAGTGTGAATGGGGCGGAGAGTGCAGGCCTGTCAGGAGGGGAAGCCTGCTCAACTCCTACTCTGTTCTGCCGACTATCCTTATGGGAAATTTTTTGGCCACTATCATGGGTTGAATCAGGGCTCGCCAAAAGATACGTCAGAAGTCCTAACCCCCAGTGCCAGTAAATGACCGTATTCGGAAACACGGTCTTTGCAGATGTAATCAAGGTAAATGAGGTCATTAGGGTGGGCCCTAATCCAGTGATCGGTGGGAAGTGTGAACACAGAGACAGACGTGCACAGAGAGAAGGTGGCCATATGACCATGGAGGCAGAGATTGGAGCGATCCAGCTACGAGAACACCAAGGATTTCTGGTACTTCCAGAAGCTAGAGGAAACAAAGAGGGGTTCTCCCTAGAGCCACCCAGTTTGTGGGGCTTTGTCATGACAGCCCCAGGAAACAAATACAGCCACTAACTCATGATTCAGTGTGTACCCAAAGTCTCCAGAATGGCCAGAGAGGACACAGCATTCCCTGACCCAGTGGCCACAGGCCCCCGTTCTGAAAGAGAGTCTCTCACTGGATCCTCCAGGGCACACATTTTTGGGCACTAGTTCAGAGTCTCAGCCTTTCCTTTTTGTGCCCACATGGGCGCCCTTCCACGGGGGTGAGTCCCCTGGTTTCCTCAGCTGTAAACCGAGGACGAACCCCCACCAAGATACACAGAAAGCGCTTAGCTGGACACTCCATCACACGGGGGATGTTCTCCCTCTGAGCCTCGCTTTCCCCCACCAAGACATGGGGGGCAGCATCCCCCAAGACTTCCTGGGGTTGCTGGGAACTGCCTGGCACACAACCGGTGGTCCTAACGGTCGGCCCCTGTGGACCGGCCGGCCCCCTGCACGCCGGGCTTCTGCGCATCGTCCGCTGGAGGCCGTGGGCCCCCCCGGGGCTGCCCTTACCTGTGCTGTGAGCTGGATGGGCTGGGACAGGGTGAGCTGTGGGGTCCCGGGGGGCTGGCTGGCAGGCTGTGGTGGCGGCAGGTCGCCTCCCCCAGAGGAGGCCGGGGGCTGCGAGGTCGAGGAGGAGGCAGAGGAGGAGGAGGAGGAGGAAGAGGAGGAGGAGGTGGAGGAGGCGGCGGCAGCGGCCGCGGCGGCATTGGACTGCTGCACGGCTGCGGCCAGGAGCTGGGCCTGGGCTTGCTGCAGGAGGAGCTGCTGCTGAGCCGGCATCAGCGCCGTGAGCTGCGGGGGGTGGGGGGCGGGGGGCGGGCGGCAGGGGGGTGGGGTGCCGGGGGAGGGGTGTGGGGAGGAGCAGAGAAGGCAGAGAGGGGTTAGTGCCTGAGCCAAGCAGGTTAGGGCACAAGTCTTGCAGGACGACTGAGGGGGACAGGAGGCAGGCGCGAGAGCGCGGCCGCAGTCCTGGCGGGACACCCCATGCCACCGGTCCTGTAACAGGTGGGGGGTGGCTGGTCTCTGCCCACGTGCCCGTGCTTCCCCGAGTACTTACCCCGGCTAGCTGGCTGCCTGTTAACATGAGTTGGGCCTGGGGCAGATGCGGCTGGGCTGGCTGGGGGGGCGGGGGTGCTGCGGGGGCTGAGTCGCCACTGGGGTCTTCAGCCTTGATCTGGGGGGGAGAGAGGCAGGGTCCGGGACCCCAGAATGTTAAGTGGAGGCCAGAGAGAATGCCCACCTGTGAACCAAAGAGAGGGCACGTGTGTGGCAACAGCAGCCTGGGGCCGGCCGGCAGAGGAGGAGTGGACCGGGCTATAGAGGCAAGACCCTGTACTGACCGGCCGGGGGTCTTAGGCCACCTTTCTGGCCTCAGTGTCCTCAGCAATCACATAAGGCTAACACACTCCCTGCACCCAAACCCCCTACAGGAAGAGGGTCACCTTTGGGGAGCAGTTTTCCCCTCTGGGGGGTCAGCTTCCCCATCTGTAAAATGGGAAATGTGCCAGCAGGGGACTCGGAACATCAAAGGGTAGAGTTCTGGGTCCCACACCCCTCATCTGCGTTAGCTACAGGTGCATCTCTTATTAATGGAGTAAGACTTCGCTGGAAGAAAGGGTCTCAGGTTATTAAAAAAAAAATCACCACCTTAGAACATGGGTCTGGAATTCAAACGAGTGTGGAAACAGGCAGACAGTGAAAATGGGTGACCTGGACAGATGAGGATGGGGTACGCTGGCAGGGTGTGCAGCCCTCCCGAAGGAGAAGCTTGCCCAGCTCCCGCTCTGCTCCCACCAATCACTCGTTTTAAAATCGAGAACAAAAACACAGGGCGCCTGGGTGGCTCTGGGGGTTGAGCGTCTGACTCCCGATTTCGGCTCAGGTCATGATCCCATCGGTACTCTGCTGTTGTGCAGAGCCTGCTTGGGATTCTCTCTCTCTCTCTCTCTCTCTCTGCCCCTCCCCCCTGCTTGTGCTCTCTCTCTAAAATAAAAATAAGATAGATAGATAGATAGATAAAATCTAAAGCAAAACCAAAAAAAAAAAAAACAAAAAAAAACAAAACCCTAAAAACAAACCAAAATTGCTGGCAAGACCAGCAAAGCACATATGAGGGCCAGATGTGGTCCAGATGCTGCCACCTTTCAGCCTCCACCCCAGAAGTCCACTGAGCCCCTCCTTCATCTCGGTGTAGGATGTGGCTGCCTCTCGCATCAAACGCATAGGACAGACCGACACAGTCCTGGCCTTCCTCCTCTCCTAGACAGAAAGCCAGACCATGGTGGACTTGCCTGATTGGGCTGTTGGTAAAGGACGTGTGGGGGTAGGAGGAGGTATGCCTTGAAGAATCACACGCTCAGGCCCAGAGGGGACACCGGGCTGAAAGGATGATCCCTAATCCTTCAGCCCAATGGCCCAGCACCATTTTGCAAAAGGGAGTCCAGAGAGGGAAAGCAACCGCTGCGAGGTGACCCAACAGCTTGGCAGGGGTGTGGCATTTGGAATGCAGACTGAGACAGACAGAGGTCGGGGAAAAGGCCAAATAACAGAGGGTGAGTGGAGTGTCCCAGGGTACGGATACAAACGTCAGGAAGTTTAAGGGGCGCCGAGATGCATCAAACCACCGTGAGTGTTAGAAGCCAGGCCAGTGGCCGTCCCCGGCAGGGAATCAAGGGCCTCTGGAAGTCTGGTCATGTTCTGCTTCTTGATCTGGTGCTGGCTGCATGGGTGTTCAGTTTGTGAAAATCCACAGAGTCATACATTGAAGATCTCTGTGTATGTCACATTTTAATTAAATGTTAAAACAAAAAACAAAAAAAAAAACAACCCACACCAACATGGTCAGAATATTGGTCCTTCTTTCATTCATTCCTTCTGGTTCTCTTGAGAAAGTCTCCATTAGGTGCTAGGATGGCTCTAAGGCCTTGTCCCCAGCATGACTCATCTCCCTTTTTAAGGAAAGAAGGAAAGCCCTCAGGCTTACACCTGACAGGCAAGAGTCTCTGGGTACATTTTAATAATCATTGTATTGGGCACCTGGCTGGCTCAGTCAATAGACACCGAGTCTTGATCTTGGGGTCATGAGTTCAAGCCCCACATTGAGCATGGATATTACTTTAAAAAAAAAAAAAATCACTGGGGTCCCTGGGGGGCTCAGTCGGTTAAGCATCTGACTTCGGCTCAGGTCATGATCTCACTGTCCGTGGGTTCAAGCCTCGCGTTGGGCTCTGTGCTGACGGCCCAGAGCCTGGAGCCTGCTTTGGATTCTGTGTCTCCCTCTCTCTCTGCCCCTCCTTTGCTCACGCTCTGTCTCTCTCTCAAAAATAAATAAACATAAAAAAAAATTTTTTTTTAATCACTGTATTTATTTCCATGGCAAGTGATTCTGGTTTTCCATTCATGAAATTTCCGCTAAAAAAAATGTATTTCAGCTGTTGAAAAAGCAAGCCAGTTCATGAGCTGAAAATTGTTGAAGCTGATTGATGGGTACCTGGGGGGTTATTTTCATGCTACTCTTTTTTTTTCCTCCTTTGTTATCTGCTTCACATTTTCCATAATAAAATATTTTTTTAAATGAAGCCAATTAACAAAATTGTGATGTAAGTAATGGTACACAGTGGCGTATGGATGTGTCTGAAATCGTGATGGGAGCACATGAATCACTGCAGTTGGGGAAAGACTAACACAGAAGAGGCCGAGTGAGATGGAGAACAGGACGTAGTGTGGACAGAGGCCTGGAGTCAGAGGCCAAAGCCCTCTCTGCCTCGGGCTTTCTCCGGGAACCAGGGTCCAGGCTGGGGAAGAGCCGCGAGAATCCTTCCTTCCCAGGGACCCACTGGTTTCCCCATGGAGAAGCAGGGCTGCGGTGGGACTAGGAGAGGCTGCAAAAAATGCAGCTGGGGAAGGAGAGGGTGGGGGTAATGGACATAGGCTCTGCTCCAAGAGCTAAGGCCAGAACTGTGCCTGAGATCAGAGGGAAGGAGGCCAGAGCCAGACCCCTTCTCCCCTGGGCCCTGTCCAACTCACTCAGCACGAGATACCCACCCACTAAGCTGCACCCGGGGCCCCAGAGCCCGTCCAATCTGATAGCCCCCATGTTAGAGAAAAGGAAACTGAGAAGCCCAGCGGTGGTGGGGGGTGGGCAGTGATTTTCCCATGGTCACAGAGTAGCTCTCGGCTCCCAATGCCATCCCTCTGCTACCTTTGGCCAGGGTCAGGAGTCCTTCCGAGGACCACCCGGCGCGTGCCCTCCATGCTGCCTTCAGGCCTCTGCACCTGCGGCTGCCTCCACCAGGCTGGAGCGTGGAGACCTGGGCCCCAGACACCTCAGGAAGCCCAACGATGCCCAGCAGCAGGCAGGGCCCCATGTGGATTAGGGATTTGTTCTGTCTGGCCACGTCCAGATACCCCATCATCCTTAGCCATTCTTACTGGGTCTGCCCCCCCCCTTACCCTCCTCCATTGGCTGGCCCCTGAATGTGTGTGTTGGGGGGCTGGGGTGGGGCAGGCCCCTGTCAGGGAAGTTGGGATGGGGGCGGGGCCTCAGCTTCCTGTTGTTCATCGCCCTGGGGCTCTGGGGGGGATTTCCCTGGCCACCCCCACCCCCCCAGGGAAGGGGAAGGAGCCTGGGTGAGTCACAGGCCTGGGGCGGGAGCCTGAGTGTGAGAAGGAGCCAGAGGAGCCTTGTCACCGAGTTATTGGGGCTCCGTGCCCTTCAGGCCCCAGGCCCACAAAGGTGCGTGGGACCCCGTCCCTGATACCAACCACCACCCATGACAGGACACCCTCCCGGTTCCCCCATCCTGGCGGTTCTGATAGGTGCTTACCTTGGTGCTGGGGCCAGTTGGGGACACAGAGAATGGGGAGGTCTTATTCTGAGGGTTCTGTGAAGAAAAAGTTGGGTTGGGGGAATGGGACGAATGAGATGAAGCAGCTTCTGACACCCCGCCCCTCGCCCACAGGGGCCACCTCTGTTCCCTTCTCCCCCTCCCCACCCCTCCTGCCCATCCACTCCCTCCGGACCTGATGGTTAGTGTCTGGTCCATTTCTTTCAGTGTCTGCAACAAGAGGGAAAGAGTGAGGTGTCACCTGTGCCCCCCACATCCCCGCAGCTCCCCCACCACGCGGGGCTTCTGCCCTCTCTGCTCCCCTCCCCACCCACCTGTGTGCTCTGCCGGGGAGTCCAGACCTTGCTTCTCGGCCTCCAGGGGCTTAGACATTCTTATTTCTGGGGACAGAAGAGGGATGTAAGTGGGGTGAGAGGGGGGAAGCCAGGAGGGCTCTCAGGGCCCCCCCTCCAGCACCACCCCAGGCTCTCCCCAAATCCCCCGCACCCCCTGCCACCTTGCAAGTGCCTCTTTGAGGAGGCATGCCCTCCTTACTGGGCCTCTGCCCTCCTCTGGCAGGACAAGAAAGGGCCTTCAGGCCTTGGGGGTCTTGCCTGATCCTTTTCACCCCTGCAGAAGGTGGCACAGGGAGGGCCACCTCCCGTGAGGCCTGGGGCGGGGTGGGAGGTAGCCGGTGGTCGTGAGAAGGCTTCGGTGCCCAGGAGGAGGTGGGTGATGTTCCACAGGAGCGAGTCAACCTTGGGCCTCCTCCCGAGGCGCGCCCGTCCTGCCTCACCAGGTTTCGGGTGAGACATGTTTTCCACTCTGAGTGGGGCCTGGGGGTGTGAAGGACTGCAGCGTCCCCAAAGGAGTGAGTCTTCTGATCTCTGCCCCTCCTCCAGCCCACAACGTTCCCGTCCACACCTCACTCCCACCCGGCCTCCCCGCTCCTGGCCTCCCTTCTCGCATTCGGCGCACGGGGCCCAGCAGCCCCATTCTGACCTCTGAACTCCGACTGACTCCAACTGCATCCAGCTCTGCCCCTGACCTGGTCCTTGGACTTAATCCTAGGCTTCACCTGGACTTCAGCCTTGAATCCCAACTGCACACCCCAATCCAGCCTGGGTGTCCCACTGTACAAATGCAATCCCATTCCACAGTCCCATAAACCAGGAAATGACAGGAGGTGACAGGCAGCAAGCTAGCACCGGGGACAGAAAGCAATGGAGGCAAAGCGATGCTCTGTCCTCACAACACTCTGATGCTGGCAATGGAAAGATGATCGTTTACCAGTGCTAAGCACAGTGTTAAGGATGATTTAGGGCTCACAGTAACAGTTGGTGCTGATATTACCCCCATTTTATAGACGAGGAAAGTGAGGGCCCAAGAGCCCAGTGAGACAGCAGAGGCGCCCTGACTGGACACCTGTCTGCATGACTCCAGGGTTCACGCTTCTAATCAGGACTGCTATGGTCTACTGGACCTCCCCCGCCCCCCGCCCCACCAACACCCCACTGTGACTTCCGCCCACCTCATCTCCAGCTGTCACCCCTATTCAAGTTCACCCTGACTGACACTGACTGGAAACCCAACCCGGGTAGACCCTACATAAACCTGGGCTTCTGCCCTATCCGTTCTCGATCCCCTTACCCATCCTGAATCCCAACTCCTATCCCGATGGTCCGAGTCCTTCATCTGACCTTGACTCCCAGCTTGACTTCAGACCTTTCTCCTGACCCTGAATCTGACTAGCAGGTCTCCCCCACAACTCACTCCACATCCCTGCCTTAAAACACGATGCCACCCTATCAAAGGGGCTGTCCAACTCAAGTGGGTTCTGCACCCAAGGTATTTTAAAAAGGCCAGCTACAGTAGCTAGGACATCCTCAGCAACTGAAAAAAAAAAAAAATGTCCAGGAATTTTGCAATTGAGGGTTACTTGACATGAAACGCTGCTCGGCTTTAAAATTCCTGATTAAGGGGCGCCTGGGTGGCGCAGTCGGTTGAGCGTCCGACTTCAGCCAGGTCACGATCTTGCGGTCCGTGAGTTCGAGCCCCGCGTCGGGCTCTGGGCTGATGGCTCGGAGCCTGGAGCCTGTTTCCGATTCTGTGTCTCCCTCTCTCTCTGCCCCTCCCCCGTTCATGCTCTGTCTCTCTCTGTCCCAAAAATAAATAAACGTTGAAAAAAAAAATTTTTTTAATTCCTGATTAAAAAGCCAGGTCACACACTGCTGTTGGGAGTGTGAATCGATATAAGCACAATTCAGGAAAGCTGGGGAGGCGCCCCCACCCCCAGGACCCAGCACATCCACTCCCGAGTGTCCATGTGAGAGAGAGGGGCATCCTGCCCACCAGGCCCATGGGCACATGTACCCAGCAACCCTTTCGAAATGACCCCAAACTGGCAACAACCCAAGGGCCCGTCAGTGGATCAACACAATGCGGTATGCCCATACAACGAAACACTCCACTGCAAGAGAAAGAACACGCTCCTGAATCACACGCACTGCTGAATCTTGCAGGCGTGACACCAAGGAAAAGACATCAGACACAAAAGCAGACAGACAGTAGGATTCGAGTTACGGGAAGCTCAGAAAACAGGCAAGATGATATCAGGTGACCAAGGTCAGATTATGGGTACCTTTGGGGGGATGCTGACGGGGAAAGGGTGTGGGGAAGCCTGCAGAGGGTTGGAAATGTTCCGTATCATGATCTGTCGGGTGGCTCTGTGGTTCTATACATATGTAAAAATTCATCAAGCTGCACCCTTAAAATTCGAGCACTTTATTGTATGTATGTTTTCACACACAAAAAAGAAAAAAATTAAAAGCTAAAACAAACAAACAAATGAGTACACAGTCCTACTAAGGCATAGGTTGGTGAAGGAGGTGTGGGGAACAGGTGCCCAGGATGCCACGGGAGCTCAGGTCCTATTTCCAGGCACTAAGAGGGGCATAAGTGGATAATGATCTTGAGAGACACAGGAGGACACACCAGGTGCTGGTGCCAGGCGCGGAGACCCCACTCCTGACTCTGAGATATCAAAGGCAGAGGTCCAGCCTAACGCTGCCTCTAAATGGCCCAGAACTTGGCCCAGCTCCAGGCAACTGCTAATGCTAGTGTGGTCCGGCATCCCACCTGGTCTAGCATCCCTGAAACCCCTGCCCCAACCCCCTTTCCTGGCCCCTCCTTCCAACTAATGTCGTCCATCTTTCCCCAGGGAGATCCTGCCTACAACCTGGCCCCGAACCTTTCCACAGCTCCCTATCTCCTCAAGAAAAGCCCAGATAGGGTCTTTAAAGAGGTAATTAAGTTAAATGAGACCATTAGGGTGGGCCTTAATCCAATATGACTGGTGTCCTCATGAGAGGTAGATATTGGGACACAGACGCGCAGGAAAAAAGACCATGTGAGGACACAGGGAGAAGATGGGCATCCCAAGCCAAGGAGAGAGGCCTCAGAGGAAACCAACCCCACTGACACCTTGACCTTGGACTTTCAGCTTCCAGATTTCAAGAAAATGAATTTCTGTTGTTTAAGCCACCCCATCTGCAGTACCCCATGATGGCAGCCCTGGGAAAATGATACAGCCTCCCATGGTCATGCCCTCCCACTGTCCTAGCCCTGAGCCCACAGGGCTGTGACCTTCTGTGTCTTAGTCCTTTCCCACCAGACCAGAGGGCGGGCAGGCCGGGTCTGACTCACTGCTGGGTCCCTGGCATCACCCAGCTTAGAAGAATGGGTTATAAATGTTGGCCGAACGTCCCTCCCTGCACCTCTCTCTCTTACTTGTTCCTGCCTCTGTTCTGTTGTCCCTCTGCCATTTAACACATTTCCTGAGGCCTTGGTGTGGGCTGGTCCCTCTGCCTGGAAGGCTGTTCCTCACTCTGGCCACCTGGTGACCTCCTACTCATCCTTCAGGACCCTGAACAGGTTCTGTCGTCTATGGCGGTGGCTCCCTCCACCCTGGCTCCTGCTGGCCCAGCGTCTCCCCTTGTGACTGTCCTAGAGGCTGTAGCCATCTGGGCCCCAACAGGTCTCCCCCATCAGACTGGGAACCCCTTGAGGGCAGGTCTGACTCATCTTGGGGTCCCCAACACTGCCCAGCCCAGGACGTGTGGGTCGAGTGAACAAGGGGGGCCCGAGGCCCTGATCTCCCCCATCGCTCCAGGCTTTTGGCTCTGCTCTTCCCCCACCTGGTGACCTTTTCTTCTCTAAGAGCAAACCCCTGCTCCTCTTTAAGGTCCCAGCTCACACGTCACCTCCTCTGTGAGGTCCTCCATGCCTCCTCAGGTGGTTGGTGTCTCTTGTCTGAGAACCCCATGCCCCTAACACACCCTGACTCCCTGGGCAATGGCCTCACCTTGCCCCAAACTGTGAACTCCTTAGAGCCCAGGCGGTGTCATAACAACACTAATGCATGCAAGAATCTCTGAGAGGCCAGGACCCAATCCTGTCCCAGACAAGCCTTTCTCCCTGCTGCCACTTGCCACCTTGACCTTGAGCCCCAATCCCCAAGCAACTCCCACCTAAACCTTTAAGGTAACATCTCCTCTGCAGGGACAGTGGCTGAAGAGGCAAAGATGGCTTAAGGAGAAATCTCCACCACTCTGTTTCCATAGTTGTCCCTAATTCTTCCCCGACCCTGACTCCCACACAGCCGGGCACCCCCACAGCATTTGGCTGGGCTGACGGCAAAATGGCCAGTGTCGCCCTTCACCCAAGCCTGTCTCGCTTTTCTTTCCTCCCCCATCAGAGCCCAATCTGAGAAAAGGGTTTCATAGAATCATCCCCACCAAGCATGAATAGGGAACTCCATTTCCACCACAGATCCAAAGCCAAATGATGCCTTAACACTCTAGGACATTGGCAATCCCCTTAAGAGGCCCGCTGAGGCGCCCATCCTACAGGCTATCAGCCTCGGCCCAGGCCCCTCTCTCCTGGCTCTGGAGAAATACTGACGCCTATTCCCACTCAGACACTCTGCTTTCACTGGGACAAGGTAAGACCAGGGCATCTGGATTTTGAAAAGCCCCCACTGCCACCGCCACCGCCACCGCCACCTCCACCAGGTGATTCTAATATGCTCCAGCTCCCTGCACCTTCCAAAATCCATCTCAAAGCCTCATTCACACAGAAAGGCTGCTTGGTTATATGCCATAGCCACCCCTCCCTTCTCTCATCCCTGGCGGTGTGTAACTCTTTAGAGGACCAGGCAGGAAAAAGCGATGCAGAATCCTAGTGGGCCCCTTGAATCCTACCATCCTGGAGTCAGACACACCCAGGGCTACCCACACCCTTGGGGTCACACTCGCTTGCCCCACTGCCTCAGGCCTGGGACTCTGGGTCCCCTCCGCCCTCCCCACCCCTCCCTTACCCCTCCCTCTCTGGACTTTCACTTCTCCTCTGCATTTCCCCCAGCCGGTTTTAGCAGACTTGGGCCAGCTTCTCGTTAGCACTTACCGAAAATGGGGCTAAATATAGAGGGCCCAAGGGCTGCCCCTCACCCCTCCTGGCCCCTCTTGGCCTGTCCCCTGGGTCTCCTGCCTTCACAGCCGGCTTCAATCAAGGCTGTGGCCTGGGAGCCCCTGTGGGCAGGGTTTGCGCTGCCGGGAACCTCTGTGGGCCCAGCTGGCCCAGTCCTTGCCTCCGTAGGAGCAGCACCGCACCTCCCCCCCCCCCGCCCCACCACCCCATGTCTGTCCCCGAGCGAGCGGCCTCAAGGGAGTGAACACTTCTGAGCTGTCAGGAGGGAAGGATGGAGATACAGGCAGCAGACACAACAAGAGAGGTGGCCCCACAGCTGTGCCACGGAACACACACACCACAGCCTCAGCCAGGCAGGGCCCCAGACAAGGATAGAGATCATGCAGACACACACAGGGACAGGTGTGCAGAGATCCTGGGTCGGGATGTTTGTAGAGAAGACATATGCCCAGACACAATGACATGGGTAGATATGCAAAACACACACCCAGACATGCGCATGCACACCTGCGTTTACATACACACACACACACACCCAGAGTTACTCAGATACACACAGATGTGCACACACTCATACATCCAGAGTCACTCACAGACAGATACACAGATAGACACACAGACACACACAGGTGTGCATACATATCCACACCCAGGTCACTCAGACAGACACACACACATACGTGTAGACACTCACATGCCTAGAATCAGCTCATCCTGGGAGATGGCCAGGGGGGACTCCCAAACCCTGAGCTCAGGCAGGCCAAGTGATCTGGCCAAGGCCACGCAGTGTATTCATTCATGTCCAGGCAGGGAACCCAGGCGGGCCTCCCAGGCAGGGCAGTTCTGTGAGAGATCCCAAGTAGGGGGTCTAACTCAGTACCTAGCACACACGAGGCCCCCATTCAACCCCAGACAGGGAGGAGTCAGTGGTGGAGCAGAGCTCAGAGCTCTGCATCTACACTGCACATGCACCCACACATATACATAATTGCACATAAAGTCACCCCGATAAATAATCATGTGCCATCCTGCAAGTTGTCTTCCCTCCACGTCAACCCCCTCCCTCACCTCCTTTGCCTTGCTCATACCCACTCATCCTTCACATCTCAGCCCAGACATCCCCTCCTCCAGGAAGCCCTCTCTGACACCCCACTGGCCCAGCTGAGCAAGTCTTCTGGGCTCCCACAGTTCCCCGTGCCTCCGACCCCTCTGCCTGTGCTCCCTCCGCTTTCTGGCAACAGGTCCATCTCTCCCACTGGGAACTCCAGGAGGACAGACCTGTTTCCGTTGTGTTTCCAACACCCAACACGAAAGTGCTCAATAAATACACGTTGCTGAAGGGCCACAGGGATACCTGCACATACACTGATGCGCATAGGATGGCACATGCCAAATCAAGACCCATCCCCACGGACACTCACAAATGTGACACAGCCGACAGTCATGCTTACATGGCCACAAATGAAACAATCACCAAGTACTGATGCTTGCTGTGTTCCAGGCACCGTGTTAAGCATTTACACGTATTACCTCGTTTAACTCTCCCGTCAGCACTGCTGAGAGATAGCTATCATTATGCAGAGATAGACACATTTCACCAAAGGAGCCAACAAATACAAATCACCTTGTAGGGTGCCCGGCACACAACATTCACTCAGTCAGCTGACACATAATAAATTTTTGCGTGGTGATAAGTGCCATAAAGAAAAGACAAAGCAGGGCAAGGGGTCCGAGAATGGTGGGATTGGTTGCCAAGTCAGACGGGGAGATCAGGGAAGGCCTCCCTGAGGAGGTGATATCTGGACAAATGAAGTGAGGCAGTGAGCCAAGAGGTCATTGCCAAGGCTAGCCCACAGTGCCACACACAACAGACCCTCACACACAGACACATGAGTCACACTCAGAGGACTCAGAACCACCACTCACATACATACACACGCACAGAAACGCACATACCGAAAAGCCCTGCAGCTCAGTGTTCCCAGCCCTTCGCAGCCCTCACCCACTGGTCCTCCTTATAAGAGCCTGCTACCAACACTGGGCTCCATCCTCCCTCCCCTAGAGCCCTCCGAACACTGCAGCGGAGATAGGTGGGGGGGAGGACAGAAGCCCCCAGGTGCCTGGAGTGGAAGGGACAGGGAAAGAAGAGCTGAGGGCGGGGACCCAGGGTGGGAGCGGGGGAGCTGTTGAGGTACAGAGCGAAAGTGCAGAGGAGACAGCTAAGGAGGAAGGGCAGGGCCGGCAGGCAGCGGGTGCTGGCCCCAGGCCCCTTACCTGGAGCCCCCATGCTGGAGTGAACCTTGCTGCCCGCCCCGCAGGGCTGGGGGAACAACTGTGTCATCTCCCCGCCCTCTCTGGGGGCCAAGCCCTCTCAGCCGGAAGTCACCCAGGGAGGAAACCACAGGGTCCGCCCCCTTCAGAAGGGAAAATACTCTGGCCCCAAGGCCCACCTCAGGAGGCGGTGGACCCCAAATCATGTGTGTGTTGGGGCAGTGGGGGTAGTGGGGTGGAGGGCAACAGGCTCAAGGAGCTGAATCCTCCCACTGGGTCTCCAGGAGGTTCCTGCAACAGCTGCCCCAGCCCTTCAGCGGCCTCCACCAGGGCAAACACATCTGGAACAGGGCATGTGGGTCTGGGAGAAAGGGTGGGCCCATAACAACAACAACAACAACAACAACACTAAACCCTGGCTAGAAGTTTTTTGGGGTCTTTCCCAATGCCAGACTTGACAGGTGCACCTGACAGGCATCATCTCTTGAGATGATCACTATTTGCCCCATTTTACAGACGAAAAGATTGAGGACCTGAGAGTTGAGGTGGCTTCCCAAGGGCCCAGAGCCAAGAAGCATTGAAGCCAAGAAGCACAGCAAGTGACGTTCGCGGTGGGTGTCCCGCAAGGCTGTGGAAAGGGAGGTACCCAGCCACGCACCTGTCCGCAGGTGAGGCGTCCGTCCACTGAGAAGGAAGCGGTGCCCTGGGACAGTGGCTGTGAGGGCGAAGGGGAGGGGCCGCTTGGCCCAGAGTGGCGAGATGTCCACCAGGGGCGAATGCGGGCGCCCCAGGCGGTTTGGGCGAGGGGAGCCCCGGGTCCCCTGACAGACTGCCCGCTGGCCTTTCACGGAACTGCGCTCCCGGCCCAGCATTTCCCTCCGCGCCCGCCAGAGGGCGGCAGCGCCCAGCCGATAGGCCGGAGGGAGGGGCCGGCTGCGGAGGAGGAAGCCCCTCCCTCCGCTCCCCTCCCCGCCCCCCCCACCCCCACCCCTGCGCGCACACCTGCGAGGGTCACACAAAGGCGCAGGACTCCCAGCGCACGGCGGCGCAGACAAAGGCGCGGCCG
Organism: Leopardus geoffroyi; assembly: GCF_018350155.1. NCBI lineage: Eukaryota > Metazoa > Chordata > Mammalia > Carnivora > Felidae > Leopardus > Leopardus geoffroyi. The sequence continues at coordinate 13,160,904 of NC_059335.1, forward strand.
AGCCCGCTGCCCTCTTCCTCTTCCCCGCGCCCGGTCCGAGGCTGTCAGGCCACCTGGCGCCTCCAAACAGGCCGCCTGTCCGCCCTGAGCCCCGCGAGACTCGCCGCGCCCCACGCTGGAGGCGGACTCCCAAGCCACACGCGCACACGGACGCTTGGACTCACCCAAACGTATACATACACTCAAGTATTTCTACACATGAGCCCCGGCACTTCACACACATGTGTCCACACGCAGACACACGGGAACCCTCCTCTGTGTGCCTAGGCTCCCTACCCAACATCCCTAACTCTTGTGTACAGAAACCCCTGGGCACCCTCCTGTGGGCACGAGGGCATATCTACACATGTGTGCTCAGGCACGCCTCCTGGCCACGTGTGCCCACATTCACACTCATGCACACTAACTCGGGATATATAACACACAGGCAGACCTTCCCCGGTGCCCTTCCTTCTGCACACAGGCCCTATGCATCCAGACACACCCAAGCGGGCAGGCCCACTCAAGGGTAATGACCAGTGTTTTTCACATCTGTACAGAGGGGCCAGTTCCCAACTACCGACACTCCACAACACCCCGTATCGTAAAGACCATTTCACTGAGGAGATCCACAGGCCACACGACATCAACCCAGCTTCAACTCAGACCTCCTGCCTCCTGGTCCACCCCTCTCTGTCTTTCAGATGCAGGGTTTCTGTGCACAAGGGCCTTCCCGATAGCGGTCTGGCGGCAGTGGGGTACCGGAGCCTCATCTTGAAGCTGCATTTGCACAGCAGGTTTTGTTTGGATTTGGGATTTATGTCTTGAGGAGGTTGGAAATGAGGTCATAAGGACATTATGGGGGGCCAAAACCTCACCAAGCCACCCCCATACTCCGCCACGGACACAGTCAATGTCATCCATGTCAGGTACGTGCTTTCTGGACATGACTGGGTGTCAGCCCCTTATGGTGAGCACGAAAAGAAGCACCACCCATTTCGGGCGCTGCCTTCCCAGGTCTGTAGCTGAGTGGGGGAGCCAGGAAAGGGCTCAAGCACTCCCCCTTGGGATGAAATCGCCCTACCCCTCTTGCCTCCCAGGCTGACTGAGTCCCTGACTTGGAGTCAGGGAGTCCAATGAGAATGGGTCTGAGACGTCTGCCTGGTGGGAGAGGACAGAGGGGCAGCGTTTGGGCCCACTGGGTGGGGAGGCCCTGGCAGCCAGGAATGGGAGGCCCAGGAAGGGCAGATAGTGGTCTCTCGGCCAGAGAAGAGGCCTCCAGCCATGTTGAGCGAGGCAGGTAGGGTGTGGGAGCTGGGGAGCAGTGGGGGGCCTCTCGGGGTGCAGGGAGCCTGGGAGGGAGGCAGCGCAGGGGAGGCCAGGCTGGGCTCAGGGCTGAGCGGTAATTAAAGGAGACGTAGGGGGCTCCCCAGGGCCAGCGGGGCTGGTAACTGACACGCGGGCCCCATTGCTCTGCTCATATTTCTCACCGGATCGATACGTTTGACTCCCGACAAGACAATAATCGCTTGTACGCGGCCGGCGAGTCGATCAAATACATTATTAGAGCGAGGTCCCCCGGGGGCCCGGCGGGGAGTGGTAGGGGGGGAGCAGCCAGCCCACCGGGGACAGCAGAGCGGGATTCTTCACCCCTCAGGGCCCCCAGCCATGGCCTCTTCCTCTCTGTCGCCCCTGGGGACCCTCTCTGTGGCTTGGTTCCCTGGCTTCTTTCGGGATTCCCGCTGTCTCTGGCGACCTCTCTACTCAGCCCCCAACACATCCCTGCTCTGCGTGGGGACCCAAGGGGTCTTTCTCCACAAGTGCTGCCTCATCTGTAGGGTTCAGCGTGTGGGAGCTCAGAGAGGCCCCTCCGACCCCCAGCTTAGCAGGAAACAGGGAGACTGGGTTGCAGGCCACACTGAGTCAACAGCTGGGCCGGGAGAGGAACTGGTGATTCATTGACACCAACCTTCCTCTGCATCTCAGCACATCGGCCTTCAAAAGAGACCAGGCCAGGGCAGCCTCTGGGGGCAGGGGGGTGTCAGGCAAAGCTGGCTTAGGGACCCAAACACATAGGAAAACAAGATGAGGAGTGGCAGACAGACACAGAGACAGAGGGGTGTTTGGCTTGTCCTGCTGCAGGGTCATGGCATCCTCCAGTGCGCCCCAGCTACTCTCAGACCAAACCTAGCTTTGGCCTGCCCTGGGCACTGCTTGCCCACCTCTTCCCCCACCTTCCTGGTTTCTGGGCTTGAGCCTTCATTTCCTGTTCACCCTTGGCCTTGCCCTCAAAACTGCTTCTCCAGTGCCCCTAAGTCAAGGTCAAGCTGCAGCCGCCCTATGATCTGCTTAGGAGCACCCAGCATCCAGGGACTTAAAATATTTCTCCTTTGCTGCCTTCATCATCATCGTCATCATCATCATCAATCATCATTACCAACAGCAGCAGCAGCAGTGTCACTGTCTATTCTGTGCTACTTGAGCCAATACATCGGTTCCCATCTTCACGACAATCTGAGGAAGTAAGGTCTATTATCATCCCCATTTTACTGATGAATTGGAGCTCAGAGAGGTGAAGTCACTTGCCACTTTCACACAGCGTGTGAGTGGTAGAGTCAGGAGTCAAACCCAGACCCGTCCTCCTCACAAACAACATGGCAGCAAACAACACAGCCATTCCAGGAGCGGAAGGGAGGCACGATTGGCTGGTACAGACTGAACAAGGAAGATATAGGAGACAAGGTGGGGAGGCAGGGCCACACCCCAGGGCCTTGCAGGCCAGGTGAGCATTTTGGATTTTACTGCAAGCACAGTGAGATGCCACTGAGGGGGTCTTGAGCAGGGAAGTGATGTGGCTCTGTAAATGTTTTTGTGGATGATTCGGGCTGCTGTGGGAGGTCGGCCATGGGGAAATGGGTGGTGCCCACATGAGATGGAGGGGATAATGGCTGGGACCAGCATGGTGGCAGTGGGGGAGGAAAGGAACAGGTGTCCCTAGAAGCAATTTTGAGAGTAGACCCCACGAAATTGGCGATTTGCTGAAGGTGGGGTGTGGGGGGGGAGGAGGGAGGAGTCAAGAATGAAACCCAGGAGCACAGGAGTACCTTTCCTACCGCAGAAAGGTTGGAGAGGAGGCAGAGCTCAAGCTGGGATGAGAAAGATTTGGCCAGGGCACCATACGTGCCTGAGGCTGGATTTGATGTTGTAGGTGGGAGACTTTTGAGCAGGAATAGTGTGTGTAAGAGAGATCCGCAGCATGAGGACAGGCTAGCGGTGGAATCTAGAGGTAGGATTAACAGAGAGGAGGCTGGGACAAAGACCCAGATGACAGGGAGGCTGAGGCCATGAGGGTCCACTTTCACATGAGATTCTACAGGACTCTAGTGGGCCTGCAAGTGGATGACTGGGCAAGTGCCTGGGTCACAGATGGATAGTGGGAGGGAAGATGCTCAGGTCAGTGCTGGGGACAAGATCAGGAAGCAGCATCTCGGAAGCAGTAAGTCCATGGACTGAGAAGTCAGCAGATGCTTAATAAATTCACATCGACACAACATTTCTTGTCGCACCGCCTCCAGCCTCCTGACACCAATTTCCCAAACCTGCCGGAATTCCCAGGAGTTCACCTCAACTGAGAAGGAATTGAGAAGCACTGTGATATGACTTAAAGAAGATAAAAGTCACAAGACCAAGCAGATCCCCATTCTAACCTGGCCATTTGGTGGCCTAGGGCAGCCCCTGGCACACTCTGGGCCTCAGTTTCCCCATCTCTAGGTGGGAGGTGTGCTGAAGGAGATCGCAAAAGCTTCTTCCAGCTCTAACATTCTGTGCTTGAAAGAAACAAGAATGGGCAAGCTAGTCTGATGGATCAATTAGCTACACAACAAATATAGGAAGAGAAAGGGAATGTATTGCAGCTTATTCTAAGAAGGACCTGGTTGACTATACTCAGGATTTCACTGACTCCTTGCCTTTTATCAGGGACTTTTGTTATCCCCATTTTAAAGAAATGAGGGAAAGTGAGGGCCACAGTCACAGCTAGGCCGGGGCACACCCAGTCTCCCTGATCCCCAAGCCTGTGCCTAAACTGCTGTGCTGAGCTCACTGCTCCTCCTCTTGGCTTGCATATGTCTCTCAGATTGTAGGTCCCCTGAGAACAGGGTCCTTGGCATCCATCAACACCTATCCACCAGGGCTTCCAAGGAAGCTAAAGAAACAGGTGCCTGGCCCTGGGCCTTCCCCTGACAAGGCACCGCCCTTGACCCAGGAGCCCACACCCACCCCCATGCTGTCCACACCAATCCAGCCCAGACTTCCCACTCTTCCAGCATGACCTCAGGTGGGAAGCCACTGACAGTCCCACGGGCAGGGAGGGAGCTGTCCAAAGGCTGAAGCACAAAGGCCATCGTCCTTGGTCCAGGAGCACTCCAATAACTCCCCTCTGCCCCTCAGACAAGCCCGGTCCCTGCACCATCAAGGCCTCCAGGGCGCTGAAAGACTTCACCTCTCCCCATGGTGAGCACTGCACCCCAGCCACACTGGAAGAAGCCAAGTCTGTCCCCACCTTGGGGCCTTTGACCTTGCTGACCCCTCCCCTAGAATGCTGTTCCCATCTCTTTCCATTCCTCTTGTCCCTGAGAACTCAACTCAAAGGCTGCCTCCTCCGAGGGGCCCTCCCTTACTCTGTCTGCCTTCCATCACCTGGTTTCATTTTCATTGTAGCACTCTCTAGAACTCAATTACTGTCAGCTTGTTTTACTGTCTGGTGACCCCTGTGAAATGTAAGCTCTCTGAAAGCAGGTATCTTTTTTTTTTTGTCTTGTTCACTGTAACATTCCCAACACCTGAGATAGTGCCTGTCACACAGTAGGTGCTCCAACTTTCTCTGTTGAATGAGTAAATCCCTCAGGGCTCCCAGAGCCCACAGAATGAAGTCCAAGGCTGGCTCTCCAAGCCCAAGTGGGTAAGGGCCTCTGCTAACCTCTGCAGCTACTTTGCCCTCAGAGCTCACCTTCTTCAACACATTGGGTTGGCCTTCCTGCCTCCTTTGTCAGCCTTGGCTCAAATTTCCCCTCCCAGGAAGCCTTCTCTAACTCTGCCAGAGTCCCAATTAATAGTAATGACCTCCTCTTCTGACAGCTCCAGGCAACATTCTGGGCTTTAGCACCAATGGTACTGCATTGTAATTACTTCCCATGGAGGCCGCCCCACAGGGCAGAGCTTGAGGGCAGGGCGGCATCAGATTTGTTGCTGTGGAGGAGGAGCCCAGCCCTGGGCCTGCAGACTGCCAGGGCTCGAGGAATGTTTGTTGCGTTGGGGCCCGCACTCTGCAGACTATAATTATCCATAGGTGTATATAAGCACTGGTTTAGGAGTCAGACATATGAGGATTTGGAAACGGGTTCCTTCATTCATTTGCTGTGTGACCCTGGGCAAGTGAATTCACCTCTCTGAGCTTCAGGGTCCTCCTCTGTGAAATGGGGGCAGTAACATGGGCTGACAGGAACTTCACTAATTTTAAACATAATACTTGCCACCGTCAAGGAGTTCAGAAATTTCACGAAGTGTTCATCACATCAAGGTTTGAAGTAGAGAAAAATCGGAAACAACCTAGATGCCACCAATAGGACAGTGGCTAAGTAAATTATAGTAGTATGTGCATCTCCCCAGTATGCGGTTATGAAAGAGAACAAGACAGACATACAGGTATGGACACAGAAGGTTGTCCAAGCCACTGTTAAGTGAAAACGCAAACTGCAGAAGGATTTATACAAATTAATATCATTTATGTAAAACAGCTACAAAAAAAACACCATACTTTTTCTATGGGTGTGCAAGAATTGACAAACGCAGACAAAAAGGTCTGAAGATAACTAACTAATGACAGCTACCTTTTGTGAGGGGACCAACTGGGAAAGCAGAGAGCTTTTAACCTTTTCTATTACACTTTTGGTTTTTATAGGAGATTGTATTCATTTTTTGAATTCAAATTAGAATGCATTAAATGAGACATAGGTGACTACAAAAGAAAAGCAAAGAAATGATTATCTCCAAAGTGAGGAACAGTGGTTACTTCCAGCAGGGAGGGGGGGAGGGAGGGGTGTCTTGGAGAAGGGACACACAGGGGTGGGGGCTGCTGGGTGCTGGTGGCCTTCTTTATCCCCACCTAAGTGGTGTCTGCACAGATGTTCGCTCCATAAAGACTGATTAAGTTGTACATTTATGATTCGTCCACATGACTGCGCTTCCTGTGGGCAGGGGCCAATTCATACACGTTGTAGAATCATTTGCTCCCCACCTGCCCCTAACTCACTCCACAGAAGCAGACCTTCACAGAAGTCTGTGTTCAGTAGGGTGCGCCCCATAGCTGCAGGTGCTCTAAGGGGCTGAGCCGCTGTCCAGGGTACTAACAGCCCAAGCCTGGGAGGCCTCAGGAGGCTGACCAAATATGCCAGCTTCAAGACTCCTTATCCTAATCAGCTGGCTAACCTTGAACCCTGCCATGTGACCCGACCAGAGCCTGCCTCTACCACATCACCTCCCATTGCTCCCCACCCATCACTCACTTCCTTCTTGCTGGCTTTCTGTTCCTACAACCCAAGCCCAAGCTCTGACATGCCTCAGGACCTTTGCTCGTGCTCTCCCCCTGCCTGGTGCCATCTTTCCCCAGCTGTTCCAGGGCCCATTCCCTCCCTCATTCCAGGATTCCACTTACATGTCCTCAACAGGGAGGTCTTGGTCACCCTGCCTCACATTAGCCTTTTCTCTCATTTCTATCCTCTTTCAGCACTTGTCACTGCCTAACATTCAAGTTTCCGCAGGTTACGTACTTGTTTATTATCTGCCTCCCCCACTTGAATCTCCACACCAGGAGGATAGGGAGCATGTCTGTCCTGTTCAGTTTTATCCTCCTTTTTTTAAAAGGGCCTCAGCTACCCCAAATTGCATTAATCATAAGCTCTGGTTCACTGCCTACTCCCATTGTTGGCTGGGCAGAGCTCCCATTATTTATTTGCTTATTTTATTTATTTTAAATAATGTGTTCGTGTGAACCTACCGCTTAACATTCAGATTGGAATCATGAAAATAATCACTCTGACTCTTGTCTGACCTGTTCACCACTATGTCCCCACCGCTATGTTCACATAGGAGGCATTTGGTAGCTATTTACTTAGGAATAAATTAAGGGACAGTGACCTCCACACCATGCAAAAGGGAGTTGCTGGGAGTGCCTGCCTGGCCTCACAAGGAGGCAGATGGGGGTGGAGAAGAAATCAAAGGCCAGGCCCTCCACAGGGGACAGGCTCCCCGATCGTCCCTAGGTGCTCCCATCCCCAACCCAGCCTGGCCCAAAGCCTCTTCTGTGCAATGCAATTCTACACCTTCATGGAGGGCCCACTGTGCCAGACCCTGTGCCAAGAACTGAGGACACCGAGCATGTCAGCCTTGCACCCACCCTTGAGGAGTTCTCAAGCCACCATGCCCCTGGCCCCAGGCTGTCCACTGTTATCCTAAATAGTACAAACAGCTACCCGGCCCCTGCTCCGTGCTTTCCTTGCTCATCTCCCGACATCTTCCCAGTGATCCAATAAAGCAGGTGCTGTTACTTTCCCCTCTTTCCAGAGGAGCACCCTGAGGCGGGTCAGAGTGGGCAAGGACTTGCTCAGACCAGGAAGGGGCAGGGTGATTCCAGAGCCTGGCTCTCCTTCCCACCGGGTGTGCTGCTGTGCGGGTTTCTCCTGTCAGAAGACCACAAGGTCCTGGACCTCCCGCATTTCTGCAAAAGCAACTGAACGCAGCAGAAAAGGCGTCAAGTTCGGAGTCACATAGTGGTAAGGTCCCCGTGGCAGGTGCAGTGACGCAAGGGCAGGGGTGGCATTTGCACCAGGTATCACATTCATGAAGGGCCTCATTGAACAAGATTCCCATTTTTAACTTTCCAGTTGAGTGCTACTGGCAAACCACCCCGCCTGTGGGACACTATGAATCTTGTTTTACTAAATCAAATAATTTAATAAATGACCTTGCAAATATTAGTTGTTTGGCATTTTGTTGTTGCTGCTGCTGAGAGCACGAGTCTCTAACTGCACTTTGGAGTTCCTTTATTCTCAGCGTACTGGGAAGCTCAAAAATTAGAAGTGGCCTGGGCCCCTCTCCGCCTCTATGGAGCTTGCCGAGTCCTTGCTGTGTGATTTCAAGCAAGCCACCCAACCTCTCTGAGCCCCTCTCGGAGCTGTGTGGCCTCTGAGCAGCATCCACAGAGCCTTGTCTGCAGGAGCTGCTCCGCAAACATTTATTCGGAGGCGTTTAACTTGAGGGAACCAGGTTGGCCCACATCGTATGAGACAGTCCCTGCCACCATGGAAACAAACTGAGCTCTCTGGACATTTGAAGGAAAGTGAAGGATCAAGGGAGATGTGTAGGTTTTTGGTGTGACAACCATTTATTGAGATGGGACAAGTTTCTAGAGGAGCTCAGGGACAAGGAATCCAGAGTTCAGCTTTAGACAGTTATAGGAGGTACCCTGCCCCTGCTGGCTACAAACACTTCCCACGCATTTTCTTATTGAATATTCTCACTGAGTGGTTCTACAAGAGAATTACTGCCAATATGCCCATTTGACACATGAAGAAACTGATGCTGAGCAAGGTTGAATCATTTGCCCGGGCTGACACAGATGGAACCAGGGTCGGCATCCAGGCAATTGGACTCCAAAGCCCATGTTGCCACCCTGCTGCTTTACCTCTCCCCACACCCTTACTCGCTTCTTCCCTTTGGCTTGGCAGAAGACACTGGGCTTGGGCCTGGACTTGCTGTCTGAGACACCACATGCCTCCCATCCCTGTCCTGGTTATGGCCTCCTGCCAATAGGAGCAATTCGCTAAGAGCTTTCGTGTCGGTTGCCTCCCTTGAGTCACGGCAACACGGGGATGCACCCTGAACAGCGTCCCCGGGGCCCCGGTACTTTCTCCAAGTTCATACAGCAAGGCCAGCTGTGAGGAGGGCAAACACCTTCAGACCGACTCGCCCCCTGCACCACCTGGCTCAGAGCTCACCTCCTCCGTGGAGTATCCTAAGGAAGGACCCTCAGTTACCTCCATGCAGAACCTCCGTCTGGCAGTGAACTTCTCCTCTGTACCAAAAACACCAGGCACTTTGAGGTTTGTGTAGAAAACATGAAATAGATACAAGGCAGGATTCTGCCTCCCAGAGGCTTCCCCTGAGCTCCTAGAGAAAAAGCACGGTGACAGGAAAGGCTTGGGTATGTGCGGGGTCAGACCCTCTTCCTGACCAGCCGTGTGACCTTGGATTGGCTCAGAGCCTCCATATGAGCACCATCCCCAAAGCTCCCTCTGATTCCTCTACACCCCCAGGCTGGGTGCCACCTCCTGCCTCCTCCCTGCAGGGCTCTGTGTTGCTATGCCTGACCCTCATAGTCTCCTCTCGCCCTGGCACCCCAAGAGGGTCTTTCTTTGTTTTTTTTTTTTTTTTTAATGTTTATTTATTTCTGAGACGGAGAGAGAGCGCACGTGCGCATGTGCGGGGAGGGGCAGAGAGAGAGGGAGACACAGAATCTGAAGCAGGCTCCAGGCTCTGAGCTGTCAGCACAGAGCCCGACACGGGGCTCGAACTCACAAACTGTGAGGTCATGACCTGAGCCGAAGTCAGTCGCTCAACCGACTGAGCCACCCAGGTGCCCCCCAAGAGGGTCTTTCTAAAACTTAATCAGGCTGTCACTCCCTTGCTTAAGACTTCAGGGGCTTCCCTGCATTAGAGAAATAACCCAAACCCCTTAACCCAGGCTGTGAAGTCCTGTGTGATCTGACTCCTGTCCACACCTCTCATCTCTTCCCCTACCACTCTCCCCTTTACCTACTCTGCTCCAAGCCACACTGCCTCCTCTCTGTTCCTCAAATCAAACTCTTTGCAACCCCAGGCCCTTTGCATGTGCTATTCCCTCTGCCTAGAAGACTCTGTCTAATTAAGTCCTATTCCTCTTTCAAGGTTCCACTTAAATGTCTTGCCCAGATGCTGTTGACTCCCTATAAACTGTCTCTTCTTTGGAGTAACATCACAATTTCTGATTTTGCTTATTTAATTGATATTTACACTTAAAGATCCACATCCACTCTGGTTTGTCGACTCCACAAAAGTAGACTGCACCAGTTCTGTTTACTGCTCTATCTCCACTGCCCAACACAGGGCCTGGCACATGGCAAGGGCCCAGCAGAGGTGTGGAATGTGTCAATTAAACGGATCCTTTATGGGGCCGAGCAGCTGAGGCAGGACTTGAGTCTTCTGAACCTCAGTCTCCACTTCTATAAAATCAAGATAATAATTCCTCCCTTACAGGGTAGTGGAAGATCCAAACAGACAATGAATATCAAAAGTCCTCTGGAAAAAAAATGTTCTTCAAATATAAAAGTTCAGAAGAGCTAGAACCTAGAGGCTGAGCAACATTCAGGGAAGAGTGAGAGAGAAGGGCACAGCCATTTGTCAAGCAGCCTTATCTGCCAGACATTTTACATTTCCTCGTTCACTGACTTCTAGGAGGTGGTGGCTGTGAGCCAGAGGAGAAACCGAGACTCAGAAAGGGGAAGCTACCTGCTCATGGTGTCACAGTAAGTCTGTGGAAGAGTCAGGATTTGAACCCAGCACATGGAGGCAGTCACGTTTCCTGTGAATCTCCAGCAGAACTTGACCTCTTGCAGTGGGGCTCTGGACAAATATTTAACCAGTTGGATCAGTGAAAAAAAGGCAGGGGGCAACCAGAGTTGTTTGGACCTCAATGGCTGTCTCACTGGCTAGTGATCTTGGGCAAGCCACTTCCCTTCCCTAAGCCTCAGTACTCCATCTGCAAAGTGAGAATGATGACCATGCTCACCAACGGTTGGGAGTTCAGCCAGAGCCTGCAGGTCGAGAGCTTAGCACGAAGTAAGCTGTCAGGAGCAGCTGTTAGGACCGTTACTCTTGCACAGGAGGGAACAGCATGAGCAAAGTCTTGGGGGCAAGGTTTGGGGGATGATGAGAGGGCAGTGGAGAGAAGGTTGATCAGAGAGGACCTCTCAAAGGAGGGGCACCTGAAGCCAAATGGACTGGGACTCCCAAGTCTGCACTCAGCTGTCAAGGCGGGCAGTGGGAAGTCTTGACATGTCCTGCACTCCATAAAGGTGACAATCTGGGGGGATTGTCCTCAAGCAGCCAGGGAGCAGGTGAAATGGCCACCAATAAGGTTCCTCCATCTCCTGCCCGTCTCTCCAGCTTCTGCTTCCAGACCCCTCACCTTCCAGGTCTCCTGACCCCTCGCCTCCTCCCAGGTCTCCTGACCCCTCACCTCCTCCCAGGTCTCCTGGCCCCTCGCCTCCTCCCAGGTCTCCTGACCCCTCGCCTCCTCCCAGATCTCCAGACCCCTCGCCTCCTCCCAGGTCTCCTGGCCCCTCGCCTCCTCCCAGGTCTCCAGACCTCTTGCCTCCTTCCAGGTCTCCAGACCCCTCGCCTCCTCCCAGATCTCCAGACCCCTCGCCTCCTCCCAGGTCTCCTGGCCCCTCACCTCCTCCCAGGTCTCCAGACCCCTCACCTCCTCCCAGGTCTCCTGACCCCTCGCCTCCTTCCAGGTCTCCTGACCCCTCGCCTCCTCCCAGATCTCCAGACCCCTCGCCTCCTCCCAGGTCTCCAGACCCCTCACCTCCTTCCAGGTCTCCTGGGCCTCCACCAGTATCCCATACGTCTCAGTCACCTGCCAACCTCATCTCTATCCCAGGGTCCAGCCCAGCCCCAACTCAGGTGGGGCCCTTCCCCCACACAGCCCACAGAAATCTTTCGCTCTTCTGTTAGGAAGGCCTTTTACTAATTAGAAAATTGGGGCGCCTGAGTGGCTCAGTCATTTAGGCGTCCGACTTCGGCTCAGGTCATGTTCTCACGGTTTGTGGGTTCGAGCCCCACATTGGGCTCTGTGCTGACAGCTCAGAGCCTGGAGCCTGCTTCAGATTCTGTGTCTCCCTCTCTCTCTGCCCCTCCCCTGCCGATGCTCTGTCTCTCTCTCTCTCAAAAATAAATAAAACATTTAAAAAAAAAAGAAAAGAAAATTATTATCTGAAGATAGGACAAAACATTTCATGATGGTGAAAAGTAGGAACGTTTTAGGCATAAGCAAGCACATGGCGTGTGGGGAGGTACATGTGTGTATATACACCACATTTTTAACACACACTGCCTCTTTCCATGTGCCAGCGGGATCACAGACACACAGCTCTTTACTCCCCTTCACAAGCCAGGGAGCTGCGGGGCCTGACAGGAGGAAATGGGAATGCGGCACTAGTGTGGGGGCTTGGTGACTGGGGGGTCGCTGAGTTCTAGGTGAAGGATGGCGGCTTGGAAAGGAGACTGGGGTTCATCCTGGAATCCTCCCTCTCGCGAGTGCCCCCCTACCTGTCCACTCCCCATCGAGATGTCCAAATCCCTCTGCTCCTCCCTGCTCTGTCCCCAGCCCCGCCCCCAGCCCCCCCCCCCACCTAAGCGCCCCATCTCTCTTTCTCCTCCGGCATGCCCCACCATTACACAGGCTCCTCCTCACTTCCTTGTTTGCTTACCCATCCACAGAGACCTCTTGAACCCCTTGCTCTTGGCAGACACTGAGCTAGGGACAAGTGACGCTGTCCTCGCCGTCCAGGGCTGATGCTGGAAGCATTACCTGGGGTCAGGAACCCATGCCCTACACCACCCCCTAAAGCACCACCTGCCCTGCCAGGACCAGAGGGAAAGTCTTGGCATCTTGGGCTTTCCCCAGCTTCCCCTTCTGGGTCTCCAGGAGAAGGTGAGAGGGCGGGTCTGCGGCATTGAGCCTGCATCGTAGGACACCTGGACAGGGTTATGACCAGGCTCTGGAGCAGAACCCTGCCTAGCTGCCTCCCCAGGAGCCTGAGAGAACTCCAGACTCTCAAGGCACCCACAGGTCACCCACAGGACGGGGAAAACAGAGGTTCAGGGCAGGCAAGTGACAGGAGCAAAGTCACACGGCACATCTGGGGGACCCAATCCCCAGTTCTCCTGCTCTGGCTCAGCAGGTGCAGACAGGCACTGAGGCCCCCCGGGGAGAAGAGAAGAGGGGCTTGAGACCTCTCTGCACTTCCTGCTGATGTTCTAAGGGCCTGGGCCTCTGTTTATTTTCACGCTGAGGGAGCGGGGAGAAACCAAGAAAGACGTGCAAGGAGAGGAGCGATGTGGGGCCAGGCAGGGCAGGAGAGGTCAGAGGGAAAAGTGTGTAGTGAGTGGGCAGAGAAAAAGCGTGTGGCGGGAAAAGAATAACTGGGGACTCTGCAGGTAGAACGGAGAAGGGTGTGGGGGTTCTTCCATCCCTGGAGGGAGGAGAGAGTCAGGAATAATACAGAGACAGAGACAGAAAGATGCAAAGAAAGAGAGACAAAGAGAAAGAGAGAACAGAATTGGGGGGAGCAAGAACAAGCCGGGTGGGGCTCCCAGGGCCTCTGTAAACTGCTTCCCCCAACACCCCTGTGGGGAAGTCCTGTGGGGGAGGGGTCATTGTCCCCAGCCCTTGAGGAGCTGGTGTGGGAGGGGTGTCCAATCCCACACTGTCCCTTCCCCTGGTCCCCAGACAGTGTGAAAGGGGTGGGTGCAGGCCCTTGAACGCAACCAGCCAGCCCCAGGGGCAGGGGCCTGCCTTCCCCCACCTGTTCTTATCCCCTGCTCTGGGGGCCGGCTCCAGCTCTCCTGACTTCTGCCCGCATCTCCCTCAACCTGTGGCCATCATCTCCCTGCCTGCCCACCTGACACCGACCTGTCCATCCCCGTGGCCCCCCAGATGACTCGTCCACAGCCCACCTTTCTGCTCCCCTGCAGGTTTGGGGTTAGCAGCCTTGATGAGGAGGGGGCCTGGTGGATTATTGAGGATGTACTGGACTGCGGCTGACACGGATGAGGAGGAAGAGGAGGGGGTCTTGGTGATGGACGATGCTGGTTCTGCAGTGGGGGGTGGCGGGGAGGGGGTGGAGGAGGGCTGGGGGAGGGGTGGTGAGGAAGCGGGTTGAGGGGGGAGCAGGACCAGGCTCACATTTGGCATTCAGGGCAGCTGACAATAAAAATGCTTTATTGCCAAGAAACTGGATCGATCGGGGCTGGAGGGGGCCGGCAGGGGGGACGCGGAGGGCTCAGCGCAGAGGCCGGCGGCCGGGCCTCCGCAGCGACCAGGGCCCGAGCTGCCCTCCCCCCTGCGCCCCCCTCCCCGCCTCCTGCCCTTTCTCTCTCCTGCAGCCACCGCTTAGTTCTTATTATATTTTTTCTTATATATTTTTTCCCCCAGCTTCTCCTGCTCCTGTTATTTTTTTTCTTTTAATTTTTTTTTTTTAAACTCGCTGCACTCCCAATGCTGAAGGCCGGTTGGGGGTGGGGTGGGGGCGCCTGCCCAGGCCAGGCCCCTACCCACAGGGCGTCCAGAGCTACTGGCTCTGGGCTGAGCCCCTCTTTGCCTCCACATCCCCTTGTTCAATCAGTCTCCCCCCAGAGCCTGCCCCTGTGGGTGCCTATCTCCCCTGCCACTCATCCTAAGGGCCTCCCTCCACCCATAAAATACCCCCCTCTCTGATGGGCCCAGGGCCCTGGCCAGGCCTTCCTCCCCTCCCCCCTACCTGGCCCCCTGCTCACTCCCAGAGCCATTTGGCTGATGGTCAGAACTGTCCGTCAAGGGGGCTCTGAGCCCCTGGGGACCCAGATGGGAGGAGGGAAGGGGAGAGGTCGGGGGTCAGGCCACGTCCCCTCAGCTCAGCTCTTTCCCCTCCCCCTTCCTAACAAAGGGAACAGCCATCCCTATGCTGGGTGGGGGCGGCCTGGTACTCAGGGAAGCAGGGAGAGAAGGACTGTGGGGATGGCCATGGGCAGGAGGCGGGGGTGGGGCTCGCCTGCCCCTCCTCTGCCCTCCCCCTCGGGTCAAGGCTAAGGTGATTCCTCAACCTCTCTGGGAGGCTGGGCTGGGCTGGGAAGGGAGGAGGATCTGGACAGACAAAGAACCGGAGCCCCCGGGAGTTGGGGGCTGGGGGGGTCCCCTGCACCTGGGACCCAGGCAGCCCCAGCTGAGGGAGGGGCAGCAGGCACCCCTCTGGCCTTGGTCTCACCCTCTGCGTGGCCCTGCCTCCCATCTGTACTGATCCCTGCAGATCCCAGAGCCACACAAAACCTTTGAGCTCGGACAGGGTTAGACGGGGCTAGGGGGGAAACTGAGGCCCAGAGAGGGGAGACGGAGTCAGAGCTGGGATCAAGGATGGAGGGTTCTCAGTGCTGTCTGGAGCCTCACCCTTTTCTCTGCTCCTACCTAAGGAGACATCCCTGCCTTCCCTGCCCAGCGCTTGGGAGGCTTAGGTAGGGGGGCAGGCAGTAAAAAGTTCTAAGGGAAGGGAAGAGAGGGAAGAGGGAAGAGGAGGTTGAGAAGAGGGAGAAGCTGAGTTTTCTCTCTCCTCTGAGAAAAAGGGGGACCAGGGAAAAGAAATTCTAAATATGATGTGTCTCTAGCACTGGCCCGGTACAGCTTCAAGGTGAAACATCAAGTCAGAAAGGGCAGGAAAGCAACGTGGACTGGGCCTTCCCAAGCACCTGGCTATTGATGGCTGGGGACGAGGACGTTCAGCGAGGTTCTTTCTCCTGCCCACCAACACATAGCAAAGGAAGATTCACACTCCCGTCCATCCCTAACCCCACCCAACACTGCCTCAGAGCCTCCCACCTGCCCAGCCCAACTGTGGAGGGCAAAGGGGAGCCAAGGCAGTAAACAGTTTTAAGCCTATCCCTCCACACAGCCCCCCAAACCCTGTGCCCACAAGAGATGAAGAGATGCCAGAGGCAGAACGAAATGGGGAAATTTGTGCTTAAATTCTTCCACGAAGCTGGCTCTCACGGAGAGGGCCGCAGCCAAAAGGACGTGGGGGGAGGATAAGGTGGGCCTCTTTTTGGGGGGGTGGGCTGGCTGGAACATGGCCCCATAGCCTGCCAAGGAGGCCCCAGATGGGCCGAGGACTAGAGGGGTCCCGCTGCCCTCCCCCAAACCTCCCCTCCCTTCTCTCCCTCTCTTTCTCGGCTGGCTATCGACCGGGGCTGTGACATGGTAGATCAATACGGCAGGGATATAAAGCCGGCTGGCTGCCTGCCTGCCTCTGCCTCTCCCTCTCTCCCCGCTTGCCTTGCTTCCCTTTCTCAGAGCCGCACCCAGGTCCCCCACCCCCCATGGCCCCCTTACCCACACCTCCAAGGGGCCAAGCCCCCACCCCATCCTGCCAACCACCCCCCTACAGCAGGAGAGCTTAGGGAGGCTGAAAGCTTGGACAGCCAAGAGAGGGGGTGAGTATGGGAATGGGCAGGGAAGCAGATGGGGACGGGGGTCACACTGGCAGGTAAGGGGGCTGGGATCAATTAAGGGACAGTCCTCCTGGAAGAAAGCAGGCATCCCCTCAGTTGGGAGCAGCTCGGGGAGATGGGGCCCTTTGAGGGTATGAGAGGGATGGACCTCTGGGAGATGGACAGAGGGTACCTGGGGGTGCTGGGGAGACATTGTCCTGAGCCCACAGAGTGGGGGAAGTCCTGGGTTGGTGCTGGAGTAAGGTAAGGTGAATGGATGCCCAGAACAGTGGGGCAACCCCCAGGCAGCCTGCTGCCCATCCACAGAGCCCCTGGCTGCCCCATCCTTGGGTCTCTGTCGGCAGAAGCTGCCTTGGCCTCGCCCCAGGGCCTGGCCTGCACGTGTGTGTGGCGGGGGAAGTGCGGGGGGGGGGGGGATTGTGAGGCTTCGGACAGGGGTTCCAGGGCAGCGCTGTGCTGTCTAGCTGCTGTACGTATAGTGTGTGCGTGTGTTCCCGTGCACCTGGGCGGCCGTGTGTCTTTGAGTCCCTGAGCTCTGCTGTGGAACTCCAGGACTGTGTCCCCGAATGTCTCAGCTACTGAGTCATGTCCGTGTGACCATGAATCTGTGGGTGTATCCCCGGGGCCTCGGCAGCCCTGAGTGTGTGTGTGTGTGTGTGTGTGTGTGTGTGTGCGCGCGCGCGCTTTCATGAGTATCTCCCCTACTCTGGGCATCCCCACACGTGTGTATGCAGATCTGCCTGACCCTCGGGGGAGTGTGCGTGTATCCCCAGCAGCACCTCGGTGACCTTCCGTCCCCAGGTGACATGGTGGCTGTGTGTTCTTGCATTCCAGGAAACCCGCGTGTGCGAGCTGCCGCCTGAGTGTGTCTGGGCGGGCGTGAGTCTGTGAGAATCTGGGGAGTATGCAACGAGCCCCCGTGTGTCTGTGTGTGCGGACTCTGTGCCTGCGTCTGTGTGCGGTTGTCTGTGTGGTTGCGTCTGTGTGTGTGGGAGCTCCTTTCTTTCTGTCAGAGAGCCAGTGTGCTTTCTGCGTGTCTACGTGATGCCACGTGTCCCTGGGTGCCGAGGGCCAAGTGTATTTCCACGAGTGGGATGGAAGCTCTGGGTGTGTCCTGCGTGTGTCATGGTGACTTGGTGCATCTGACAGTGTTGGCAGGGGCGGGGAGGGGGTCCCTGAGTGGGGGAGGGTGGCGAGGCAGCAGAGCTTTGCCACTGCGGTGCCGGCTGGCCCGTTTTATAGCTGTGGCTACATCAGCTACATCGCCTCCAAATCCAAATGTGAGGGCCTTCCTCTCTTCCCTGCCAGAGGCCCCAGATCGCTTTGCCAGGACGGGCCCACGGCCCCCTCCCCCTTCCCCCTTGGGCGCCGGACCGCTGCTCCTCAGCACCCCCTGCTTTAGTGGACGCCACCTCAACTCCACCAAGCGACCTCCGTCCCTCCCAACCCCCCCAGCGCCACCCGCTCCCCCCGCCCTCCCCCCCACCACAAGTCCAGTCCAACCCAGACAAAAGCAATTACTCCTGAGGTAGGATGTGAGTGTGGGTGTTAGAAACAGAAAAAAGGGGGGAGGGAGGGGGAGTGAGAGACACACACACAGAGGCAGGGATGGACAGCCAGAGACCTGGAGAGACAGGGACGAGAGAGACAGAGGATGAAAGAGACTGGAAGAGACCCAGACACAGGAGGAAGCGGCAGAGAAAAGGAGCAGAGGAAGGGCAACCGTGCAATGGAGAGACACACAGACACAGGGGCCAGACAGACAGAGAGCATGGAAGGCACAGTGATGGAGGCATGCAGATAAAGCAAGGATGGGGGCCAGATATGCGGAGGACTGAGGAGTTGGGGGGATGGGAACGATTCGCAGAGGGAAACAGAAAGACAAGACAGACAGGAAGAGCAAGACAGAAAGGCAGAGACAGCTGGGGAGAGACCTCGAAGCTGGAGGTGGAAGGAAGTTGGGAACGTAGAAAACACTGAGGCAGCAAAGCTAGAGAGGGGCTAAGGGGGGCTCAATCCAAAGCAGTTTCTCTTTCTGTGCACTCGTGTGCGTGGGTATACACACACGCACGCGTGCACACACACACACACACACACACACACACTGGCTTTCTTCCCGCCCCACCCCACCCCCGGTCAGAAGTCAGGGGTGCCTAAGCCCTAGGGGCCCACAGTCCTCCAGGTCCCTGTGAGCCAAGGCAGGGAGGGAACAGGATGGACAGACAGGAACAGTCTCCTGACAGCAGCAGGGAGGGGTGGGAGCAGACTGGGCTCCTGATCACAGGGCAGGTGGGAGCAGTATCTCCCTCTTCCCACAGTCCCTGCTGCCTCTCCCTCCACACACAGGAGCACACACCAGGGGCCTTCACCAAGTACAAGTTCCTTACACTCTGCCCCACAGCAGCCTGTTGAGGGGTGGGGCTGCAGACCCCAGGTGTGGGTGCACCCCGCCCCTGTCACACCCCCCCAGGCTGATGGCCCTCACCTCCACCAGCTCATTCTCACACCCTCACGTACACACTCTTTCTGACTATCCCTGAGCCCCTTGCCTGCTCTCTCCGCTGACTTTTTGCTATCTCCCTGTCTCTTTGTCTGCTCTTCTCAGCTGCTCCCTCTCTCCAGGCATTTCTCTGTTGCGGGGTGCTCCCTGAGTCTCCCCGAGTTCATCTCTCCCTTTCTCAGATGACTCCTCTGGCCCTCCTGTCCACACATGTCCCCAGAGAAGGGCAGATGGCTGTACAGGGGGCCTGAGAAGCTATCCTGGAGCAGTGGGCCAAGGGCAAGAGAGGGATACCTCCTTTCTTATTTCTCCCTCAAGCACCTTTTTTCCTCCTCTCTTCCTCACCGCCCCCCCTCCTTATCCCCACCAGGTCCACATCTCCATGTGGCTCTCTCTGGAGACAGAAAGCTAGACGTGGACCCATACAAACCCTACTTGCAAGACTGGAAACAGATCCAGGCTCAGAACAAGGAGGGAGTGGGGTGGAATGGACAAGCCAAGACCCGGATGAAACCAAGCAAAGGAAAAAAGAAAGGGACAGGGGTGGAGCCCCAGGATGGGGAAGAGGAAAGGAAGGAAACCAGAAGCAGAGACAACATAAGCTGGACAATCCCGGGGGTGGGCTGGAAGTGCACATATTGACTTCCAAGAAACGTTGCTAAAATGACCTAGGGTCAGACTCTGTGGCCTGACATCTCTCTACCAGCTCTCTACTTGGAGTTAGGGCCAAGTGCCTGCCCGCCACCCCTGGGGCTGCATGCCTGCCAGGACAATGGGCACTTCAGCCTTCACTTGCTCTGGGACTGCGAGGCCAGGGATCCAGCAGTCCCTGAAGCTGCCGAGAGAGGAAAGCCATTTGCACTTCCTCCACATCTGTATTTGGGTCCTACCCCGTGGCTGACAGACGCTCCCAGTCCTGGGTGGGTGACAGCTATCTCCACCCAGCCAGTGCCAGCCAAAGGGAAGGAGTGATCTCCCGACACCTCGGAGCATCCCACAATGGCAAACAGCACCTCGAATCCGAATCCGACTCCACACCCAGTAAGGACTGCCTCCAGCCTGCAGCCTCACACAGACTCGCCCTATGGGCCCACCCACAGGCAAGGAGCTGCCCCCCGCTGAAGCTGCTTTCTGGCCCAGCCACCCGACCCCGACCCCGAGGCCCGTCTGTAACAGCACATGCCCTATTCCGGTAGCCAAAGTGCTAGCCCCAGGTGCAACATAAAGGTGGCTAACTGGGCTTGGGGCATCCAAGCAAGTCCCCAACCCCACATACTGACTCCCTGGTTCTGGTCTGCAGAACAGCCGCAGTGCCACTCAGACCTGCATTTCCGCTTCTGGAGCATTCTGCTGCCACACCCATACTCTCACCCACGGGAGGAAGCGACTGCCTTATGGCTCCATGTCCCTGCCTCTGAAGCAGCCTTGGGTTCTCTCCAAGGCCCCTCACCAGAGCCAGCAATGGAATCCTCTCACCCACAGCTGAGCTCCTGCTTCTGAGGCAGACTCTCTCCCTCAGGGTGTGCGGGCACCCTGGGAATGCCACCTGTGGGACTCCAGGGCCTCATCCACACCAAAGGCCACCAAGTCATTTTGTGGAAGGACACAGGGGAGGGAGAGACGAAGTGGGAACACCACCTGCTCCTGCCCAGCACTGGG
The DNA here is from genome assembly GCF_018350155.1 of Leopardus geoffroyi. Taxonomy (NCBI): domain Eukaryota; kingdom Metazoa; phylum Chordata; class Mammalia; order Carnivora; family Felidae; genus Leopardus; species Leopardus geoffroyi. The sequence continues at coordinate 13,181,398 of NC_059335.1, forward strand.
AGGGCCTTGGATGTCCAGCGGACAGTAGCTGTCCATGGGGACTCTGAGGCCAGGCCAGCATCCATGGTCCCCAGTAGTGACCCACCCACTTGAACAGTAACTTAGCCTTGGCTTCTCCTAACCCTGCAGGAACCCCCTCACCACCTCCTCCTCTCAAAGACTGCCTGAGCCCGCCCCCCACCCCCCAGGCAAGTCAATCATATGCCACTCCCTCCTGACCCCAGCACCTTGCAGACCTGTGAGTTCAGGGTAGTGGGTACGTATGGCTGTCTTCCCACCAATCTGGGGCCCCTCAGAGGCCACACAGGTCTGCCTCCCCTCTGTGTCACCAGACTGAGACACAAGGCCTGGCACACTAGAAACCCCCCAGAAATGTTGGCAGAAAGAATAAATGGATGGATTTGGGTTTATGTGTCCATGTGTTCATTTCTTTATTCATTCATTCAACAAATCCTTACTGAGCCATTTACACTTTGCCAGGGACTGGGTGCAGACAGCTAATGGGGGGAGACACTACACACACAATATATGATCAGACATGGTAACGGTGCTCAGGAAGGAGGAACGGGGTAGGGGGCAATGCAGCCTTAGTGAGGGGTCAGGGAGCCTTACACAGAGAGGGAGAGCCGGAGAGCCAAGGTAGGCTGAGGAGTGAACTCAAGCAAGAGTGGAGAGAAGGGCCCAAGAGAGGGGAGGGGAGGGGAGGGAAGGGAGCCACGTGCGCACAGAGGCAGACAGCACCTCCAGGGCTGGAGGGGGTCTGGGCGCCGAGGAGGCCTCCAGATACTGGAGTGGAATCACTCACCTTCCAAGTGCGGCTATAAAGGATAGTGGGGGTGGGGGCAATGTTTGATGTAGTTGTTGTTTTGTAACAAAATGATATACCGAAGAGAGTGTGGCCTCCTTCAAACACGTCTGGTGGGGGCGGGGGGGATGAACTTTCCCCGTGGACCACTCAGATATATTGGCAGCAGCCTTCAGGGCTAGTTCACAGACTCCATCAGCTAAACACCCCCTGTTGTACATTTGTCTCTAGTTTCTAGTGAAAAACCAACAAATAGCCCAAGCATTATCCAACCCTCTCCATTTTTAAATTTGTCAGGGTTGGCAACAAATAAGACTTCAGGGGTTTCCCCCCAATCAAGTACCCCCCCGCCCAAGCATAAGGATCCGCCATCCCGAGGAGATTCGAACTGCTGTGGTGAGTCCTATTGATGTGGGAGAGCAAGAGCTTACAGCTCAGGCAGACCTGAGCCCAAATTCTGCCTCTACCTGCCTTAGGCCAGTTGCCTCCCCTCTCTGTGCCTCAGTTTCCTTCTCTGGCAACAGGGGACCACCATCCACCTCACAGGCTTGCACTGAGGATTAATGCAAAATACCCAGAGTAGGCCCTGGCATGGAGGTGGCCCCTTGGTAAATATCAGTTCCGCCATTTGGATGCAACAGCTCTCGGCATGTGTTACCGAAACTGTCACACGTGTGTCCGTGAAGCCTTGGATACCTAACAAACATCTATCTGAACACAAAGAACGAAAATCAGAGACCTGGTTTGCGACTTCCGCCAGCTCTGAAACATAATTCCTTTAACAGCCTCTGCTAATTTAGCCCAACTTTCAGGCATTCCTCAAAGCCAACCTCTAGTCCCCAAATTCTGCAACCTGGAAGCTCCTCAACCCTCTTTTTTTAAGATTATTTTTTTTTTCCACGTTTTTTTTTTTTATTTATTTTTGGGACAGAGAGAGACAGAGCATGAACGGGGGAGGGGCAGAGAGAGAGGGAGACACAGAATCGGAAACAGGCTCCAGGCTCTGAGCCATCAGACCAGAGCCCGACGCGGGGCTCGAACTCACGGACCGCGAGATCGTGACCTGGCTGAAGTCGGACGCTCAACCGACTGCGCCACCCAGGCGCCCCAACCCTCTTTTTTTAAATATATATGTGCATATATATATATATATGCACATATATATATACATATATATGTACGTATATATACATATATATACATATATATGTACGTACATATATATGTGTATATATATGTATATATACATATATACGTATATATGTGCATATATATACATATATATATACATATATATGTACGTACATATATATGTATATATGTATATATATATGCACATATATATATGTAATTTAATTTGATTTTAAGTCAGCGCCACACCCAATGTGGGGCTTGAACTCACGACTGAGAGGTGAAGGGTCGCATGCTCTATTGACCGAGCCAGCAAGAAGCTCCTCCTTGACCCTCTTTTCAACATCAAGAGCATCAGGGGACCTGAAAGTTCCCGGCAAAGCTACAATTCTGGCTCCCTGGAGAAAGTTCACATCCTATACTCAGACTCCCACACTCCTTACCAGTTAGAACGGGGTCCATGGGTGGGTTTCAGGGGGGCTGTGAAGATCCTGAGTTGGAGCACAACTGGGGAGATATAGGGATGGGTTTTCCCAAGAGAAAGTCTATACTAAAAGTTGTATAACTAGAATTCTATGGGCCAAAGATTGCCCAAACCATGCGGCTTGGACCACAGGGAGATTTTTGAAATTTTGTGTTAGTAGCCAACATTTAAAAAAATGGGAGAGGGGCGCCTGGGTGGCTCAGTTGGTTGCGCGTCCGGCTTCGACTCAGGTCATGATCTCGCAGCTCGTGAGTTTGAGCCCCGCCTAGGGCTCTGCGCTGACCGCTCAGAGCCTGCAGCCTGCTTCGGATTCTGTGTTTCCCTCATCTCTCTGCCCCTAACCCACTTGCATCCTGTCTCTGTCTCTCTCAAAAATAAATACACATTAAAAACATTTTTTTAATGGGAGATTTCACACGAAATTCTGGGTATCTGACTTCTTTTGGAAAACTGGAAAATCTGGCAAGTGGGGTTTGCATCTCTGCAGGGAGACAGAGAGTGGAGCTGAAGAGCAGTCTCCCACCGCAATGCATTTTCTAGTCCACTGTGGTTCCTACGACCGCAGGTTGCAGACCCTAGGACACAGCTTTCATCTGCTTCTTCAGGTGTCTGACCCCTGGTACAGCAAGGATGCCTGGGTAGGACGCCTATGAGGGCCACCACAGGCCTCCCCAGACCCCGTGAAACCCATCCGTGGACCCTATTCTAACTGGTAAGGAATGCAGGGGTCTGAGTACAGGATGTGTGCTTTTTCCAGGGAACCAGAATCATCCTGAACCTGAACAGTCCTGAGGCCTGTGGGTTAAGCTGCTCTGGTAGAAACAGACGCGGCAGCATGGTGGTGGTAGGGGTGCAGGTCCCACCCCAGAGGCCCTGTCCCACCTCTCTCCGGATCCTCACTACCGGGGCCTCATCAGGCTGAGCGGAGCAAACACCAGAGCACATGCCCAGAGCCCGTTTCCTCATGAGCTGAGCTGCTGGGGAGCACTTGCTTCTGTTTGGGAGTCTCAGTGGGCTCCAAGGAGGGGTCTCACAAATCCTCACTTGTTCAGGGGATCTTCCAGCTGTATTTTGAGCTCCTGCTTCCTGAGGCAAATGCTTCCATGGAGTAACTTCTTTCATCCTCCCATCCTGTGTGGTGGGTGCTGTTATAACCCTCCTCTGACGGATGGGGAAACTGAGGATTACACAACTCACATGAGGCACAGGGGCCATCTGGCTCTGGAGTTGGAATCTGAACTGCCTCACTAGCCTTCCGCCCTCAGGACAGCGCTTGAGGAGGGTTCTGTTATCATTCCCTTTATAGATGAGGAAATGAAGGCTCTGACTATCCCAAGTCACTCCCAGTTAGGAAGGGAAAGAAAGGGGGTTCACACAGGCGTGTCTGCCCCCCAGCTGTGATCTGAGCCACCAAGTTATCCATCTCTCTCCTGCTGAGCATGATACTCACCGGCAGAAACCCTCACGGTCACCCACACCCAGAACCACCTGTTTGGCCAGAAAGCCACAGGACACACAGAGCATAAAAACGCAAAACAGGCTAACCTCGTGGAGGACAGAGCAAACCAAGGAAGGGCACCACTCCTGGGGTGCAGCCAGGGAAGAGGAGGGGAAAGCAGGGACTCCTGGAAGGGAACAGGACCCGGAGCACAGCAATAAGCAAAGCTCTGAGGCCGTGGCCCTTACCTCTTGGGCAAACGCAGCGAAGCTAATACATTCAGGCCACCAACCCAGTCCAGTCGAGAACCTGGAAAGAGAGGAGAAGAGAGTCAGCCTCCTAGGGAATATGTGAAGCATCCCCAACTCGGGCAGGATGAGGCAACTCCTCAAGTAGAGGAACTTGGCTCCTGTTGCACCATCCGTAGGCACCTCTTGGCGAATGTGGACTCAGGTCCTGCCAGCCACTTGTTGCCCTCAGCGGTCATTTCCGGGCTCTGAGCCTCAGTGTCCCCATCTCTTAAATGGGCATCCCACTGCCTGCCTTGTTGAACATCTGTCTTTCCCATCAGACTGGAAGCCCCCTGAAGGGCAGGGACTGTGTCTTACAGTGTTTGCCTTTGGCAGAGGGCCCTCCAAATGCAGGATGCCCCGGTAAGAAAATGATGGGCGATGAGCGAAGGGGTGGACAGATGGAGGGATTAATTAATTCACAAGCTATGTATTTCAAAGGACGGGTGGGGGGATCAAACGAGAAAGACATCGGAGAGAGTTACTCGTCAGGTGCCTGCGTGCTGCAAGGAGATGAAAATAAAAGTCCTGATGATATTTCTGACTCATATATTCATTCATTCATTTATTCGTTGGGTTAATCGGCAGATATGGAAGTGTATCTAGGCTGGGCTCTGGACCAAGGGTGGGGGTGCAGAGGTGAATTAGATAAGGTCCCTGCCCTGTCTGCTGGAGGGCTCACAGGCAAGACCCAATGCTAACATGCTGGGGTAAGGAGAGGGTGCTGCAAGAATCCCAGGGGGAGTCAGGGAAGACCTAAGAAGGGTGCTACCCTCGAGCAGAGCACAGCGAATAAACTTTAGTCAGGCAGAGGGCCGGGAGGAAGGGAAGGAAATGTCAGGCCTTTACCTGCCCAGGGGACACCAGACAAGCGGGAAAGACGAGGCTTCAGGGATAGCAGAGGCTGCACCCCACAGGGCCTGGGCCTAGCAGCTAGGGGAAGGGGCACAAGCCACTCTGTCTTTAGAAAGGTCCCACTGTGTGGTGTGCAGAAGATGGAGAGGACAGAGAGGACATGGGGAGACCAGTCACCAAAGAGTGTCCACAGCCCTGCAGGGCGGCAGAGTGACAGCTGGGATCGGCCATACTTTACAGATGCAGTGGACGAGGTTGAAAAGAGATGGGACTTCCCTGGGGTCCTGTGGAGCTGGGTGAAGGAGGGAGCTGGTTAGAGAGTAAGAGCCCAGGTGCCTTGTCTGAAAACCTGGTTTCTTGCCTTCTGGGAACATGGTCCTCCTGGGAAAGGAACCCACACAGAGATCTCTTTTGCCCCTGCTTCCTGTGGGCTTTCAGAGAAGGAGCGGGGACTGTAAGATAGGGCGAGACTTCCCAAAAGAGACAGAATGTCAGGGAGACCTTCCCCAGGCAAGTACTGATGAGTTCACAGTGAGGAGCAACGTCCATCCGTCGCAAAAGAGAGAGCCCTGTGGGGGAGTTAACAAAGCCGGTAAGCCCACATCGGTCTCACACCTTTGTGCCCCATACGTGCAGTCCTGAGAGGGGAGACAAGAGGGGGACAGGTAGGATGGCCATGGACCTGGAAGTCTGGTATACTACTTTCCTATCTCATGGCAAATATGCTGGCACAGATGGGGAGACTGAGGCCCAGGACCAGCCAAACGCACACGGAATTAGTGGAGGCTGGACAGAAGTTGAGAAGGAGAAAAGAGAGAAAAAGACAGACTGAGACAGTAGGCAGAGAGACGATGGCTGGACGGATGGATGACTGGATGGACAGATGGATGGACGGAGGGATGGATAGGAAAGGGAAGAGAATAAATGGGGAGACAGAGAGAGTAGGTGTGGAGAGAGCCACAGGTAGAGAGCAAAGCCCAAACGGGGGAAAAAAAAGGGGGTAAAAGGAACAAGAGGTCCCCCCAACTCCACCCTCCCAAATCCCCCTTTCTCTACTGGGGCCTCTATCTTCATGGGTGGAAGGGGACCAGGACCCCTGTTCCCTGGGGGGAGGGAGGAGCTGGGGTTTCTCCCCTCCCAGGGGCTGCTCCCCCCACATACCCCCACCCCCCCACCCCTGCCCGGAGCTAATCAGCGGCTGTCATCTCCACGGTGAGGTCTTGGTTAAGGAGATTTAGGGCCGGGATCAATAGGAAATTTAAAAATCGATGCAGCGCGCAGGGCAAAATCGATGGCGTTTAATCGCCTTGCCGATTCCCAGTCAAAACAATTAGCCGCGCTGAGTGTTGAACACGGTGGCGACACGGCATTAACCGTCAATATTGGTGTAAGTGATGGCGGGCGGGCGGGGGAATCCCTGGGCCTCCGAGGCAGACACTGCCCGAGGGCTGGGGTCTTCCCGGGGGCAGTGCCCTATGTTGGCACTTCCCTCCAGCAGCAGCCCCCATGCTCAGCTCTCCCGTCTGCACTCTGCCACCCTCAGCCACCGTGCCCAATGCCCATGATGAGCAGCACCGCGGCTGGGCCCTTCCCCCTCTTGTCAGCTCCCAGCCCCTGTGCCCTCATACGCCCTCGGACAGACCTCTCTCCCCAGGAAATAACGTCTCCCCTGTGCAGGAGACAGAGCAGTGCCTTGGAGCTGGAAGATGGCAGGAGCTACTTAGGAGATGCCTTCTCCCCATTTCACAGATGGGGACTCTGAGGGAGAAGGAGCCAAAGCAGCTGACCTCTAGGGATCTGGCACAGGAAATGGAGGAGCCTGGATTTGAGTCCCGAGTTCTCTGACTCCGGAGACTATGTTCCTTGCAGCTGCGCCACAAAGAAGTTTCCAACGTTCACTCAGAGAAGGAAAGAAAGCCCTCAGCTCTCCTCAAAGCCAATATAAATGTGTGTTCCCTGGTCTGTCTGCTACCCGCCGGCCAGACTGTGAGCTCCTGGAGGCTCGCTTGGGGCTGGGCTCCTCTGGGGAGTCCCCAGCATCACCCAGGACAGGGTACGATCCTGAGCTGGAGCATGGGACAGGCCTGAGTATGACAGTGCCCCTTGGCCCCACACGCAGACTGCCCACCTACACTGCCACCAAGGACAAGATGAGCAGAGCAACGGGCCCCCCCAAACACAGGAGCTCAATATGTGCAGCCCAGTAGCCCTTAGTGAGAGCAGCTGGTGTTTCCCCAGTGCAAGCTGCAGGCCAGGCCGCCAGGCATGCTTAGCTGCTCTGTAGATGTGATCTCACAGAATCCCCACGACCCCGTTTGGTGAGGAGCATCCCCAAGACACAGAGGAGGAAATGGAGGCTCAGAGAGGTGAAGTCCTTTGCCCAAGGTCACACAGCCAAGAAAGGGCAGCTCCGTCTGACCGGGCTCTGAGAGACACGGGACACAGAGCAAACAAAATCTAGCGACAGTAAGCAAGAGAATATAATGTAAAGAGAGGGTGCAGGAAGCTAGCACTGAGGCCCTGGCGGGGCAGGGAAAGCAAGGCAGGAGCAGAACTGGAGATGGCACTCCGGGCTCCGGGCCCGGTGGGACTAGGATGGGAGATGGTGAGGCCAAGGCTGGCTCTCACTTTCTCTGAACTTGCCAGAGGACTCCCGGTTCTGGGGTGCTGCATAGCGGAGGGCAGAGGCTTCTACCGCGGCCACCTGCTCCCTGGCGCGGAAGAACAGGGCGGGGGTGTGGGTAGGGGAGGAGACCCATGAGATGAGCCAGGGATTGATCTGACAAGGTCCTAATCAAATGGTCAATATCACTGACCTGACCACTTAACCTATTGATAAGCTGGCAAGAATGGAGCAGGCAGCGAGTGGGCTCAGGGCGGGAGACAGTGAGAGGGGCTGGGGGGAGTCCAACGGGGCAGCGCTCAGGGTCTGGGGGCTTGGAGAGGGTGTTCTCCTCTTCAAAGCGCCCCCACCTCCCCTCTGACAGGTCACCTGTCTTCTGTCTGGGGGCTCCTACCCAAGCTTCTCCCTCCACTCAGGGCCCCTCAGCCCTGCCCTGAGTGAGGCTGGGAACCATCCCCAGCACCCGAGCCATCCCCAGCTCCCCTTGGATGGTGCCTTAGCTTTTCATACATGCGAAGGACTTCTCTAAGCCTCGATGTCCTCACCTGTCACCCGGGGATCATTACAATCGGGAATACCTAGATGTCCTATGACTGGGGACCGGAACGATAAACGATAGTACAGGAGGACTGCAGGGCTGTAGAAAATATGCTCAAAAGAAATTCATTGACAAGGGAGCGATGCTCATAATCCACTATTAGGAAGTAAAAGGCAGGTTATAAACTGATATGTGGCATGTGATCCCATTTGTATGAGACACACACATACACATACACACACACACAGCCCGCCAAAGAAAAAGGTTTAGAGCAGAAGTCAGAATTCTGAGTTTGGTCCCACGCATCTGAATTTTAATAAGTTCTTTGGGTAACCTCGAAGTCATACACCCATTTGAGAAAAAGCTAGCCAGAAAGGTAGGCATCAAGAAGTTAATTTTTCTTTCTCGTTTCACTAGATTACCATGGTGGGTTTTTTCCTCAACTCTCTGTATATCTGCATTTTCTCTTTTTCTACAGCGAACATTGTGGCACATCAGTTAATGTCTGTAATTGCAGAAAGTGGGGTTAATGAGCCCCACTAGGTGGCTGGGAGCTCGGTGGGCTCACAGTGAGTGGCGTTTCTCCGGCCCTCTCCCATTTCCCGGCCAGGCTTGTCTTATGTCCCCACTGTGTCCAAGTCCAGCAGAGTCCAGCGTGCCCCGAAATGAGAATAAAGCTAAAGCCCCTCTACTTTCTCCTCTATCAGAGAAGGCAGGGTGGGACCAAGCCAAATTCTGTGCCCTATGCCCTCTTCAGGAAACTGGCTGAGGGCTTATAGACAGGAGGGACAGCTGGAGGAGAAGTTGTGACCCAGAGGAAGGGAAAGAATTTTCCCAAAGGCACAGAGCTGGTTGTGACAGAGCTGGGACACACGCTGGGGCTCCTGGCTCCTGGGTCATGGCCTCCCACTGCTGGGAGGGAAGACATTGCAAGAACAAGTGTGCATGTAGACTAGAGGGCTCTCAGGAGAGCACCGACTTCTATGGGACAGAAGAGCATGGTGGCCAAAAAACAGGTTTGCCGCCGCCTCGCTGTGCGACCCTGGGCAAGTTACTTCACCTCTCTGAGCCTCCGGTTGCTCAGACATAAAATGACAATAAGAACACCTGTCTCACAATGCTCATGTGAGAAGTCAAGACCATGCTTATAACAAATTTACCAGAGAAACTGACGCAGAAGGCGGCAAGGGAGTGGGAGAAATGGTATCAGGATTACCAGCCATAAATGACATATGTGAGTAGGGTGTACAGAGGGTGAGAGGGAATCAGGGGGGCGGGGAAGGGAGGGGGTGTGTCCTGGTACTCTGTCTTGGGGTGTGAGCAGATTCAGTGAAGATACCTGGCTAAATATGTTTTTTGTTCATTCATTCATTCATTCATTCACTCATTCATTCACTCAATAAGCATTTCCTAAGGCCAGTTCTAGGCCAGACCCTGTGCCAGGCCCTACAGTCCAGATATGAACAATGGAAGATCCCACTGGGTTAGTAAAGGGGAATTAGGGACGGCTGGGGCTGGTCTCTCATCGGAGACTTGCTGCCTCAGTGGCCTCCAAACTGGCCCTCAGGGCTTCTGCTGAAAGGGGCCAAGTACAGGCGCACAAGCCCCCACCGCCCGAGCGGCGTGGCGCTTCAGGCCTGTGTGTGTGCGTGCACACTGGAATAGTAAGCTCTGTGCGGCAGGCTTATGTTCACCTTTGTGATTCACAGCACCGTGCACGGGGCCTGACACTCTGGGGACACGCCATGCTCAGGGGTTTTTTTTTCCTCCGTTTTTTCTAATGAAAAAAAAAAGTTCAAAGCACCCAGCACAATGCCTAACACCTGGCAGGTACTCGATAAATAGCAGCTATTATTAGTATCATCATCACACACGCGCGGTCACCCTTCATCCCCACAAAAACCTTATTTCGCCGAGGAGGAAAGTTGAGGCTTAAAAAGAGTGATATGATTTGCCCTCGGCCAGGATAGGACTGGAGGCAGGGTGCGTGGGTCTGGGGTCCCCTCCCCTGTGGCTAGGGTGTGTGCTGGGTGGGGGGGAAGAAGGAGGGGGGAAGAGGTGGGGGGGGTGAGCAGGTGAGATGATGGGGGACAAGGAGAATTGGCTGGGGTGAGTGGAGTGGTGAAGAGAAACGGAGTAGAGAGAACAGCCCCAGGGTGACAGGTCTGGAGTCTGGCTGCTTCAGGGTTCAGGCAGGCAGTGGCCTGACTTGCCGATACCCAGGTAGGTGCATCCCCCTGGAAGGTGGGCTCCTTCTACCCTTCTGTGGCACAGCGGACGCCCATTTCCACCCTTCATTACACGGGCAAGTGGGATGACAGGGGACTTGCTCCTGTTAGTCCGACAAACATCCGCTGAGCACTTGCAGTGTGCTGAGCACCATTCTAGGTGCTGGGGATACACCTTTGAACAAGACAAAGTCCCTGCCCTCACGGCATTGACCTTCTAGTGGAGGGGTAGATATAACAGACAAGAATACATATCTAAAAGCTAAGAAGGAAAATAAAGCAGGTGAAGGGGCAGGTTACAGAAGAATGTTTCTTTAGACTGAGAGGTCAAGAAAGGCCTGTGGGGGGTGGGGAAGGCAGGGCACCTGGGTGGCTCTGTCGGTTAAGTGTCTGACTTTGGCTCGGGTCATGATCTCACGGTCTGTGGGCTTGAGCCCTGGGTTGGGCTCTGTGCTGACAGCTCAGAGCCTGGAGCCTGCTTCAGATTCTGTGTCTCCCTCGCTCTCTGCCCCTCCCCTGCTTGCACTCTGTCTCTCTCTCTCTCAAAAATAAATAAACATTAAAATTAAAAAGAAAGAAAGAAAGAAAGAAAGAAAGAAAGAAAGAAAGAAAGAAAGAAAGAAAGATAGAAAGAAAGAAAGAAAGGCCTGTGGGGTAAAGTGGGTTTTGAGCAGAAGCCCAGATAAAGTATAGGATAAGGGCTTTCCTGGCAAAGGAAACAGCAAGTGCAAAGGCCCTAGGCAGGACCAATGTTGGTGTGTTTGAAGAACACCAAGATGGCCAGAGTGGACTGAGCTTCTGGGGACAAGAAAAAAGGAGTAGAAATTGAATAGGCAGGTGGGCGCCATCATATGGGACTTCTAGGCTAAGGAAGATGTTCTAGGGAGGGGTGGGGGTGAGAAGAGGGATGATAGGCTTTCTCACTGTGGCAGGTGAAGGTTGGTCTCACCTTCAAAAACCAGGCTTCATCCTCATCCCTTTCCCATATACCCCGTGGGGCCTTCTGACCCATTCATTCTCTAAGAACAACCTCAAGAAGCCTTTAATAAACCCGTGGAGTCCCTGACAGGGTTTTGTCAGGGGACTGGGGACTCCCCTGGAGCAGGGAAGGGTCAGGCTCATCCGTGTGCCTTGGCATGCAGCTCAGGCCTGGCCACAGAAGGCCTCAGAAAACAGTAGCATATGGGCAGTCACTCAGGGGACTGTAACCCTCAACCTCCAGCTCCCACCAAAGCTCCATGTGGGAGAAGTTGTAGTTTGTCCAACTCTGCTCAGAGGCCAAGATATGGGGCTGGGAGCAAGGGGAAGGCTGTCTGTGTCGCCTCCCTGGCCAGGCCTTGGGCAGGGATCCTAGAGTGGACAGGCAGGGCAGGAGGTCCCTCCCTCCAGATCTTGCCATCTTCCTCCTGTCTCTCTGCCACGCCAGGGGATCCTCCAAAGGATCCCTGACTTGGTTCCCAGCTTACATCCTGTCGAGTCTCTCCCACAAAACGCTTCCATGCTACATGGTGCATCTGGAATAAATCCTGAGCCTTACAGACCTTCCCAGTGATGTCAAGCCTCATCTCTCACCCCTCCCTGCACACCCCTGCTAGTCCAGCGACTTCCCACACTGGCTCACACCTCCGTGCCTGTGCATAGGGAGTGCCTCCATTTGGAAAGCCCTCTGCTTCCCCTTTTCCTCTAGACCCTGCACACCGTTCTCCATGTCACCTCTTTGGTGAAGCCTCTGGACTCCCCCAGGCAGCTGGGCCTCCTGCTCCACATGGTCCCAGCATGTTCTGTGTGCTTCTATCAAAGCCCCGGTATCTGGGCCCCAGCCAGTGGGGGAGACTCCATTTCCCACCAGAGAGGTTTTCTAGACGGGCACTGAGGCACAGCAAAATTGGAGGCGGGGCGGGGATCTGTGTCCTGTATTGTTTATGCCTGTGTGGTCTTGGTGAGTTTCGGGAGGGATGCATGTGCACATTTAGAATCTCTGTATTGTGACTAATGCTCAGCTTAAATGTCACTTCCTCAGAGGTGTTCCCCCTGACCCACCAATCTAAACCAGGCTCTCCCATGACCCCTCCCACAGCCTCGTTTCCTTCCTTCCCAGACGTTATCACCGTTTATAACTAACTATACACGGAGGTTCGATCAGTGCCCGTCCTGTTGGCTCAGAGCTCTTGGAGAGCAAAGCCCAGGTCCGTCTTGTAAATCATTTTTTCCCAGCTTCTAAGACAGGGCCTGGCTCACACAGGGCTGTGTTCCTGTGTGATGAGTGGATTCATTCCATTAATATTTTCAGACTTAAGCATCTACCCATTTTCATTTTGCTCTAAGGGGATGAGTCTGAGGAGGGGGGTGTTTGTGTCTATAACTCAGAATACGCCTCTTCCACTCACCATGAGTGGCTTCCCATAGGACCTCTGAATGTGGCCTGCATGCACCCACGGGCATATGAGCTGGGATGCCACCATGTTTTAGTGTCCGTGTTTGTACCCTTTCTGTTGAAAAAAAAACAACTCTCTATGTGAGGAGCACCCTAGTGCTTTGGTATCTGTCTTGTCCTGTGATGTCTCGGTACATACGTGATGCACGGATGTCTGGGGTTTCATACCTGTGTGTATGTGCCTATCTGACGTGTCCATGTTCAAATCTGGCATGTCCATTTCGGCATCTCTGGTGATGTACGCACAAATGTCTGCGTGGATCTGTAGGCTTTAGTACCTGTGCATTTTCCAAGAGAAGCTCTGGCCAAGGGGATGTGCACCTGGGTCTCAGGACCCACAGGTGTACATGTCCATCATGGGTCTGAGAATCTGTGTGTGAATCTATCTCAGGACCACTGCATATGTCTACATGTATATTTCAAAATTTGCCTGTGCATCTGTTCAAGACTTATGTAGCCTCTGTAGTTTGGAGAGAGAGAGAGAAAAAAGAGAAAGACAGTGTGTGTGTGTGTGTGTGTGTGTGTGTGTGTGTGTGTGTGTGGTGTGTATGTCAGGAGTGACCTGGACATGTATATACCTGTGTGTCTCTCTTCCCCTAGCTGCTACTGCCTTCCCAGTCTGGATGAGTACCTATTCTCTCTCTCTCTCTCTCTCTCTCTCTCTCTCTCTCTCTCTCTCTCCCCCTCACACCCATCCATGCTCATGTGTGCCGTGTGGATGGGGAGGGGGCCGGGGTGTCGGCAAGCTCCTGTGTCACAAGGTTAATTTCTCCGCAGCCAGGCAGGCTGGGCCCTGAGGGAAGTGGTGGGGGAGGGGCTGGTCCCCACAGCCCCTCTGATAAATATGTATTTGGGGCTGCTGTGCTCAAAGGTCATGGGGGGAGAAGGAGGAGGAGGGGTGGTCTGCACTGTGCCGGGCTGCTGGGTCCCAGCCAGGCCCAGGATGGGTTGCGTGACTGCTTCCAGAGGGATGATGAGATTCAGGGAGATGCCCCCCTCATCCTGGTCTGGCCCACCCCACTCACAGCCATGCTCAGTGGGAGATGCTGTTGTGGACACACAGATATTCAAACTCTGGAGCAGGCAAGCACATAAGCCCACGCCCGCCCATACCCAGACAGAGGCTCAAACGATGCACAAAGACAGGCTTGTGAGCCACCAGATGCGCAGATAGCTGGGATCCCAGAGCCAGACCCACATCCCTTCTTCCTCACCTAACCTTCACCCCAACGTCAAAACACTACAAGTGCACAAGAACGAAGAGCATCTCACAATAAGAAAGGTCCCCACACACTCAATAAACACACGCACACTTGGACACAAAGGTGCACGGGGTCCAGTGAGAAAGGCACCCGGACACTTTGTGGGTGTGCATGTACGCACACACGCACGCACGCACACACACACACACACAAGCAAGGGCACACACAAAGGTGCGCACATAGATGCATACCAAGAGTCCCGAAGACACAAAGTTCTACGGAGACAGGTGCACGCTGACAATCGTAGATAACTGTGCGTGCACACAAACACACATATGAGCACACACACGTACAAAGACCCCAAAAGCAGGCAGGATGCACGGCGAAGCCAGGCTGGGAAAGCCACCCGGATGCAGCACAGCCCGCTCTGGCCCTTTCCCCACTGAGGCGAGAATAGCCGCCCGGTTTCTGGTCTCTGGCCCCCTAGCCAGCTTCAGCCAAATGCGCCATCATTTGTCCAGCCCCGATCACATCAATTGTCGAGCCTCCCCTCCTTGCTGACCAGCCATCTCGGCCATCAGCGGCCTCGGCCATTAGCCGGCTCCCGCCTCTGGCCTGAATTTGTTGAATCTTCCTTACCTGGCAGAACCGTCCAGACCAATGGAGCCCTTCCGGGGTGGTCTCCCTGACCCTTCCCTCAAGGGAGTCTGATGTCCCTGTTGTGTGACCCACAGCCCATGCCTCAGGGCGACCCCCCCTCGGCACACTGCTCATGCTGTCATTCTTCAATGACCGCTGGCCACGGTGGTTCTGGTGGATCGGGAGACTGTGTGTTTGAGTGTGTGTGTGTGAGTCCGCTTGCAGGCATGTGTGTATGGGTGATGGGATGGCTACAGCTGTGCTTTAAGTCAAAAGGAGTGTGTGTGTGTGCGTGAGTGTGTGTGTGTGTGGTGTGTGTGTGTGAGAGAGAGAGAGAGAGAGCAAGAGTAAGGGGTTAGGATATCAGCAGCTGTGCTTAAAGTCAAAGAGAGTCTGAGTGTGGTTGTGCATACGGGGACTTAGGATGTCAGGGACAGTGCTTCACACGTGTGCACATGCGTGTGCATGTGTGTGTGCTTTCCTGCCAGCAGTGACTCAGTGTGTAAGGCTAGCCTGGATGTGGGAGGCCATGAGGGGCTGTTTCTGTCTTGGGCACGGGGGGCAGCGCAGGACAGACGTTTGCTTCTCGAGCGGTTGGGAGCAAGTGGAGTATGTCTCTCCCAGACTCCGTTGCCTGTGTTTGTGAAAGTGACAGATGCTGTCTCCCTGGCCTCACTGCGGCGGATTAAGTCTGCGAATGCCACATGAGTCCGCACCCCGGTGGGGGAGGGTCCCCAGCCTGCTCTTACACACGAGTGTGTGGCCACAGCCTGTGTGATACGGGATCCTGAGGATAAGGGCTAAAGTAGCCCCCTTGGTTTCTGCGAGGGAGACTGTGTCTGAATGGACGCCAGGGAGAAGGGTTCCAGATGAGGGCACGGGCGCATGCACTCATGCTCACATACTAGTCCGTGTTGTCCAAGGCACATTGTCGCGAGATACACGTGTGTGCACGTGATCGCAATAGTGCTGGCTCCTCACAGCCGGCCAGATCAAGTCCAAACTTCTCCGAGCCTCCATAGAGGGGCCCTACGACACTGTGCCAACCTCTGCTCTTAGGGCCACACCCCCAACTGGGGCTGCTTCCTCCCAGTTTCCATCTTTCTGCCGTCTTTCTGCACCCCCCTTCCTCGGTGACTGAGCATCTTCAAAGACCTCCCTCCCTGTTTAAACCCACACCTCCCTCCTTGTCCAGAGTCCCAGTGACTTGGAAACTCCCTCCATGCTCACAGTCCAGGTACCAGAATCTTGTCTAAGGCTGGGATGGGGGCCACTTCAGAGTCTGTGGCTGGTGTCTAATAATCATGTGCCGGTAGGGTGTGATCGTGCTACCATTGCCTGAATACCTCAGGGAACTAACTGTATACTTCATTTGCTCAGTGACTCACACTACTCGATAAATACCTATTGAATGTGGGGACCAAGTATGTAGGGCCACCACCTCTAGCCTCCTTCTGACTATTTCAGAGCTGCAAAAGCTGCCTGCCCCCAAGCATCTAATGAAAGTGGGGCTGTGGGCAAATGAGGGAGAGTCACCTGCCTCGCAAGGCCACAGCCTGGGGCTCACTGGCAGGGGGCGGGGAGAATGTAAGCCTATCTGTAACCCTGTCTTTGAACAGGCCCAGGCTCAAACTGTCACCAACAGAATGGGCTCTTGACCTTGCTCATTTGCCAGCTTTCCCTTCAGGATACAAAGCAAGACCCAGGTCCTCGAAGCCCTCAATGAGCCACATAAGGCATCCATCCACCTGACGGGTCCTGGGAGACAGGTCTGTGGATGGACATCTCAGGGGGCAGGAAGGAAGTGGGGAAGGGGCCAAGCCAGAGAAAGGAAATGGTGCTGGGACACCTAAAGGGAGAGGGAAAGACCTCTAAGGACAGACTAAGCTTGGTACCAGGCCCAAAGGTGTGGGTGCTAGCACCGCTGGGTAGCTTACAGTCTGGGAGAATGCTATGGACCTCAAACCCTTATCTGTGAAAGGGACATCATCAGGGCTGCTATAAGATCTAGGTGGATGTAAGGGGCGTGTATCATCGTCATTATTGTTATTATTAAGTCAGGAGGTGTTGGGCCCAAGGGGAAAATGATGATATATATTTAGAAGAAAGAACAGACCCCAGTCTGAGGAGACCCCACACTCACTCTCTCCTCGAACAATTCTCCATACCCGGGTTCCTTAAGCATTTCAATCCTGAAAAAAATTCCTGGAAATTAACCAGCACATATCAGACATGGAAACTGCTCCCTTGCCCCCATCGAGGTCCAAACAGCTCCTGGCATGGCCATCTGTCCCCCTCATGCCTGCATCATGCCCCCCACATTAGGATTATGAGCCAGGGCTCTCACAAGTTCTACCCGTAGGGTGCTGAGATTAGGGCCCCTAGCTTGGCTGTCACACTAGTGGGAGAAGGGGTTCTGGCCTACGGCCCCTGCATGTATGAACCAGAATATGGAGGAGGCCTGGGGGTGGCCACTGAGGGATCCGCTAGAAAAAAAATCTAGCCAGCATGCTATCTAGGATATATAGGCTAACCTCTATGACACACACAGCATGGGTGTGGACACGTGCACACACACACACGCACACACACACACATGGTGGCCAAGTTCTTTCCTTGCCACGGCCTCTGTCACAGACACCCTCCATTTTCCCTGCAAAGACTGGCAGAGGGAAGTGAGGAAGAGAGGGTAACCAGGGCCCCCAAGAATGGCACTGCAAGCAACCAGGGGGTTGGCCAGTAGCTTAAGGGAAATGGGAATGGGGATCTGGACCTCCCAGTGGGCACGAATGGGCCTCTGTCCAACATTACCCAGAAATCAGGAAGTAGACACAGAATTGCGTTACCAGCACCTGGAGATGCAGACCGCGGCCCCGATCTGCTTCCCTCCTGGCCTGCCTACCACCCCTGACACGGGACGCTTTGTTACTAGGGAAGAGCCAGGGAAGGTTTCTGTGGGCTGGCTGACTTCAGGGAGGGGGCATCTTTTCTTGTTTTGTTTTCTTGAACCCAGCTTCAAGGTTGCTGTGCAAGCATGCTGTCGAGCCCACCCATATGCCCGTGACCCCTGTGCACATCTCTCATCATGGCACCCAGACCCTGCTTCATAAACCCACCCTCCCCCTGACCCGGGACACACAGAGACACCTAACGAAAACAACAGTGATAATAACAATAATAATAGCTCCGTGCAGCAATGGTACTTTCACACGTGACTTTATTTAACACATATCCTCATGTGCACACACCACGTTCAGACCAGACCTCGTACATACGCGCAGAACCTCTACTACAACCGTGCTGCACGTACACGCCGGTGCACCCACTGCCGATGCCAGACTTGGCACACGCATGGACGGCTACCACGCACAGAGCCAGCGAGTGCCTCCCAAGTGAATGCTCGGCGAGGGGCCCGTGAACATCCAGACAAGGGAAGAACCAGTGTAAATACACGCGCCTACTCCCTCCTGCACATGTATTGCCCACAATGGGAGCCCCCCGTACCCAGCCCCCTGCTGAACACACATGTCGTGATTCTACACCTCCGGCTCCTCACTCTGCCAAGGCTCCCAAGCTCTGCACATAGTCAGTCCATCCGGAACACCTCTCGCAACGCACACAGGCCCTGTTATACACAGACACTGCCGCCATGGTCTGACTCCGTACACACCAGACCCCCACTGCGCAATGACGCTATATTCCCATGCCCTGGGGGAGGGGGCAAGTTTCACTGACAAGATGGCAAGAGACTAAAACCTACTGAGTTAAGCAGCTCATGGGGTCTTGCTCTAAACCCAGGATCTGCTCCCCAACTCCACAGGCCCCAAGAGCTAGGGGGAAAGTGGGGAGTGGTCAGCAGGCCAGATGTTTTCTCTTAGGACCTTTTACCTGGGACTCAGAAGCTCTAGAGATCCTCTCAGATGGACCCCCCCCCCCAATTTTCTCCCCTTTTCACTTCCCACTAGCCATCCATGTCATTTTCTTCTCTGTCCACACCCTTCTCTCTCAGTGGGGCTGAGTCCATAGCCATGAGCCCTCACTTAAGGTATTCCCCTCCCCCTCCAATGGCCCCAGTGAACATCCAGCGGGACTTCTCTAGGAAGCCAGGGGAAATAGGGGGTGGCGCTAGAACCCCAGGGCAGACCCAAGCCCCCAGCAGAGAAAAAAGACAGTAGAAACACATGGGGGTACGGAATCGGAATCGGGGTTAGGCTCTGCTGGGAACTCGGGAGATCCTTGTCTTTGCACAGACCCCCTCTCCCTGGCACTCTGTTCAAGGCCAATGCCACAAAAGTGATGAATAAATGAAACTGAGGGAGGGGACAGAAAGGACAGGGCAACAGAGAAAATGAGTGGCAGGGAGGAAGAATGAAAGAAAAGGGGAAAGGGGGAAGGGAAAAAAGAGAGAAAAAGAAAGGAAGGGGTGGGGAGAAAGAAGAAAGAAAGAAAGAAAGAAAGAAAGAAAGAAAGAAAGAAAGAAAGAAAGAAAGAAAGAAAACTGAGTGGGGAGGAGAAAGCTTTTATTGAGAGGAAGAAGAGACAAACTGGAAAACAGGGAGAAAGAGAACCCGGTAAGGAGATGGAGAAAAAGCATCCGAGAAAGGACAGGAGAGGAAGAAAAGAGAAGCAAGCTCAGAGGCAGGAGGAGGCCGCCAAAGGGGTTCCCCAAGTTACAGACTTTGCCCAGAGAGCTGAGGGGTGCATCCTAGCTCCCCAACATCACTCCCCAGCCCTGGAGCTCCGCTCCCACCTCTCCTCCTACCAGAAACGCCACCGCCTCTCCGCGCCCCATCCCAGCTGCTCCCTCTCCTATCTTCCACCCTGCTGGCAGTCCAGAGCACCCCGTTTCTTTCTCTTGCCCCTCATTTCCACCCCCAGCCCTTTCTGGTCCCCCGTGCCCTCTTACCTCTCCCCCCCATGCACCCTGCTTGCTTCGGAGCTTCAGACAGCATCAGCAACCAATATCCTCACACTAAACCGGCCCCCACACCCCCAGGAAAGGGGGGAAAAAAAAGCAGGCGGCACCACCACCAGCCCTGACCCCCTCTCGCCTCATTCTCTCCACAGTCGCCCCTTCCCCAAATGCGGGGTCAAAAATGGGGATCCCACCCAGCCCGGGGAGCCTCTCCAAAGCGCCGAGGCCAGCCGGGAGCGGATGCCACCTCGCCTCTTCTCTGCACTCGCTCCTTTTTTGTATACGATGGCCCCAGCTGCGATGTGTTTTATTTTCATCGTCTTTTTATTGGTATTATTTTTTTTCTTTTTCTTTATTTTTTGCCTGGGGCGGCAGCGACGATGCGACCACCGCCTGGTCTCCGTCGCCAGCTCCCGGCCGTCGGCTCTTTCTCTCTCCGCGCTGCTCTCGCCTCCCTCCTTTCTCTTCTCTGTCTCCGCTCGCTCCTCCGTCCTTTCGGCTCCGTCCTCAGTCACTGCGCTCTCTCTCTACTGCCTCCCGCTCCACGCCTCTCCTTTCCCCATCCTTCTTGCCCCTTCTCCCCTTTTTCTCTCCCTCTTCACCTCCTCTCCGTCCCCATTTCTTCTCATCCCTCCCCACCCCCCACACACACACCACCACCACGCTCATCTCCTTTGGTTCCCTCGCCGCCACCGACAGCAAGCCATCCCCCCTCGCCCCCAAATAATAAAAATACCCAGCCAGGGGCAAAGCCCCGACGCCGGGCGCCGGGAGGGAGGCGAGAGGGCCGGGGCCGCAGCGGCGGCGGGCAGCCGGAGCGCGGTGCGGAGCGAGCGGCGCCCGCCCGGCTCCCGCCCGGAGAGCTCTCTGCAATAGGCCGAGCCGGCTGCATTAAGCTTCTTGCAATCAATAAAGCGCGGGTCAGATTATGCAAAGCGCAGATATTAATATGCAAAGTTTTAAAGATTTTTAAATGGAAGGGCGAGCGCGGCGCGGGCGGGCGGGCAGGGGCTGCGAGGGGAGAGGGAGGAAGGGAGGGCGGGCGGGCGGGCGCGCAGGCGAGCTGGGGAGAGGAGGAGGCTGCCCGCCGCCCGCCCGCCCGCCCGCCCGGCTGCGCCGCGCCGCCTTGCCTTACCGCTGCTCCCATCGGTAGGCGCCGCTGTCTTCGCCATGCGCGTCAGCTGCACGGCTCCGAGGGGATGGCCGAGGAGGAGCCGCCGCCGCCAACGCTACCCCCGCTCCCGCTCCCGCTCCCGCGCCCGCTCGCTGCCTGCTGCTGGCGCTGCTCTGGCCGCTGCTCCTCGCCTGAGCTGCCGGCGCGAGCCCAGGCGCGCGCCATCCCCGGCTCCCACCTTGTCCCCATGGCAACCCCGGGCCCAAGGATGCTCAGAGAGAGAGCGCGAGCGAGAGAGCGAGGGGGGAGAGAGGGAGAGGGAGAGGGCGGGGAGCGCAGGGGACACGGAGGCAGGGAGAGGCCCGAGACCCAGAGAGACACAGAGATACACAGAGACAGAGCGACTCAGAGATAAGCAGAGATAGGCTGAGACGGATAGAGACGCAGTGACAGAAAGAGGGGAGAGGGGCGGGGAGTAGAGGGGGACACCAAGACAAGGAGAAGCCCAGAGATACACAGCGCAGAGACACACAGAGACACAGAGACACAGAAAGAGACAGAGAGGAAAGGGAGAGGAGGGTGGGGAGCAGAGGGGGACTCAAAGGCAGGGAGAGACCCTGAGGCACAGAGACACCCACGGACAGAGAGACATCCAGAGACAGAGAGAAAAGGGAGAGGGAAGAGGACCAGGAGCACAGAAGGCACAGAGGCAGGGAAAGACTCATAGAGACAAAGAGATGCCTAGAGACAGAGACACAGAGATACACAGAGACACACAGGAAACATAGATGCGGGGACAGAGAGAGAAGGGTAGGGAGCAGAGAGAGACTCAAAGGCAGAGAGAGGCCTCAAAGAGACCTCAAAGAGACACCAGAGACACAGAGACAGGGAGGAAAGAGAGACAGGAGAGACCGTAGTACAGGAAACATGGAGGCAGGGAGAGACTAACAGAGGCAGAGAGATGTCAGAGATACACAGAAACATATAAACACAGGCACAGTGCAGGGGGTGAGAAAGAGAGGTGGGGATCGGTAAACGGGGGCACGCAAGCAGAGAGGCACCAAGAATCACAGAGACACCCAGAGACAAAGCGATAAGGGGAAGAGGTCTATGCAGAGAGAAAAGAGATGAAGCGCCAGAAAGACAGCCACAGAGAAGCAGACACACAGACAGGAGATGGAATTATGTATCTCTATCTATAGATATAGAGACATAAAGAGAGAGCGTCAAAGAGATAGACGCAGAGATAAGAGACACAGACATGCAAGAACCAGAGATAGGAGAAAGAGCTACACTCAGAGTTGGAGAGATACAGAGACAGGAAGACAGAGACAGAGAGACAGAGACAGAGAGATAGACATGAAGATAAGAGAGACATGCAGAATCAGGGAGTACGAAGAAAGAGCCATGGGAGGGGGGGCAAAGCCAGATAGACACACGCAGAGACCAAAAGATACAGAGACAAGGCAGAGAGAGACACACAGAGAGACAGAGGCAGACAAGAAGACAGATGATTAGTGAGAAGTAGACAGAGAAATAGACAGGGATTCTGAAAGAACCTAAGAAACAGAAGGAAAGAAAGAAAGAAATATACAGAGAGAGACACAGAAGTCAAGATGGGAAGAGACAGAGACCATGAGAGACAGAAAGCAAAGACTGATTTTGAGGGTCTGAGCAGAGAAAGTGCTGAGCAGAGAAACACAGAGATACACAGAGAGACAGTGACAGAGAATGCAGGAGACAGAGAAGGAGACGAAGACAGACACCAGAAAAGGCTTTCTGGTGGACAGAGATCCATGGGGAGATACAAGACAGAGATAGTAAGAGATAAATGAAGAATCAGAAATTGAGACTAAGATTTGGAAGAGGAAGGGGGACAAAGAGACAGAGTCTAGGGAAAGCATAAAGGGGCAGGCTGGGGTGAGAGCAGAGACCAGGAAAGTGACAAGTGGGTCTAGGGGAGCACCCAGGGGGAGAGAGCAGGTGGGGGGAAAGGAGAACAGCAGGGATAAGAAGGGGAGGGGAGGGAGGAGGGCAGTATCTGCTCAGTGAGCACCTCCCCTGTGCCAGGCACTGTAAGGCTGGGAGGGAGAGGAAGGAAAGGGGGGCTGAGGGGAAAGGGACCCTGGGCAAGAGAAGGTGTGCTCTGGGTCCGGGGAGGGTACGTGGCTCCCACCCCAAGTCAGAAGGGGGCACTGCGATGCGGGGGAGGAGGATGGGGCTGCGAGTGGTACCCAGACTGACAGGGTTGGGGGAGGGGGGAGGAGGAGGAGCATCGCGCGTAGTCTCAGCTCAGCAGCCACAGCTGCCCAGCGCTTTGTTACCCTCCCTGCTGTCCCGCACAGACTGCGTGGGCACACGGGACCCTTGTGACATGTGTGTGAGAGAAACACAAGAATCACCAACTGCCCACGTGTACAGAGAAGGCTCCAGGGACCTACACTGCAAGCACGGAACAGAAATAAATACAGGAAACACCTACCCCGCGGGCGTACAAAGTAAGTACACGGGACATGTGCAGCGCATAACAGACTCGGAACTACCTACTAACCCCTGTACTCGGCAGCCTCTTGGGACCCACACTGTGTGCACAACACAAATAAATGCAAGAAACACCTATCCCATGCGCATACAAAGTAGGTACAGGGACTTTGGCAGCACGTGCATAAGAGACGCAGAACCACTTAATACCCCCTATACAGAGCAGGGCCCCAGACCCCACGTTGCTTGTGCACAATACAAATAAATACAGGAATCACCTGCCCCACCTGCACACAAGCTAGGCACACAAGACCTATAGGCCATGAACATAAGGGACACAGAATCACATAACAAGCAACTTCCTGGGACCCATACTGTGTGTGCACAACGCAAATAAATGCAGGAAGTACCCTATGGCTCGTGCCTATAAAGTAGGCACACACCTCACTGACCTCCCTGGTATGAACATGATAGACACCCAAAAGTAGGTTCTGGGGACCCACAGGCTGCATATAACCCATGGAAATAAAATAAATACCCACCCTGTTCACATACAAAGGCACACGGGTCCCACTAATAAGGAGGGAACTCAAAAGGGGTGTGTGTCATGACAACACAAGAATGGCCCACCCTGGAAGGATCCAGAAGGAACAGTGGGCCCTGCCATGAGTATACCCAACAGACTCCCAAGCACGCCATTGTGTGTGTGCACAGACAGAGGCACTGCAGACACCCCGATGCCTGTTAGAAGGGAAGCTCTGGCCAGGACTAGGGCCAAGGGTATCCTGTTCTCTACCTCTCCCCCAGCACCTAAAAGGACACACACATGGCGGGACCTCCTCCCTCCCAAGAATGTGATAATTATGTGGATGATAAGTACACACTAAGCACTCAAGCACCAAAGCTAATGCTCCAAAAATGTTGATCTGATACACGCAAAGCCCTCATCGAATGCTTACTGGACAGTGTGCTGAGCGGTGATGGTCTGCTGCCTACATAGGAAAGGTGCCTTTTAATGATCCAGGGTGTCCATACGAAGCACAAGCTGACACCGCTCACATCCCGCAGGCACGTCCAGCAGGAGTCTCAAGCGAGCCGTGGCGGCAGGTTCCCCTAACTGCTCCGAGGGCTCCACCAGGTCCTGAGTCAGGACCCCGTGAGGGTTGCGGCAGCCACCAGGCGCACACAAAGATGCACACGGTACACTGCTCACAACACGGGGAAACTGTGTGCTCCCCCTGCTTCTGAAGGAGCCCCGAATCCAGAAGCACTGGATTCCTCTGAAGAGTGTGCGCACATGTGAGCCTGATGGAGGCTGGGTCTGGGGAGGGGTGTGCAACTCTGCCTGTGCTAGAGAACTTGTGTGCTTAGCTCTTCAGAAATGTGTGTGTAAGCATAACAGTACCTGGTGTGTGCTAAGTGCAATGTACTGTAAGCTATGGATAAATTGTGTGTGTGCATCTATCTGAACACACGTCTAGATGGATACACGTGCTCAC
The DNA here is from genome assembly GCF_018350155.1 of Leopardus geoffroyi. Taxonomy (NCBI): domain Eukaryota; kingdom Metazoa; phylum Chordata; class Mammalia; order Carnivora; family Felidae; genus Leopardus; species Leopardus geoffroyi. Next base: position 13,206,074 of record NC_059335.1, read on the forward strand.
TAATGCAACGCGTCCGTCTGCTCACCCGCGGCCAACAATCTGTGTAAGTGTGCGGGTGTGGACATCGTTGTGTCTGGGTCCCCAGTCTTCTGTCTCCCTTACAACCTGAGGATAAAGGGTGTAAGATAAGGGAAATAGAGGCACACAGAGGGGAAGGAGGAGGGAAGTGGCACAGGAAGAGGGGAAGAGGAAAAGAACCAGCACGTGAATGGGGCCTCGAGAAGGAGAAAAGAGGCTCCAAAGAAGAACCAGTGGGAGAGGATAGGTGAGGAAGGAGGAGAATGGGCTGGGAGAAAGGAGGGAGGCTGGCAGAAGGAGACAGGGAGGCAAATGGGACCCACTGGAGAATGCAAGAAGAATACAGAGGAAGGTGACAAGAAAAGGAAGGGGCCTGGGAATGGAAGGAGGGAGGCGAGGGAAGGAAATAAGAGAGATAGAGGTTTTTCTGGTCTGTACAAAATTTAGAGGTTCCCCCAAGGGCCTCCCACGGGCAGGTGTCTAAGTGGGGGATGAAGAGGAGTGGCAGAAAGCAGAGGAGAAAAGGAAAGAGAAACCATAATGTAGCTCCCCAGCATGGAACAGCCAGTTGCCACCAGCATCCTAAAAAGGTCTCGAGAGAGGGGTTCCTGAGGCCCAGAGAAAGAGGTACACAGAACAGGCCAGGACTGGCATAGAGGCCTCTGAGGGGATGTGTCCTGGAGAAGGTGGGAGGAGAGCCGAGGGACTGGGGGCTCAACAGAGCCTCAACAGAGACTTCCAAAGGCCAGAAGTAGGCTGGAGTGGGCTGGAGAGGGGGGTGCAGAGGGTCAGGTGGAGGGACGAAGCTTAGCAAGGGGTGGAAGAGTGAGGACTTGTGGGCTGGAAACGGCCAGGGCAAATGGAGGAGCAGCTGGAAGGCACCGTGAAGGCCATGGGCACCTGGCCAATGAGCCCGGTCTGATGAACATCCAAGGTTGAGAGGCTCTCCTAGGTGGTCTCCCCCAGAGCATTCGGTTCAGTCCCGTTTAAGAAAACATCTACCAAGTCCTAGTATGGGCTAGGACTGTGTTGTGAGCTGAAGACACAAAGGTGACCCGAGGCACAACTCTGCCTTCACAGAGACCTTGTCTGAGGGTAGGGGTGGGGGCGGGAAACAGACAATAAATCTTCAGCTATTGATAGCTGCAGAGTGAACCCCAGAGCAAAGTGAGAGAAGCTGGACACAGAAGACTACAGAATGTAGGATCTCATTTATATGAAATTCTGCCCAGACCAAAACTACAGCGACCAAAAAGCAGATCAGTGGTTGGAAGTGCTGAGAGTAGGAGGAGGCTCGTGGGGTAATGGATAGGTTTTGCATCGTGGTTGTGGTGGTGGTTACATGACTCTGTGTGTGTGTGTGTGTGTGTGTGTGTGTGTGTGTGTGCTCACAATACACTCAAAACTCATGAATGCTGTATTTAAATTGTACTGCAATAGGGGCGCCTGGCTGGCTCAATCTGACTCTTGATCTCGGAGTTGTGAGTTCAAACCCCACGCTGGGAGTAGAGATACTTAATATACTTAATATACTTAAAAATAAATGCAATAGATTGGATGCCTGTGTGGCTCAGTCAGTTAAGTGTAGGACTTTGGCTCAGGTCATGATCTCATGGTTTGTGAGTTCCAGCCTCCCATCGGGCTCTGTGCTGACAGCTTGGAGTTGGCTTCAGATCCTGTGTCTCCCTCTCTCTCTGCCCCTCCCCTGCTCATGCTCTGTCTTCCTCTCTCGCTCAAAAATAAATAAACATTAAACATTTTTAAATCAATCAATCAATACAATAGGGGCCCCTGGGTGGCTCAATTGGTTGAGTGTCCAACTTCGACTCAGGTCATGATCTCACAGCTTGTGGGTTTGAGCCCCACATCAGGCTCTGCACTGATAGCTCACAGCCTGGAGCCTGCTTCGGATTCTGTGTGTGTCTCTCTCTCTGCCCCTCCCCTGCTCGTACTCTATTGTACTCTCGTACCCTATTGTAAATAAATACAATAGGGGCGCCTGGGTAGCTCAGTCTGTTAAGCATCTGACTCTCGATTTCAGCTCAGGTCATGATCTCATGGTTCATGAGTTCGAGTCCTGCATTAGGCTCTGCAGGATTTTCTCTCTCCCTCCCTCTCTGCCCCTCTCCCGTATTCTGTCTCTCCCTCTCAAAATAAACAAGTAAATAAGCTTAAAAAAATAAATACAATATTAAGTATAAAAGATTACACTGCAATAAAGCTGACCAAAAATAAGTACACAAATAAGCAATTATAAGCCAGAACATTAAGACTCATAATAAGGGGGCACCTGAGTGGCTCAGTTGGTTAAGTGTCTGATTTTTGATTTCCACTCAGGTCATGATCTTGCGGTTCTCAAGATCAAGCCCTGTGTTGGGCTCTGTGCTGACAGTGTGGAGCCTGCTTGGGATTCTCTCTCTCTGCCCCTCCCCTGCTCGCACACACACTCTCTCTCTCTCTCAAAATAAATGAATAAATGTTAAAAAAAAAAAAACTCACTAAGGAAAACTGAGTACTCTGTAGGAGCCAAGAGGAGGTAGAGGGGGCAGTGAGAGAGGGCTTCCAGGAGGAAGTGATGCCTGAGATAAGACCTGAAGGATGGGAGAGAGGGGTGAGACATTTCCATGGAGGAGAGTCGTTCACATGGAAGCAGGTGAGAACAAGAAAAGTTCAGTATGTCTTTTTTTTTTCTTGAGAGAGAGAGAGAGAGAGAGAGAGAGAGAATCCCAAGCAGGCTCCATGTTCAATGCAGGGCTCAATCCCATGACCCTGGGATCATGACCTGAGCTGAAATCAAAAGTTGGACAGTCAACTGACTGAGCCACTCAGGTGCCCCTGTCTTTTTTTTTTTTTTTTAAGATTTTATAATTAAGCAATCTCTATATCCAATGTGAGGCTCAAACTGACAACCCCCAGATCAAGAGTTGCATGCTCCACCAACTGAACCAGCCAGATGCCCCAAAAGTTCTGTATGTCTTGAGGACAGAATGAAAAATGGGGCTAATGAGAGTAGAGAAAGTCAAGGTCCAATATATAAACCCCACAACTACTGGGAGTACCATGTTGGATAAGTACCCCCTACACCCCTAAAGGCCCACAAGAGGGAAACTGTAAGATGGGACGGGGAATTGTGAATCTGTCGCTCTACCCTACAGAAAGGACTTCCTTCCCCTGCCCTTCCAGAACTTCTTCCCTACTCCCTTCACATCGGGATGTCTCTCCTGATAGAAAACAGCATCTGCAAAGGGCCAACCCCCCTAATTCTTTTCACAGCCCACATCTACCAGCAATCTTGCAGGTCACAGTAAATCCTTCCAACCTGGATTCCGTGTGGCCACTGCCCCCTGGTGGCTAGAGCCATGCATTACTGAGGATGAAGGGACAATCCCAAAGCCAGGCCTAGACTCTGTCCCTCCAGAGCCCAGTCCAGGCCACTCCCATCACTGTCCCCTTCTCATACTGCCTCCTTCTTGCTAAATCAAGCAGATGCTTTTCAGTCCTATGTGACTTGCCTTCTCTGCAGCACACGGGCACAACCATCTTTGAAAAATCCTCTTTTCATCTAAGAAAGCTCACTCTCTTGGTTCTCCTGCTCTGTCTCTGCTCAGGCAGGGTGAATTTTCCCCTTCCACAACTGCCTTCTCTAAGCTGGTAACTCCAAATTTGTCTCCATCCTATCCCTGTCTCCTAAGTTTCAGAACCAGATATCCAGCCACCTCCTGGAGGTCCCAAAGTCACCTCAGAATCAAAATGTCCAACCTGAATACCCTGCCTTCCCCACCATGCCCCACCCCCACCCTGATATGGGTTTCCTCTCTCCATACTGGCACCTCCATCCAACCTGGCAGTCAAGTCAGAAAAACGGCCCCCAGCCTTGACAGCCAATTTGTCACGTTCACCTCCAAGTCAAAGTCCCATCCAGTTCATTTACCTTTTTAAAAAAAAAATGTTTATTTATGTTTGAGAGAGACATACAGAGCATGAGCAGGGGAGGGGCAGAGAGAGAGGGAGACACAGAATCTGAAACAGGCTCCAGGCCCTGAGCTGTCAGCACAAAGCCCGACACGGGACTCGAACTCACAGACAGTGAGATCATGCTCTGAGCCGAAGTCAGCCACTTAACCGATTGAGCCACCCAGCTGCCCCCATTCATCTTCTTAATATTAAGATGAGCCATATAAAACTTGCCAATAGTCAACTGGCTTTTTCTTACAAAACAACAGTTTCACAAAATTCAACCTATTTCTCAAATCTGTCCCCTCTTCTCTTCCAGTGATCCCTGCCTCCAGGCCCTCATTCAGGCCTCCACACCTCCTGCTCGGCCTGATGACCTGCTTCCTACCTGGTCTCCCAGCCTCCAGTGCTGCCCTTTCTAATCCATCCTCCACACTGGCCACTGGGGTGATCTTTCTACAACATGGCTTTGATGAAATCACTCCCTGCTTCAAACTCTTTCAGGGCTCCCCATTGCCAACAGGATGAAAGCCAAAGCCTTCCTTAACCAGTTTTTCAGGCCTTTCCCAGTATCTGGCTCCCCTCCTGCGTCAGTCAGCACCCACTACACACCATATACTCCAACCACACCAGACCACCATGACTTCCTAGAATTGGCTTCCTCTGACCTCCTACCCTTTGCACATGCAGTTCCCTATAACTGGAATATCCTTCTCACTCTTCTCCCCCCGGATAACTTCCATTTGACTTCAGGAACCATTTCATAGGGGGTGCCTAGCTGGCTTAGTTGGTAGAGCCCGTGACTCTTGATCTGAGTCCAAGCCCCACATTGGGTATAGAAATTACTTTAAAAAATAAAGCATTTTGGAGGCAACTAGGTGGCTCAGGAAGTTAAGCATCTGACTCTTGATCTCAGCTTAAGTCTTGATCTCAGGGTCATGAGTTTGAGCCCCATGTTGGGCTCTGCGCTGGGCATGAAGCCTACTTGATATAAAGTTGTTTTTTTTTTTTTTTTTTTAAGAAGAAGAACCATTTCGTATATCCTAGGCTATCATAAATCTCCAGTTTATACATTCATGCATTTATTTTTTTTTAATGTTTATTTATTTTTGAGACAGAGAGAGACAGAGCATGAACGGGGGATGGTCAGAGACAGGGAGACACAGAATCTGAAACAGGCTCCAGGCTCTGAGCTGTCAGCACAGAGCCCAACGCGGGGCTCGAACTCACGGACCGCGAGATCATGACCTGAGCCGAAGTCAGCTGCTTAACCGACTGAGCCACCCAGGCGCCCCTACATTCATGCATTTAATATGCAGAGCTGGAGTACCCATATAAGTACGGCCTCTATGGAAGGTGCTGGGGATTCCAAGAGGGAGAGAATACAATTCCTGCCCTCAAGAGCTCAGGGTCTAGTAGGAGAGACAAGCATATCAATAAATCAAAACACATGATGTGCTGGGACACACCAGCCTGGAGAAATTTTCTTAAGTTTTAAAAGGGAAGTAATGCTCCTGAAGTTGGAGGGGCATTAAAATCAGAGAGGACAGTATGAACAAAAGAATGGGTGTGAGGAAGAGGAGGTTGTGGGCAGGCAGGCAGTGAGGTTGCTAACGTAAAAACTGTGACAGAAAGATGCTGCTGGAAAGGCTGGATGGTACCCTACCATTAAGCATCTTTTGATCTCAGAGGCCATGGGGGTTTTCATCAAGGACAGCTCTGTGTTTCTGAGAGGATGCATGTGAGGGGACAAGAGTAGAGGCAAGGAAAACCAGGAAGCTGTTGCAATAACGGAGGCCAGAGGTGGTAAAGGCTGATATTGTGACATCGTTACCAGCAACACAGAGCAGGTGACGGGTTTGAAAAACCTTGAGGTAGATCAAGTCAGCAAGGCTTTACATTTGGATATGAGGGTGAAGGAGAGGGTGGCGTCAAGGATGGTGGCCATGTTTCTCAACCGGATGACTGGGTGGATGAAGTTGCCATTCACTGAGATAGGAGAAAATACAAGGACGCAGAGAACTTATTCAAAGAGGTTCTTTTCTTACGTCTAAGGTGCCCATGGGACGTGCGCTGGGTCCAGTGGTCTATACCAGTTCTGCAGTCGATATTAGGATATTTTCAAGTGCAGAATATTCATGGAGAGAATCTAGGCTGAAGGTCTGGACATCATCAGCATACTGGTGATAGCTAAACCCATGTGGGTGGATGATGTCTCTCAGGAAGGACATGTGGAATGAGAAGAGCTATGGGCCAAGAAAGGAGCCAGGGGAGAGTCACATTTCAAAGATGTGTAGCAGAGGAGGAGTCCCTATATGGACCGGAGAAGAAGCTGTCAGGGAGAGAGAAGAACCACGAATATGCCACGTCATAGAAGCTGTGATAGCAGCCTCAAAGAGGCACCCAGTGACCCCTGCCTCCTGGTAATCAAGCCTTTGTATAATCCCCTCCCCATGAGTGTGGGTTGGACCTAGAGACTCATTTCTAATGAATAGAATATGGCAGAAGTGATGGGTTATCACTTCCAAGATTAGGTTATAAAAAGACCACAAGTTCTGTGCATGCTTGCACATCTTTTTCCCCTTCTCTCCTCTTTCTCCTTCCCTTCCCTGATCCCTCTGTTGGATCACCCACCCGGAGGGGAAACTATGGCATGCTATCCGCCCCACACACAACCCAAGCCTTCAGACGAGATCACAACCCCTCAGCTAAGCCGCTCGTGGAGTCCTGACCCACAGAAACTATGAGATAATAAATGTTTGTTGTTCTGCAACGCTGTCTTACAGGTTGATTTGTTGTGCAGAAGCCGAGGGAAGAAAGCTTTTCAAGAGAGAGGTACTGGTCAATGGAGTCAAACACTGCAGATAAAGACTGAAAAACGTCCTTGGACTTGGCAAGAGAATGTCACTAACAAGTTCAGTGCAAATGGTTTCAGTGAGTTGAGGCTCAAGTGGGAGATGAAGGCTGGGGCTGGTGAGCAAAAGCAGGATGTCACAGATATCCAGTTTCTACCTGTCCAGCATCCATTTCCCCCTCATCCATGACAGCTCCCTGATTTTTCTCTGAGTAACCACCCATGGCCTACCAGATACGATTCCATGAGACTGTCCGTCAGGGTGCCCAGCTGTCCACAGGCCAAGGGGAGGCCATGTGATTCAAGCTGCACCAATCAGAGGCTCTCCCCTGGAATTTGAATCATGAGCTTACGTGACCTGACGCTGGATCCTGGTTGGAGGCTGATTCATGCAGCAGCCAGGGCCCTGAGGAAACGGTGATTCCTTCCTGCCATCTCGATCCCTGCCACAGCCCTGATTCGAGTCCTTTCCGAAGCGAGGCTCTGCAGTCTCTCCTCCCTCATGTGTGCTTGCCACCGTCATTTCCTTCTAATCGATTCCTTGCTTGCTTATAGTTCGCATGAGTCAGTCTCTGTTGCTTGCAGCCAAAGAACCCTAACTCATACGTGTTCTCTCAAGAATGTCGGATGGGGGGCGCCTGGGTGGCGCAGTCAGTTAAGCGTCCGACTTCAGCCAGGTCACGATCTCGCGGTCCGTGAGTTCGAGCCCCGCGTCCGGCTCTGGGCTGATGGCTCAGAGCCTGGAGCCTGTTTCCGATTCTGTGTCTCCCTCTCTCTCTGCCCCTCCCCCGTTCATGCTCTGTCTCTCTCTGTCCCCAAAATAAATAAACGTTGAAAAAAAAAAAGAATGTCGGATGGGACGAGGAGGAGGAAAAAGGACAGGCACTGGAGGTAGAGGCTTTTTGTTAGTTTTTAAGGCGGCAGAAACTTGGACATGTTTATAGGCTAAGAGGGAGGAGAGAGAAGGAAGGGCAGTTGAAAACAGAAGGGAAAAATGACGGAGTAATACCCTGGGAGTCATGATGGCTGGGTGATGCACAGGTGGAGAAGCTGGGCTGGAACACAGCCTGGAGAAGTGAAGTAAATCTGGGTATGGATACCTATAGGTTTGAATAGGAAGCTGAAGGAAATGACAACTGATTTGCCTTCATTGTATTTATTGAGACTGGAAGGGTAGGGTCAGGGGATACTCACGGGAAAGTGGTGACTGACAGAGAGGCTGACCAAGATTTGGACTGGCACCCATATGCACTACTTTGCCACCATCCTTCTCTGAGCCAGTGTCAATCGCCTGGACCGAGGCTGGGGATCTGCTGCTAGATGAGGCAGGAGGCCAAGGTGTAAGGCAATCAAGAGTGTGCTGGTCATTTGCCCTTCCAGGTCCACTCTCCACCCTTCTCTACCCATATGGACAACATCACCTGGGCTCCCCTGCCCCCTGACATCTAACTGGGTCCTCCATAGAAGCACCGGCAGGATGTTAGAGTGGGAGAAGAAAGCATCATTCTGGATATTTCTTCTCCTGCTCCCAGATCTCTGTCAGTACCGTTGTTACTGGCAGTGGCTGTACCTTCCACAACTTCAGCACCTCTCAGGCATGTTCCATGGCTCTCACCAGGCTCCGGTAATACCATTTCCTTTCCTTACCCCTGCAGACCTAAGGGTGGTGACAGCTTCCTGCTGCTTTCTCCTCCCTTGTTGGTTCCCTCAACCCTGCCCACACCTCTGCAAATAGTTCCTTCATTAAATTATCTTCAAAATCCCAGCTGTGATGCCCTCTGTTTCCTGCTGGGACCCTGACTGTTAGAGAGCTAGTGAGAGAGATCAGATAGTCTAATCTGAGGCTCTGGCTGGGCAGGGAAGGGAGAGAAACCAGGAGGGGTCTGGCCAACTGGCACCAAACAGAGGGATCAGGGGAGAGGAGCTGTTTGTGAGTTAATGCTGCAGGTGTGATGGCAGAGGGGGCCTGTGGGCCTGGAAGGCAGGTGCTGGGATCAGACTGCAAGATCCTGGATTCTGAGCATGGAAAACAGTACCAGGTGGTGGTTAAAACCAGGCTTTTTGTTTTCTTTTGTTTTAATATAATGTATTCTCAAATTGGCTTACATACAAGACCCAGTGCTCATCCCAACAAGTGCCCTCCTCGATGCCCATCACCCATCCCCCCCATCCAACCTGTTTGGTTTTGTTTTAAAGATACTATTTTTTTAAGTAATCCCCACACCCAAGATGGGGCTTCAACTTACAACCCTGAGATCAAGAGTCACATGCTCTACCCACTGAGCCAGTCAGACACCCCTAAAACCAGGGCCTTTAAATCTGGGACCCAGAGTGTCCTGTGTTAGCATCCCAGCCCTATGTGTCAGCCAGGGAAGTGACTTCACCTTCCTGAGTGTGTATGCTCACCTTTAAAATGAGGCTACTAATACCAACCTTACAGGTTTTTGTGAGGGGTAAGCACATGTAAACCACTTGGCACCAGGCCTGGCATGTGGGATAAGTGCTCAGCAAATGTTCACTATGCGCACTGCACTTCTAAGTAGTGACTAAGTCCAAGGTGTGGTCACGGGAGTGAATGGCTGGAGTGGGATCAAGGTCAGCAGAGATGAGGTGGAAAGAGATCAAGAGGCTGGAAGGATGGGTCATCACGGGGAGGTTAAGTATCCCAGCAGGATGGTGGCATGGGTAGAGATACAGTCTATGAGGAGGTGTTAGTCTTCAGGAATGAGGGCAAGTGACCAGAGATCCAAGAGATGTCAATGAGGAAGTGGCACAGAGGATGGCAGAACCTGAAGGCATAAGCCTCAAGGAAGCCCAAGTTCTGTGAAGCCAGATTAGAGTCAGTGTCTGCCACACCTAAGTTCCCATAGCCCCTTGTATGTCCCTTTGAGATGCCCCCAGTGATCATATCCGCCACTAAGCCAGAGCTTGTCAACGGAGGCAATGGATCTGACCCATCCTGTAGTAGCTAGAACAGAAGTATATACTGGTAAATGACTGTTGAATGACTGGGGAGGTCTGGAAAGGAATAGAGTCCTGGGTGACATTTAGTAAAGTGGCAGGGCCAGGAGGTCGAGGGAGATGCTAACACCCAGGACTCTCTGGGTCCCAAATTTAAAAGCCTTGGTTTTAACCACAACCCAGTATTGTTTTCCATGTTCAGAATCCAGGATATTGCAGTCTGATCCCAGCACCTGCCTTCCAGGCCCACAGGCCCCCTCTGCCATCACACCGGCAGCATGAACTCACAGAGAGCTCCACTCCCCTGATCCCTCTGTTTTGTTTGGTGCCAGCTGGCCAGACCCCTCCTGGTTTCTCTCCCTTCTCTGCCCAGCCAGAGCCTCATATGACCATCTTATTCGACTTTGTTCTATTCATTTCTCTGCACTCTCTTTTAATACCTAGTGCCTTACAAAAGACCTCTTATTCAATTTAAACACGTTTCCTGGGGCACCTGGGTGGCTCAGTCGGTTGAGCATCCGACTTCGCCTCAGGTCATGATCTCGCAGTCCATGGGTTTGAGCCCCGCGTCAGGCTCTGTGCTGACCGCTCGGAGCCTGGAGCCTGTTTCGGATTCTGTGTCTCCTTCTCTCTCTGGCCCTTCCCCATTCATGCTCTGTCTCTCTCTGTCTCAAAAATAAATAAACGTTAAAAAATTAAAAAAAAAAAAAAAAAAAAAACACGTGTTCCCTGAGATCTCATATGTGCTATTTCACCTATCTGGAATACCCTTGCCCATTCTATCCACCTAAAGACTCCCTACTCCTCATTCAAGAATGAGCAGAAATTAGCCATTAAGGGGAAGAAAAAGAAACCACAATGACACCACACTGTTCATCAGATTTGCAAAATTAAAGTGTCTGACAATACCAAGTGTTGGCGAGGATGAGTAAAGAGAGGATGCAAAGACAGGGGTGCCTGGGTGGCTCAGTCAGTTAAGCATCAAACTCAATTTCAGATCAGGTCATGATCTCACAGTTCATGAGATCAAGCCCTACATCAGGCTCTGCACTGACAATACAGAGCCTGCCTCGGATTCTCTCTCTCTCCCTCTCTCTCAAAATAAAGTTTAAAAAAGAGAGAGAGGATGCAAAGAGAACTCTCATTCAGTGCTGGGAGAGTAAACTGGGACAAACACTTTAGAAAAATAGTTTGGTGATATGGTAGGCTGCAAAATGTCCCCAAAAGGTATCCACAGCTTAATCCCTGGAATCTGTGAATGTTGTATGTGGCAAAAAGACTGCGGATGTGGTTAAGTAAGGACTTTGAGATGAAGAGTTACCCTGGATTATTTGGATGGTCCTTAAATGCCATCATATGTATCCTTATAAGAGGGAGGTCACGGGAGATGTGTCACAGAGAGAAGAAGAGGCAATGTGACCACAGAGGCAGAGATTGGAGTGATGTGGCTACAAGCCAAGGGACACTGGCAGCCACCAAAAGTTGGAAGAGGCAAAAAGCAAACTCCTCCCTAGAGTCTCTGGAGAGAGTATGGGTCTGCTAACACCTTGACTTCAGTCCAGTGAAAATGATTTTAGACCTTGGGCCTCCAGAACTAGAGAGAATACATTTCTGTTGTATTAAGCCACCAAATGTGTGGCAATTTATTACATCAGCCGTAGGAAACTCATATAAGCAGGATCTACCAAACCTGAACATACCTACGTCCAGCAAATTCCACTTGCAGGTATACCCCTACAGAAACGTCAGCATTTGTTCACCAAAAACCATGCACATGAATGTTCACAGCAGTATTATTCATAACAGCCCCAAACTGGAAATAACCTGAATGTCCATCAACAGTGCAACGCATGAAGTACTTATTTGTGGGATGTTCATAAAACCTGAACCAACTACAAACACGTGGAAGAACTTCACAAACAACACTGAGCAAAAGAAATCAGACGTGACAGAAGACATACTGTACGATTCCATTTTATATCAAGTGCAAGAAGAGAGAAAGTTAACTACATCACTGAGTGACATAAAACTAGCAAAAAAAAAAAAAAAAAAAAAAAAAAAAAAACGGCAAGGAATTATGACTGTAAAACCCAGGATAGTGTTCCCAGCTGGGGGAAGTAGGGGGTTGTGATCAGGAGGCAGCACATGACAGCAGGGGGCTGGGGGGGGGGGGGGGCGGGGCGGCTCCTGGGGTGCTGGCAATGTATTTCTCAGTGTAAGAGGCGCAGGTGTTGTACAACTTCCTAACACCACCTACCTGTTGGATGTACTTTTCGGAATGTTATCTTTCACAGTTGAAATGTATCGTGGTGGTGGTCATTTTTAACAGAATGAGCCGGGGTCCAATCCATGAAGCCTTTCTGAGGCCCTCTGAGCACTCAGGGCCCTCTGGGCTCCCCCAGCCTCTGCTGCTCATTCGGTCACTGCCCGCTCTGGGTGTGGCTTGCCCACCCCCATCAGAACAGGAGCTCCCCGGGGCCACCACCCTGCCAGAGCGTTGTCAGGGGCCCCGGTGGAGGCCGGCGCAGGGCCAGGGACACGGGCGCCACCACGCCCCAGGCACACGGGGCCCGCCTCACATTACCAGCTTCCACTGTAATTGTACTGTAATTGACATCGGCCGCCAGCCTGGGCGGAAGGGGGGGGAGGGGCAGATGGCAGCTGTGAAAATGAAGGGGCGTCTGACTCTGCACAGCCACTTACCTCTGACTGTGTCCATCTGTCTCTCTACATCCCATTCAGGAATGTTCCCTAAAGGCCTTCACAGGGCCTGTTCTCTCTGCTGGAACGCTACCTCTCTGTCATTCGGTGGAACTCCTATTCATCCTTCATGAGCCAGCTCCAGGCTCCTCTCGTCTGTGAAACCATGGACTACCTTCCTCTCAGCTCCCACAGGCCCCTATTTCGCCTGGTCGCAGCCTGTCCGTGCCCTGCCCCACGGAATCTTTCTCCACTCCTGAAGCTCTTTGATCTCCCTGGGTTGTCTTTATGGCCTGGGTCTGACTCACTTCTGGGCCTCAAGGGTGTGTCGGTCACCACCGGTGCCCGGCGCTGGCTCTGGCAAGTCCAGGCGAGCTCCACAGCGGACGCGCTTTGAGAAGCTCCGGAGGCGCGAGACAGCTCAAGGTTCCCGCCACCGCCGGCTCCTAGCATGCACTGCGCCTGCGCGGGCTCCAGCGGCCTCGCGGTTAGGCATCCCTACCTCGGGCACGCGCGTGCCAGCGAAGGAGGCGGACCTCCGGCTGACGCGGTGGAGTGGGAGGGGCCTGAAGAATAGGGATGGGCGGAGCATGGGCAGGGCCTGTGCCGCGGAACTGACGCGTGGACGGGGCCCCAATCTCTTCCAGCTAGGAGGCGGGGTCCATCATTCATAAGGGGCGGAGACACACGCTTCAAAGCCTGATGGAGAGGCACACCGCGATTTGGCGCAGCAGAGGCCAGGACCAGCAGCAGCTTCCACTCCCAAGTACGGAAAGCCCCAAATACCGGAGAACCTACTCCCGCCCAGACCAAGGAGGGTCCCCGAACCGGAGGGAAGGGGTGTGGAAATCCCCCCACCTGTCTCCCCAACCTGCCGTCCACTAGAGGAAAGACGCTCTGGAGCGCAGTTGTTTTCTATCCTCTAGGCCAGGCACTTCCCCTCCCTGAAGCCCTCTTCTGTCAAAAATGGGGGTAAAGCGGTGCTTGGGAGACTCAGTCGGTTGAGCGTCAGAATTCAGCTCAGATGATTTCACGGTTCATGATGATTTCAAGCTCCGCATGGAGAAGGGGGCGCTGCTGTCAGCACAGAGCCCACTAGAATCCTGTCCCCCCTCACTGCCCCTCTGCTACTCACACTCTCAAAAATAGTTGTTTTTTTTTTTTTTTTAAATGGGGATAATAGATCTTGAGTGGGTGTCCAGCAGACCTAAGCTCCCTCTCAGAGAGGGTAGAGGTATGACAGTCTGAAGTCACATAGCCACTAACTAGACCAGGTCTTGACTCCTGGACAGGACTCAACTCCTAGACTTGCCACTCTGCTCCTACACACCAACGGAGGCCAGGGGTCCAGGTTCCCAAATGTTAACAGGAGCCCCCCATCCCCCATGAAATGTTAGCAGTCCCTGCCCACCCCCTCTCACCCCACCCCCATCCCTGGTTCCCTTCCCACGCAGTAAGGAAAACATGGGGTACTAAGAAACCTGAGTTCCTAAGCCCTTAAACAAGGGGTGGGGAAAGAACAGGAGGCCACAACCTCCTGTAGCCACAAGCAGCAGGAAGAAGTGTTGGGCCTCAGGAGGAAGCATGCAGGTCCAGATTTAGGAGAGGACTGTTCAGAAGGCATGAGGCGCCATCTGGACAGGGATTCCAGGCAGAGAACTGTGGCTCATGATCCACTCGCTTTCCAAAGCTTTGGGCTAGATATCTAGCCCACCTCAGTGAATAAAATTAACACTGGTTAGTACTCCCAGGAACATCCAAGAGCCAAGCATGTGCAAACAGGGTTGAGAGAGGTATGACCCCAAGGCAGTATTTCCTTTGACACATGAGGAAACTGAGGCCCAGAGAGGCGGGCAAGCCTCTGGCAGCAGCGGCAGATGATACTCCGGCCTCCTGCCCTTCCACTAGCCTGATACTGGGCCAGGAACTTCAGGATGGGTACTGGGCCCAGGACCTCATCAGCTCCTTCCTCCAGCCCATAAAGAAAGAGTCCTAGGGAGTCTCGATGCCCACCCTAAGCCCCAGTCCAGGGCAGTTTTATTGGCGCCATTTATAAAAGGCCTTTCCCATCAGCCCCAAGCCTCTGCCTTCCCTTTCTGAGAAGGAAGTTGGGTTTCTGATCCTGGCCCCATAGGCAACACACTTGGTCTAATGCTGCTGCACTGTGGTGTGACATGCACTGCGGTGTGACACGCTGGGTGCAGGTCCATGTCCAAGTCTGCACGTCCAACTCTGGGGGGGCAGGAGGATGTGGAGCCAGGTCTGTGTATGGAAGCTGGGCAGAGCCCTGGCCGGCTGTGGAGATGTGAGGGCAAGGTGAGCAGGCCCCACATGCACCCTAGCCCCAGGGCCCAGCGGTGCTGGAGTCCAGGGTTGGGGGCAGTAAAATCAGAGATCCTGAGAGAGAAGCCCTGAGGCCAAAGACATGTGTGGAGCAGGCCAGGGCAGCCAGGGGAAATTCCAGAGGGGGCAGTGTGCATGTGTGCACAAAGCCCAGGGTCAGGGACACGGTGTGCAGGGGGCCTTTGGTGAATGTGTAGATGTGCCTCCCTCCTTTCCGGTCTGCATGCCTGTGCCCCTGGCCTCCTGAAGCTGAGGGAACACACCTGGGGGTAGGGTCGGGGGAAGGCTGGGAAGAAAACTCAGGTGGAAGTGGTTTAGGCCTCAGAGCCCACATCCTGTGGGAGAGGCTGTCAAGGGGCCAGGCCATCTGTCCAGTCCTCAGAGCTGCTGGAGTGACAGTCCTCTAGGGGCAGAGATGGATGTCCTCCGGGGGAGAAAGTGGCCCGGAGGCTGGGAGGTGGGTTCAGTCCTTCCAGGTCCAGGATCAGGAGGCCTCAGTTGGGCGCCGTCCTCCCTCCTCCTCCATCAGCAGCAGGCGGCGCCGGCCAGCCTCGTAGTCGGCCTCGTCCACACTGACCAGCAGGCGGACAGCCTCCCGGCCCACGGCCTCACGAAGGGCCTCAGTCAGGAACACGCCCCGCAGGGCCTGCAGCAGGGCGCCACTCAGGTAATCGCCCCAGAAGGCGTCCAGATAGGAGAGCTCCGAGAACTTGATGTCACACACCACGGAGCCCAGGTCCCGGGAGCGCAGCACTGCAGTGGCCTGCCCAAACACGTCCAGCTGCCGGGCCAGCGCCTGGGGCCGCCGGGATGCCACGCCCTGCTCCAAGGCAGGCCCGTGCTCACAGTACTCTGCTCGCACCCTGAGCCGGATGTCTGCAGAGGAAGGAACGACTGGTCAGGGAGGAGCCAACACACGACACACTGCGCAATGGGACCAGGGGGACCGCAACCCTTCCTCCCACCATAGAGCCTCCTCCAACAGGCTCCTCCCACCCCGCCATGGGTTGCACTGCACCTCCCCACATCCTTCCCCCTTCTGATAACCACACCCAAGTACGGGTGACACCCTCATATGGCTTCCCTCCTGTGGCCTGGCCTCTGTTACCTCTTGACCTGGCGACCTCCTCTCCCCTCACGTGCTCAGCTCCAGCCTCAGTGCCCTGCTGCACCGCCCCCCCACCAGGCAGGTTCTGCCCAGCCCTGCCTCTCCTTTGGCTGGAGCTGCTCTGCCCGTCTTCACAGGACTTGCTCCCTCTCCTCCTTCAAATGCCACCTTCCCACTGAGGCCTCATCTAACCTACTTAAAACTTTACCACCATCACCCCGGCCCCCAACATGTCCAGTCTCCCAGACCCTGCTCCATTTCTTCCCAAGGCACATATCACTTTCTAACTTCCTCTGCACTTTCCTTTATACCGTCACGTTTACCACCTGTCTCCCTGCCGCCCCTGAGTCCCCAAAGGGACTGTTTCATTCACTTGTGCAGCCCTGTGGCACACGGTGGGTGCTCGATGTATATTCGTGAAAGAATCAACACATGAACTAAAGGACCTGCCTTGAGACAACCAGCCTCACCCCCTCCTGCCTTCAGGGACACTCCTGCAGGGCCAGCCACATCGCCGGCACCCATCCACCCAGTGAGCACCGCCCAGGAATCTCCAGGCTGAAACTGGGCTGGCTCGACTGGTAGCAGGCGCTCTCTTCCCTCAGAGGTGGCTGAGATAGTGGGCCGTAAGCCCGAAGCTGCGGGAGGTCACTCGGCCACCGAGAGGGGAGAGAGCACGAGGACTACTCAGAATCACTGAAAGAGAGGGAAAAACGGAGCTCCCCATGCGAGCCCTGGGAACACCTGGATTTTCAGCTACCATCCACTCCCTCTGTGCTTAGGCCAGCTTGAGTCGCGCTGCTATTGCATAGAACCCCGCCCACATCTGCCCAAATGAGGTGGCAGCTCCGCACAGGGCACAGGACCTGGGACTTCCTAGACTGGCCCTGTAAATGTGACCTCAGGCATGTCACCTCCCTGTGGGATTACTGAACTCCCACCCGTGACTCAGGCTAACAGAACCTCAGCTACTAACGACACGGCTGCCCTGAGGATCAGCTAGGAGCTGGAAAAGACAACAAGCACTCCGAATTTATTTAATCCACAAACACGCCATGTAGCAGGCCCTGCTATCACCCCAATTTACAGGTGAGCAAATGGAGGCAAAGAGAAGTGAAGTGATTTGCCCCAGGTCACCTGGTCGGGGAATGGCAGCCCTCCACGGAGGTCACTGAGCCTCCGGTGCCCCAGAGGACAGCTTCGGGTCCATGGAGACGATTCTAACCCAAGAGCCTCCAGGCACCACCTGTGTGACCTGGAACAAGTCACAGTCTCTCTGAGCCCAGGTTCTTACCTGAACGGGGAATTCCGACTCTGAAAGATTGTTAAAAGGATTAAAAAGAGAGCAACGGATGGAAAAGGACCAGCTAGCACAGTAAGCCATGCCTGACAGGTGCTCCAAGAACAGCAGCCGCCAGAAGCTCCAATGTACCAGATGCTTTAGGCCAGGCCACTGAGCAGGATCAGCCTTGGGGGGCAGGGGCTGTCAACCCATTCGACGGATGAGGAAACTGAAGCTCTGGAAGGGGGAGGGCCATGTCCCCAACTCCCTTTACCTTTCACAGTGTCAGCCACAGAGCACAAGGTGGAAGACAGGTCTCTGCTCCCCCAGATGACTTCTCAGTACCACCCACTTCCTCTTCCCACCCCAAACCCCAAACCCTTCCTCTTTCGGCCTGGAGGGGAACCTCACCTTCTCAGCTCAAGGCCCAAGGAAACCTACCTGGCCTCGGCCCCTAGGACTTCCCACAGCACCAAGACCCAGCCCCCTCCACCTACAAACCACCTAAGACCTCTGGGCCCACATCCTTGCCTCCCATGAGTGTCTGACCATGCCTTCAGTCGGTGGGGGCCAGGGAGCAGGGGACTGGAAGGAGCAGCACCTGTCTAAGGCCACACAGGGAAGCTCAGTGGCAGAGGCACGGAGCCAGGTGGCGGAGTCCGACAGACCTTGAGGCGAGTCCCGGCTCTGCCACTCTCTAGCTGTGGGGCCTTGGACATGTGACCTCACCTCTCTGAGCCTGTTTCCCCATCTGAAAAACATAAACAGACAAACAAGAGGCCCCTGCCGCACGGTGTGGTCATGAGGGTTAAATAAGGCGACTCATGAAGCACTTGCCCCAGGGCCTAGGACCCAGAAAGCACCCAGAAACGGGAACTGTGATTTCAACACCCACCTCTCTAGCCCACAGCCCCTGCCCGGGCCTGGCCTCTCTCACTTGGACCCAAGTCAACCTCTTCTGCTCCTTCGGTCCCAGCTGCATTCCCCCATCCCCTGCCCTCCAGGCACAAGGCCAGTGCCCCCAACACAAGCCTTACACAACGACCTGTCCACCTCCTCTGCCCTGCAACACCCATTCGCCCAGCAAGTCCCAGCCCACAGAACCGCACATCCTATGCAGGTGAAATCCTCCCAGATCGCCTTTCTCCTCAGCACAGATCGGCACTCAACCCGTGGCAGAAACTGTTCACCCAGAGCCTATCCCCCACCCATGGCGGGTAGAAGGACAACAGGACCAGGATGGACTAGTGTCTGTCCCATCCATTCTTTCATTCAACAGATATATTTACAAAGTGCCAGGAATGCTGGCATGATGTGCATTCCCCCGCCACAAGTGGGCCTGGAAGATATGGAACCCCAGTTAAAGAGCACCTCTCATGGGCCAGGTCCTACCCAAGGGCTCTCCCAATCATGGGCCCCAAATCCCCACAGCACTTTCCTCATCCCCACTGACAAGTGAGGAAATCCTTCACCAGACCACAGTCCAACCTCGGGTCTGGAACACGAGAGTGTGGTACACAGAGAAAGAGAACAAGGAGACTCCATGAGGAAAAAGGAGACCTACACAGTAGGTGAGCCGCCTCTCTGTCCCTGGCCCTGAATCATGGGCACCAAGCTCAGTCTCTCCTTTAGTCCTCACCAAAATGACTGAAGGGCAACAGCTCACACATACATAGTATTTACCACAGCCTGCACACACGTGTCACATTTATTAAGCCTCTGATTATCCCTGCAACCTCATACGGCAGTGCTATTACCTCCTTTCTGCAGATGGGGAAACTGAGGCACAGAGGATGAATCACCTGCCTAAGGCCACACAGACAGGAAATGGCAGGGCTGGAATTCCAACTGAGGTGCCTGGCTCCAGAGCCTGAGCTCTTAACTACCCCTGTCCTGTTTGCTGCCCCTCACACACACAACGACATACAGAAACCTGGAATTAAAAGACATGCCGAGGGCCATGAGAGAAAATTAGAGCGAGCGAGGTGTAATTTAGATGGCAGTGATCAGACAGGCCCTCTCTAGGAAATGACACTGGAAGTCAAATGTGAAGAGCAAGTAGGTCGAGAGAGAAAAACCAGGGGAGTGAAGAGCAGCATTCCCGGAATACAGCATGGCCCGCACGCCAAGTCTGGAAGCAGGAAATGCACTTGAGGTGTTCACAGGCTGGGGTCGGTGTGGCAGGACCTCGAGGAGAAGGGCACTAGGGCACGACTGAAGGGGTGGGGCCGAACCCGGTGGAGCAGGGAGTCCGGGGCCTCCCAAGGTGACCACACCCCTCCGCACCTCCAGGGCCTCCTACGTAAAACCAGCACCTGCTCTCCATGGGGCCGCTTTGGGGATGACACAGCTGGATGAAAGTCAAGAGCGGAGGCCAGTGCCTGGCACATGATGAGCCCTCGGAGGGCCTCAGGAAGGACATGACCTCACGCCAAGACGACTCCAGCTGCACTGCGGAAGCAGCAGGGGGGGTCAGGAACAGGGCCAGGGCAGGAGTCAGGGAAGGCCAAAGGTTGCTGGGCCATAAGAGAAGCAGCAGACGTGCAGAGAAGCGGACTGCCTGGCCCAGGTGCGCCACTGAGGAGGAGCAAGGCTCAAAGAGCGTCTGGCGCCCGTGCGGCCAAATCGTTTCCTCTGGCCACAGTCCCTCTCCACTAGGGCAGCTGTGCAGAGGCTCCCTGCCCCCAGGGCAGAGGCTGTGGCTACACTGTCTTAGTGAGCAGAGATGCTCTGGCTTCCTGCACGCAAGTGGGCCCCAGCGCCCCCTGGTCCCCTCCCTTCTGGGGCAGAATGAGACGCCAAGGGAAACGGGAGGGGACTCCCAGCAGGTGCTGGTTTTACAAAGGAGGCCCTGGAGATGCAGAGGGGTGTGGTCACCTCAGACCAGTCACCAGACTCCAGGGCCAGCACCATCCTCCTCTGGACACGGTGGCACCCCATCCCTTGCTTTAGTCTCTTCCCTGAGACATGTCAAACATTAAGATTCTACTGAACAATAAGGAGAGGCTGCCACCAACGGCAGAGACAAAATCAGCAGCCGCTACCTGCTTCCTGATGGAAGGCCATGATACCACCTGGGAAGCGAGCTTGAAAATACAACAGATCATCAAACCAGAATCTGATCAGACCTCTCCAGACCTGACCACCAATTTTCAGGAAATACAGACAATAGGGGAACACATTCAATCCCTCTACCACAGGATGCAATTGGCAAACTACAGAACTACTTTCAACAACTACAAAGCAAGGGGAACAAGGGAGAGAAAACGGCAAGATGGGGAAATCTCTGAGATCAGGAGAGGGTTAGGAGAGCCAGCACTCATGAGACAACTGGATCTTAAGAGCGCTAATTAGACAGGTTTTTTTTGGTGTGGTATTTTTTTTTTTTTTTTTTTAAGGAATTCTGATCTTTTAGAAGTACACAGTGGAAAATCTACAGATGAAATAACAAGACACCTGAAATTGACTCCCAAACAACACGGATGATGCGGCAAGATCACCCATGAGTTGACAGCTGCTGAAACCAGGTGAAAGAGACAAGGTTCATCACGCTGGCGTATCTGCCTCTGTACCTTCTCCACAGAAAACAGGGAAAAAAGCAAAGCTCATCCTGTCACTCAAATCCTCTGGTTGCTTTCCATCATTTAAAGAAATGAGGGGCACCAAGGTGGCTCAGTCAGATGAACGTCCGACTTCAGCTCAGGTCATGATCTCACGGTTCATGAGTCCAAGCCCTGCATCCGGCTGTCAGCACAGAGCCCACTTCAGATCCTGTGTCCCCCCCGCCCCCCGACTCCCGCCACCTCCCCCGCTTGTGCTCTCTCTCTCAAAAATAAATAAAACACCAGGGCGCCTGGGTGGCTCAATCGGTTAAGAGTTCAACTTCAACTTCGGCTTAGGTCATGATCTTGCGGTTCATGAATTTGAGCCCTGTGTCAGACTCAGACCCTGGAGCCTGCTTCAGATTCTGTGTCTACCTCTCTCTCTGCCCTTCCCCTGCTCATACTCTGTCTCTCAAAAATGAATAAATAAACGTTAAAAAAAAAAAAAGTTTTTTTTTTTTTTAAAAGAGTCGGATGCTTAACTGAACCACCCAGACGCCCCAACTGCTCATCTTATGGACAGGGCCACTGAGCTGACAGCTCAGAGCCTGAAGCCTGCTTCAGATTCTGTGTCTCCCTCTCTCTGTTCCTCCCCCACTCGTGTTTTGGCCTCTCACTCAAAAATAAACATTAAAAAACAATTAATAAACAAACATTAAAAAAATGTTCTTTAAAAAAAAATAAGTGAAAAAAAAATAAACAAAAGCCCTGGCCCATGGCTGCTGGCCCCGCAGGATGGGCCCCACCACCTCTCCCGGCCTCACCTCCTAGCTGTCTCCTTTTGCTCCTGACTCCAGCCTCGCCAGCTTCCTCACCATCCCTTCATCACCACCAGCTCACTCCTACTCAGACCTTGGCACCTGCTGTCCTGTATATAGAACCCTCTTTCCCAGCTCACTCGGTCTTTTCCAAGGGGGCTTCTGAGACGACCCTACCTTGAAAATGCCTCTTAAACTGCATTTCCCATCACTCCCCACCCCTTGCCCTTCCTTCTCTCAGTCGCCACCTGAAGTTTCTGTCTCCTGCCACCAAACCATGCACCCTGTGAGCACAAGCGTCTGCCATCCCCACCGTACCTAGCATGTAGTAAATGCTCTGAGAACACACGTGGGAGAAGAGAAGGAACTGACCCTGCCACTCTGCACGGTCGGGGCTATCACCCCTACCTCAAGGCTGTCTTGAGAATTCAGGGCCAAGTGACTAGCATGCCCAGCACAGCGCCCAATGGATGTCTCTGAAAGAATGGAAACTAAAGAGGTCCTGTGTCCAAACCCAGGATACTCCAGATGTCCCTCCCCTTTGGAAACAGAGTTTAGTCTAGTTCTACCCCTCTCGGGAGGGCAGCTGACTAGGGCTTAACCCCCATAGCGCTCACACAACAGGAGGGGACAAGAACGGCAGATCACTCGGGTCTGGAGGCGCCTCCTTCCACCCTTGGTATTAGACGTTGTTAAAGGTGAGCCATCCTGGGGGCGCCTGGGTGGCTCAGTCAGTTAAGCGTCCAACTTTGGCTCATGATCTCACAGCTCGAGGGTTCGAGCCCCACTTCTGGCTCTGTGCTGACAGCTCAGAGCCTGGAGCCTGCTTTGGATACTGTGTTTCCTCTCTCTCTTGGCCACTCCCCGAGTAGTGCTGTCTTTCTCTCTCTCTCTCTCAAAAATAAATAAACATTAAAAAAAAAAAAAAAAAAAGGTGAGCCATCCCTGCTTTTTCAGAGGAAACAACCAACAACCAGGGCCCTACTGGGGAGGGCCTCCCTCCAGCCCCACCCTGCCCAGTGAGTCAGCAGTCAGACCTGCTTACAGTCCTCCCAGCAAGCCCCAGCCACACCCTATGTAAGCACCTCCCTGCCACAGCCCTGCCCTCAGGGAAGACCCGAAGCCTCTGCAGCCAACTAGAGACCCTTCCCCAGCCTCCGCTCAGCAGGCTCCTTAGGAGGCAGTGACTCCTTCTGCCAGCCAGGTGGCTCTGGGGGGCTCTGGTAATTACTGCCTGCCTCGAGGAAGAGTCACACCGGGCAGCCACCCCCACAAGCTGGGGGCTGTTGGAGGACACTGCTGGCGCTATTGGTCTGTTCCTCCCGGCAGCACTCAGCGCAGGTATCTGCAGCCTCATGTGACACTCGGGGGAGGAGGAACCAGAGTGGTGTGGGCTGAACGAGAGAGAGAGAGCGTGCCCACCCGCACCCGTCTACTCCCCTTAGGACCAGGGAGACTTTCTCAAAGCCAAAGTCTAAGCACGAATCTCCCCCCTACACCCCATCCCACCCAGCACACCTGCAGACCCAGGCAGCCTTGTTAGTCCACCCCTTCTCTGTAACAGAACTTCCCCGGGCCAGACCTTCAGCCTCACCTGCTCAGGCTGTGCAGCCTCTTTACTCAATTCTCTGCTTCCTCTTTGTTCAAATTACTTAACACATCCTGGCGGAGCATGCCCTATACGCTTAGCACAGGTCTAAGTCCTTTATAAATCGTAAGTCGTTTATTAACTGATCTATCTTCCAGATGGAGTCGGAGTTCCGTCAAGACCAAGTATCGGGGCACCCCAATCCTCTGCTGAAAACCCTACATAACACTCGCCGTATGGAATAAAATCCCAACTCCCATCTACTCCAAGGCCTGCCGGGCCCAGCAGCTCGGCTCCAGCCGGGTTCCTCCACCCACTCCCCACCCTCTGTTCATGGCACTATCTATAAAGTGAGCTTCAGTTCCACTGATCTGTCGCCCTACTAGAAGGTCGCCTCCCCAAGGGCAGGGACCTCACCGCTATTCCTGTCCCAAGCACACTGCACAGTAACAGCACGAAGAGGCACAAACTGGTAAGCAGCGCACAGCATGGGCCCCAGGCCAGGCGCTGCTGTGAATGTATTACCGGCTTAACTCATTTTCTCTCGCCACAACCCTACTTGAAAATCACCACTGTCAGCCTCATCTTACACAAAAGAGTTCAGCCACCTGCCCAAGGTCAGACAAGCTATTTAAGTGCCAAGACCAAGAAATGAACCTGGCAGCCTGTCCCAGCATCCTCATTTTTCCCTGTGCGATATTCCACCACTGCAGAAGAAAAGACTATAAAATACATAAACCCATGAAAACATTTACTGAAAAAGCATATGAAATTGAGAGCAGGGAGTGGTCTGCAAAGGCTTCCTGGAGAAGGTAGCACCTGTGATCTTTCAACTCCGGACCAGACATAAACAAGCAAGATAGTAACAGAAAGGACATCCGAGTCCAGAAGGACAGAAGCCACTGCCTACCCACTAGGTGTGCCACACTCCAGACGAGTGCCTGTCTCTCCCACCCTGTGTGCAGCCTGTCACAGGCTCCATGTGCCATTCACTTGGCATTCACCAAGGCCCGCAGACACCTACCACAGGTCACTTTGCCTTCTGAGGCAGGTCTGGCTGGCTCCTGCTGCTGCTGGGGGGTGGCTGGGGCCCCTCTCCGCCGCCGTCTGGCACCACCACTGGGCCGGCCCCGACTCCGCCGCTGCCGCTTGGTCGGTGGGGAACCTGAGGAGGGAAAGACAGGGCATGCTGAGACCAGGATAACAGAGCACTGAGGCAGGCGCCTGGAGAAGAGCTCAAGGCTGGTCTCCATGCCATGAGACCCTGGGTGAGCCCCTCTGCTTCCTGAACCTCAGTGGCCCTGTCCATAAGATGAACAGTTGGGGCACCTGAGTAGCTCAATTAAGCATCTGACTCTTTTTCTTTTTTTTAATGCTTATTTATTCATTCTTGGAAGAGAGACAAAGTGTGAGCAGAAGACAGAGAGAGGGGGAGACGCAGAATCTGAAGAAGCAGGCTCCAGGGTCTGAGGCTGACACGGAGCTCAAATTCACGAACCGCAAGATCATGACCCGAACTGAAGTCGGATGCTTAACCGACTGAGCCACCCAGGTGCCCCAAGCATCCGACTCTTGATTTCCGCTCAGGTCATGATCTCAGTTTGGGAGTTCGAGCCTCGCATCGGGTTCCGCACTGACAGCGCGAAGCCCGGTTGGAATCCTCTCGCTCCCTCTCTCTCTGCCCCTGCCGTGTTCACCTGTGTTCTTTCGCTCTCAAGATAAATAAAATAAACATTAAAAAAGGAAAATACATAACCAGTAAGTATAACCTAGCATCATTCAGAAGAGCACACCCCACCCCCCAGCAGTCCCACATCTGACCCTGAACAAACCCCTGTACACTCACGCCAGGAAACAAGCCACTGGGGCATTGTTTATAACTATCTAAATGTGAAAGCAATGTAAATATCTGACAAGTAGTACAGAGTAACTTCCCGGAGTAGCCTGTTTAGTGAAATAAAGTAAAATATAATATAAGTGGCTATAATTTGCTACATTTTACATTAAAAAAAGAGAAAACAAGCATACATACTTGCTATTTTTATAACACAAAACACCAAAGATAAATTGGAAATAGTGAAATTGGTTACCTATTCACTAGGGGGTGGGGGCAACACTGGAAATGATACTTCTAAGAACATCTTTCCTATGTACCTTAGTTTTGACTTTTGAGTCATATAACCATTTTACGTATTCTAAAAATTTAAGAGACCAAAATAACACCAACCATAAAATTAAACAGAAATAAACGAATCTAGCTGTGTATGTGTGTATATATATATATATGTATATATATATACGTATACATATATACACACACACATATATATATACACACACATATATATATATACACACATACATATAATTAGTAACACGAACGAGAGAATTATTTCAAGTAACTTGGAAGAACATTCTGACTGTATAAACTCTCAGTGGGATATACTCCTAAGACAGGAAGAACCACAAATAAATGGTATGTTTCGTTCAGTAGATGTAGTCAGCAGTGGTACTGACGTCATATTTTCAAAGCTATTTTATGATTGCTGTAAAATGAAGCAAATAAATCCATTTTCCCAATGTTATTAAGAACCAAAATTCTTAAGGGGGCCTGGGTGGCTCAGTCTGTTCAGCGTCCATCCGACTCTTGATCTCGGCTCAGGACATGATCTCACAGTTCTCGAAATCGAGCCCCGAGCTGGGCTCTGCACTGACAGCGTGGAGCCTACACGGGATTCTCTCTGCCCCTCCTGTACTTGCTCTCTCTCAAAATAAACTTAAAAAAATTTTTTTGAAAACAAAGAAACAAAATTTTTAACATGAAGAAAAAAATCTTTGTAATGTTAATTTTGAATTGAAAACACCAATAGAAATTTTTTTTTATTTTTTAAATTTTATAGGTTTTTTTTTTTTTGTTTTTTGTTTTTGTTTTTGTTTCTGAGAGAGACACAGAGTGCGAGAGAGCTGGGGAGGGCAGACTGAGAGGGAGACTCAGAATCCTAAGCAGGCTCCAGGCTCCAAGCTGTCAACACAGAGCCTGATGCGGGGCTCGAACTCATGAACTGTGAGATCATGACCTGAGATGAAGTCTGACGTTTAACTGACTGAGCCACCCAGTTGCCCCAAATAGGAATTTTTTTTTAAAGCGGTCTTTAACTCTGTTCACTAAAAGAACCCAGAAAAATGTGCCTACTCGGCACCCAAGTCTTGGTGTCTACATGCCAGTGCCTCTAAAAGAAACCAGGCTTCTGGAAACAGCAGATTGCAGGGCTGGAGAGAGAAAAGTACAAGCTGAGTCCAGGACGCCTTACAGTGGCACAGAGCAGGAAACCCAAAGAATGATGGAAGCAAATCAAAAAGACAGTAGGAGCTAGTCAATCTGAACATCAGGAAGAATGACTAACATATTCTAACCCAGTAAATAAATAATAACACATGAGTCCATAGTGACACTCCCCCACCCCTCAGGACAAGAGAGAGAGAAAAGACAAACTTTTTTTTTTTAAGTAAGCTTCATGCCCAGTGCAGAGCCCAACAAAGGGCCTGAACTCACGACCCTGAAATCAAGGCCTGAGCTGAGATCGAGTCGGACGCTTAACCAACTGAGCCACCCATGCGCCCCAGAAAAACTCTTGAAAGACTACATGCCAGCTGATAGACATTGAAAAAATAGTAAGAAAATCACCCTTTTGTGAACACCAATGTAATGACCAGTTCAGGCAGAGATCAACAGTGCATGCTAAACCCACAGGCGATACCGCTGGGGAGCTGGATGTGCCCAAGTGTCACCCCATAGGTTATTTACTAACCATGAAAGGGGAAAATGTGCCTTTATAAAGGACAAATATGGCAGACAGCACCTTAAGCAAGTGATCAAACTTCCCCCTCACAGCAAGAAAAGCAGACCTTAAGCTTCCTGATGCACTCCACAGCGAGGCACACAGCATCGACTGAGGAACATTCCTGCCAAAAACATGTAACCTGAATCTAACCAAGCCTCCTGACCCACTTTTTTTTTTTTCTTTTTGCACCTTACTTTCACCTCACTAAGCTATTACTCCTGGAAATTACCCAAGTTTCAACTTATAAACTATAAACAATGCCCAGTGGCTGTTGCCACACTTGTCTCCTGGTGTGAGTATTGGGTGGGGGGGGGGGGGGGGGGGGGAGTGGCTTCCCACGTCACAGGAGATACAGGGGACAAAGGAACCAGTTAAATGACACCAGCAGGAAATTATCAGGCACTTCCTGAGATAATCGCGACATTCTACAAAACAACGGGCCTGACCAGGTCAATAAGGTGACGGATGTCATGGGAAAGAAAAGAAACAAATACACAGTTGGGGAGAAGTTTGGGTCCTAAACTAAGAGATTAAGGAGACATAATAATTCAAAGTAGAGAAACTCAACTATGAGTGAGTCCTGAAAATAGAGTCACTCTTGGGGAGATTTGAAAATGAACCATTAGGATATCAGAGAATTAGTATTTACTTTCTCAGGTGTGATAACGGTCTGGAAGTGGTCTAGAACATTCTCCTTATTCTCAAGAAATGCCTGCTATTTAGACGGAAAGTGTCCCGATGGCTGTAACTTCCATTCAGAGTTCAACTAAAAACCCATCGTTACGTGTACATGCACATAAAGCAAAAGTGGCAAAATGTACAGGCACCTGGGTGGCTCAGTTAGTTAAGCGTCCAACTTTGGCTCAGGTCATGATCTCATGGCTCATGAGTTTGAGCCCCAAGTCAGGTTCTGCGCTGACAGTTCAGAGCCTGAAGCCTGCTTCAGATTCTGTGTCTCCCTCTCTCTCTACCCCTCCCCTGCTCGTGCTTTGTCTCAGAAATAAATAAACATTAGAAAAAAAAATTTTTTTAAGTGGCAAAAATGTTAAAATTACTGAATCGAGGTGAAAGATATGAGCGTGTTCACTGCATCCATCTTTCAATTTCTCTGTATGTTTGAAGTTATGTTTGAATAATTCAGGAACTAGGAAAGAGGAGGCTGCATAAATGAATTGGCACGGCAATTAAAAGCAACCAATTAAAGGTCCTCGACACGAGTAAATCTCAGAAAGGTATCCAGCAAAGACAGCCACGTGAAGAATACCCACCATGTGAGGTCATTCGGATGAACTATAAAACCACAACAAACAATTCCATTCATTGCTTCTGGACACATACTTTTGTAGAACAAACACACACACATACACACAAAGGAATGCGCAGACAGAATGACCCCTTGGTCCCCTTCCTTAATGGGCCAGGATGGAGTGGGTTCATCAGGATTCAGAAGGAAGAAAGGGATGCTGCCATCGTGCCCACCAGCCTAGGCTCACCTGTCTCCCATTGGCCCTGCTGGGCATTTGAGGTACTGCTTGAGTGGCGACGGCGACGGCGGCTGCCTTCTGTCCTTTTTGAGGAAGAGCTGGAGGTGCCATAGTTGTAACGTTCCGGTGACACTTCACGGAGAGAAAAATGGAGAGAAGTATTCACAGCGTCTGGCACCCTCCTAGGCCCAGCCTCCAATTCCCACCTGGAGATAGATTACTGCTCCACTGGGAGCCCAGGTTCCCCAGAGGTCGGAGCCCAGACATCTGCTCCCTCTCAAAGGCTTCCTGCCCGGTGGATGCTAGATGCCTACAGAGATAGAGAAGACTCGTGACCTCCCGGGGCCACCCCACCCCTATCTACAGCAGCTCCAACTGTCAGGGTTACTCTGTAAGCCAAGCCACGGTCAGGCCCCTGCAATGTTGCCCCCAGCTCTCCCTGAGGCCCCAAGAAGTAAGCACGGTCCCCAAATCTGCTCTTCCGTAGCCTAACCTCCAGACACATTTTTCCAAAAACACTGTCACTTCTTCTCTAGTGCTGCCTTTCTCCTGGTTATCTCTAGGCAGGGGAAGGTCACACTCCCCCTCCCCAACTATCCACTGCACCCCTAATAACCCAGCCAAGAGCTCAACAACTCAATCCCAAGACACACAAAGGACTCCTGTCCTTTAAATCCTTGAATTCCTCATCTTCTTAGGACTGCTCCTCCATGAGTACTTCCCTCAGAGGATTAAGGGCAGAGCCAAGCCCTCAGAGCCCAGCCAGCTGCCTTTGAATCCTGACTACCACACTTTCTACATGTGTCATTTGCAAGTCCCTGTGTAAAGTGGCTTATCTCCCTCTCTGCTCCTGCCACACAGGTCTCTGATGATACCAAATTCATTCCTGACCCAAGGGGTGAAAGCTTGTCTTTCCCTCTGCCTAGCATTTTCTCCTGTGAGATCTATGCACATCAGCAGTACAGCCTCCATTCAAACGTCGCTTTCTCAGGAAAATCTTCACTGGTTATCCAATCTGAGAAAGGCCGCCTTCGCTATAAACCGCTGCCTATTTTCTATACTCTGTTAACTTTGCTTTAATCTTTTTATAACCAAACCTAAAAATAAATTACCTGCCTTAATGGCTGCTCCCCTCCCCCCCCCCCCACACTAAATATAAGCTTCATGGAACACTTTGTCAGTCCCAACACCTTGTAACTTCTGTGCTCAACACACAGGATTCAGTTCTTATACGTAAGCAAGCTGTTTAACTCTTCTTAACCCTGTGGTTTCTCTGGTGGGAACACTAACAGAACTTCCTCATGGGACTACTAGGAAGATATAAGGGGATAGTTCACACGAAGGGCTTACCGTGGTGCCTGGCATGAAATAAGCACTCCATAAACACTGGCCACAAACCTCACTGATGTGACCAAATTCCACAAGTTCACCTCTCCCAAAAAGCCATGCCTCCTCCCTCTTGTGTTCCTCATTGATACTCTGGGAGGAGGGGCGGCGCGGGTTGGGACATAGGCTGATATGGTGCTGTCCATATCGCTGGCAACCATAGAGTCCTAGAGAGAGAAAGGCCCTGTCCCCACCGGAAGTCTGTCATCCTCCCATTCAACCTTACCTGGACGGCGCCGCTTGCGCGCCAGGTGCGGCAGCAGGTCGTGGCGCGCCAGCACGCGCAGGAGTTGCCCCAGCAGCCGAAGGTTGCTCTCGTCGCACTGCCCGCGGCGCTCCAGCTCCAGCAGCAGCTCCAGGCCGCTTCGGGCGCGGGCCAGACCGCCGGCCGCGCCGGGGGCCTCGTCGAGCAGGAAGGCCAGCAGCTCCAGCTCGCACTCGGTCAGCTGTCCGCCCACCACCTCGAACATACGGTGAAGCGACAGCATCCCGTAGTAGTCCAGACATTCATCCTCCTCCCAGCTCGGGGCCGGGGTCAACCCGGACAGCGCCATACCCGGGGGAGGGGGGCGGCACAAGCTCAGAACCAGGGCCTAGAACCCACACAGAGGGGAGGGGCAATGGTCAGCGACGCGGGGACCCGGACCCCACCCCCGCCAGTGCGTCTCCCCAACCTCGATCCGCTGGGCAAGGCTGTTTTCACAACCCAGCCGTCTCTGCCTCCCCCTTCCCCCAGAAAGGAATGGTATCGCCCGAGGTCCCCTAGTAACAGGTCGAGACGCTAGACCCCGCTCGTCCTCCCAGACCCAGCCCGAACGCCCCTCCTCAGGTGGTATGTCCCGAACCAGCCTCCGGACCCGACTACGTGATTCGGTCCGAATAAGCGCGGGGGCCCATCCCAGGGCACCCTGCCAACTGCCCTTTGACTCTGGGTGGCACTGTCCGGACGTGCCCCTTGGCTCCGGCCAGTGGTACTGTCCGATCAGCGCCGCGACTCCACCCAAATCATACCTTCCGAAAGCGACCCTCTGCCCCCCACCAAGTGGAGCCTACCAAAGCAGCCCTTCGCCCCACACAGGTGGTGCTGCCCTAACCCGACCCTCTCGCCCTGCAAGGGCGGTACCGCTCTCTCCCCAACACCCAAGTGGTTCCATCTACCCGCCACCAGTCGCCCTCAGGCCTCTCTGGATCCTCACCGGGTTCCGGCGTCTGACGACTCCTGGGCGACGGCCGCAGCCACTTGTTTTGGATCTTTCTGGCACCTTCTCTATTATTACGCCTGCGTCACCTCGCCCCTCCTCCTTCCCCCAACTCGCGCAGGTGCGACCGCCACGCCCCTTCGGCGCAAGCGCAGAGTGAAGCTTCTAAGCCCCACCCCTCCGGGCCCGCCTCCAACCGTAGCGTCTAGCTCGCCAGTGCTGCGCCTGCGCAAAGCGAGAGCGATTCCGCCTCTGAACTGGATCTGGTACCTGGTTGCAGGGTTCTTCTGTGAGCCCGTGACTTAACCCGTCGGGTCCTCGTTGCCCCCCATGTCAAATCCATCTCATGTACTACAGTTCCATCCTAATCACGACATAGACGCCCACATTACCACTGCTCCTAACTGCCCATGGCAAAGGACCACAATCCCGACAGTCCTGGCTTCAAATAGCGCCTAGGCCCCTTTATGATCAGGAATTGGACACTCCCCCATTACACTGCCCCTTATTCCTAATGGCAACCAGGAACCTACATCACAACTGTGCCATCTCATGCCCCCGACTGAAATCTCCCTTCATCCAACACAAACCCCCACAGCTAAGTTCTTCCCCTGATCAAGACCAGGAAGCTCCCGCATCTCATGTTAGGAACCAATACCTCCTTCCCGATTGCAATAGACCCCTCCATCCTGACCGTGCACCTCCTGATGTCATCCATCACAGTCCCCCATTACAGTCAGACACCATGTCCCCATCTCAAACACCCCTCCCTTTGAAACCCTTTCCAATCTCTGCCCTCCAAGGTCACAGGGCCTTCCAATACCCCCTCTTCTAACCTGCGCCTACAAGTTGCACTCTTTCTAGCGAGAGAACTGGAGTCCAGGCTGTGTGTCTGAGCAGCTCCCCGGGGCAGGGCCTTGGGCGCGGTGGCCACCCCCCCAACACTCCCCCACACACTTTGGTGAGTCAAGGCCAAGGCCCGCAAGTCCCCTACCCAGAGTGGTTCCCATCCCTGGAATTATCTCTCCTTAGAAGGCAGGAGACCTGGGTCCTGATTGGCACTGGCTCAGCACTGGCCCTACTTGGGCTGCAGCAGTGACCTCGAAAGAGTCCCTCCCTCCGATGGCAATTGTCACCTACTGAAGCCCGGTGAATATCCTTAAATCAACCGAAGAGTGGGAGGGAAGGGAAAGCAGTTTTACAAACTGGGAAGGACTATGTCCATATTACATGGGTTATAGGGAGCACCCACGGTGTATCAGGCCCTGTGCTGAGAGCTTTTACGTGTTTGATTTCATCCAATCCCCTCAACAGCCTTTGAGGTGAGTCAAGCCCATTTTACACACTACTAAAAGTGAGGTCCAGAGAGGGGAAGTACCCTCCAAAGCTGTGTCTGCCTCCAAAGCTGTGCTCTCGGAGATGCTCAGCCTCTTCAGCCATGAAATAACACCTCTGTCAAGGTCTCCCGCCACCCATTCCACTCCCTGGGCCCTCTTTTCCAATGATGCCCTCTTCTCACCGCTTAACTTTCTGATTCTTGGCAGAGCAGCCCAGGAGAACTGCGCAGGCGCTTGTCTGAGGCCCGACTCCGCCCACAGGGCACAGTTGTGTGCGTGGAGAAACTCGCCGAACCCCGCCTGAGCGTCAACACGCAGGCGCGGGGGCGCGTGCCCTCTGCTGCCAGCTCTGATTGGCTGCCACGGGTAAGGGCACCGCCCAATGGTAGGTGTGGATAGTGAGGGGTCCCGCACGCCTGGAGCAGAGAGGGTCTGTGTCAAGAGCGGCGGGGGCTGCAGGAGGCGAGAGAGACGGGTGAGGGCGCCGCGGGGCGGGCGGGGGAAGAGAGCACTGGGCGTACGGAGGGGGCGGAGGGAGAACGAAGGGGACACTGAGGGACGAAGAGCCTTGGGGCCTGCGCTAGGGCGGGAGCGGCGCGGAGTGGAAGGAGAGCGCTCCTTCCTATGTGCCCTGGAGCATTGATTAAGCTTCTGCGGCGTGCAGGACCCTACCCTTGAGCCCGCCGCCCCCAGCCCTTACAGGGTACTCTCGTGCTACGGAGTTGAGAAGTGCGGTCGGTGAAATGGGATGTGTAGCGGAAAAGTTGAACTTCCAGGCCCCTGGTGGGTTCTTTCCTGGAAGGATTTACTGATCTATGGTATAAAAAGCCCCTGTCTCTCCCAACCGATAGTACACAGTCCCATAATTGGAAAGGGAGGAATGTGGGCGAAAAGTCCGAATTTTAGATTACTCGAGGCAGCCTTCTGGAAGAACATTTACTGGGTTCCTACTTTGTGTAAGCCTTACCCCAGGCCTTGGGCCTCGCCCCATGGGAGTTCTCTGGAGTGTGGGGCTGTAAACAAGGAAGAACTGAACTCTTGGGCTCCGGGTTGACTACTTTCAGGAAGATACCTTACTGGGTGGCCGTTGTGTGCAGGGCCCAGGCGACTCGTATATTAGTGAGGGAGTTGGGATTTGTAGTTAAGAAAAAGTAACTCCTGGGCCTTTAGTGAATCATTTATTCGAGGAACATTTATTGGATATCAGCTGAAAACAGAGTCATGTGCTAGGCTGTGTTGTTGTGGAAATTCACGGTCTAATAGGAAAGTTGGCCTGGTGGAAAGAAGTGGAATGGGCACAGGGAGAGTTAAGCTCTCGTGGCCTCACTTCCTGGAGGGAGCATTATTCATTCACAGAATATCTACTGAGTACCTGTTGTGAGCTAATCGTTGTTCTTGGTGCTGGAACCACATCAGTGATGAAGAGACTAACATCCCTCCGGGAGCTTAATATGAGCAACTTTGCATGCCTGGGTGTAAGCTGAGTTCCACCAGCCCTCTGGCACTAACAGATGAGTTAAAGACTGAGACAGTGGAGATTGGATTCAGAAAATTAGCAGGGGGTGGGAGGGCAGTCATTTGCTAAACTGCCTCTGAGCCCCTGCTGTGTAAAGAGGCCTGGGTGGAGCCCACGCATGTAGAAGGGGAGACAGGGCACATAGGCAGAGGTTCAGAAGTTAAAAATCCCTGGCCCGGGTCCGTGGTTTTGTTGGTGACATCAGCCCCTACAGTGAATCAGACCTGCCCTGCCTGCATGCTCAGTCTGGAGAGGAGCACAGACTGCAACCCGGACTCATGATAGTTGCTATGATAGAGGTGGCACAGGTTACTATAGGAACCCAAAGGAGGAAGGAGTGGATGGACATCACCCTGAGAATGTAGAGATGTTGTCAGAAAAGGCTTCACAAAGGAAATGCTGGGCAGGAGTTTGCTGGACAAGAAGAGGAGCGAACTCTCTTGGCAGAAGGAATGGCAACCACAAAGACTTAGGACTCAAAAACAGCATCTCTGGAGAACTCCAAGACATGGTTCTGTCTAACCTTTCTCAAGTACCAGGGTGTTTGTGGTCAGTACTACTTTTACCCCGTTTCACAGGTGACAAAACAGTCTCGGAGGAAGTAAGTGGTGGAACGCAGATTCAAGCCAAGGGCGGTCCGGTCCAGAAGCCTGCGCTCTCAAACACTGCTGCATGTCTGTGTGTACATACAGTAGGAGGAACGGGGCTGAACAGTGAGGAAACTACAGGCAGACGTTGAGAGGCATAAAGAGAGGTGTCCTTAGAAAGGGTGCAACTGGCCCTGCGGGTAAGGAGGGAGGGTGACGTCTGAGGCCAGACTGAAAGAGGCTGTCTCTCTCACAGATGCCCGGCACCCTGGGGCAGGGGTCGGCTACAGAAACACAGGTTCATTGAAGACTGAGGCGTGAGCACTGGATGCAGGCTTGCCGATTGACAGAGGCCGGTGAGCGACAGGATGGGCAAGGAAGCTCTTGAGACATCCCTGCTTCTCTCAGCTTCTCGATGTTTCACCAGCTTCCCCTTTTTTCTCCAGGCACTACTCTCCCTCCCCACCATGGCAGAGGTGGCGGCTGAGGTGGCCGAGGCGGCCGAGATGCCAACACAGATGTCACCAGGGGCGATGGAGACGTCAACACCGATGTTAGGAGAGATGACGGAGATGTCAACAGAGGTGACCGAGATGACACCTGGGGAGGCCCTCGCCTCCTCCCTTTTCTTCCAGCACCACCAGTTCATGTGCTCTGAGTGCGGCAGCCTCTACAACACGCTGGAGGAAGTTCTCTCTCACCAGGAGCGGCATGTGCCTGCTGTCACAGAGGAGGAGGCGCTGGTCACCCAGGATGCTGGCCTGGAGCCAGAGCTCATGGCGGGCACCGAGGATGGGCCTTTCCAGTGTGGGGAGTGCAGCCAGCTCATCCTGTCCCCTGGTGAGCTCCTG
Source organism: Leopardus geoffroyi (assembly GCF_018350155.1). NCBI lineage: Eukaryota > Metazoa > Chordata > Mammalia > Carnivora > Felidae > Leopardus > Leopardus geoffroyi. The sequence goes on from NC_059335.1 coordinate 13,241,444, forward strand.
GCCCACCAGGACGCCCACCTCCGGGAGTCTGCGAGCCAGATCCAGTACCAGTGTGGGGATTGCCAGGAGCTCTTCCCCTCTCCTGAGCTGTGGGTGGCTCATCGCAAGGCCAGGCACCTTTCTGCTACGGCGGCCGAACCACCGGTGCTGTCCCCTCTGCCTCCCCCGGCACCGGCACCTCCCCTCCCTGCTCCACCAGAAGTGAAGATGGAGCCCTACGAGTGTCCCGAGTGTTCCACCCTCTGTGCCACTCCCGAGGAGTTCTTGGAGCATCAGGGCACCCACTTTGACTCCCTCGAGAAAGAAGAGCGCAATGGGCTCGAGGAGGAGGAAGAAGAGGAGGAGGAAGACGATGAAGAGACGGAGGAGGAGGAGGAGGTGGTGGCAGAGGTTGGTGATGACGCCACGGGAGGCGACAGGGCCACAGCCGGCCGGGCCCGGGGCTGTGGGGACTGTCCCCCCCGCTGGACGTCAGCCGAGGCACGCCGGCGACACCGGCGGGCATCCCGCGGCCCGGCATCGGCAGCCCACCCCTTCCGCTGCGACCAGTGCCAGCGCAGCTTCAGCTCGGCGAACCGGCTGCTGGCTCATGGGCGGGCGCACGTCGGCGGCACGCACGAGTGTACGACCTGCTCCAAGGTCTTCAAGAAAGCGGCGTCGCTCGAGCAGCACCTGCGGTTGCACCGCGGCGAAGCCCGCTACCTCTGTGTGGACTGCGGCCGCGGCTTTGGCACGGAGCTCACGTTGGTGGCTCACCGGCGGGCACACACCGCCAACCCCTTACATCGCTGCCGCTGCGGCAAGACGTTCAGCAACATGACCAAGTTTCTCTACCACCGGCGCACCCACGCAGGCAAGAGCGGGGCGCCCCCCGCGCCGGCGGCCGCCTCCCCGGCTCCGGCCGAGCCCTCCCCGCCGCCGCCGCCACCGCCGCCGCCCCCCGCCCCGCCCGCCCAGCTGCCCTGCCCACAGTGCTCCAAGTCCTTCGCCTCGGCTTCCCGGCTCTCCCGGCACCGGCGCGCGGTCCACGGGCCCCCCGAGCGGCGTCACCGCTGCGGAGTGTGCGGCAAGGGCTTCAAGAAGCTGGTCCACGTGCGCAACCACCTGCGGACACACACGGGCGAGCGGCCCTTCCAGTGCCACTCGTGTGGCAAGACCTTTGCTTCTCTGGCCAACCTCAGCCGCCACCAGCTGACCCACACAGGTGCGCGTCCCTACCAGTGCCTGGACTGTGGCAAGCGCTTCACGCAGAGCTCCAACCTGCAGCAGCACCGGAGGCTGCACCTGCGGCCCGTGGCCTTCGCCCGCGCACCCCGCCTCCCCATCACCGGTCTGTACAACAAGAGCCCCTACTACTGCGGGACCTGCGGCCGCTGGTTCCACGCCCTGGCGGGCCTGCGACTGCACCAGCGTGTCCACGCCCGAGCCCGGACCCTGACCCTGCAGCCGCCCCGGTCGCCACCTCCTGCCCCTCCCCCGCCCCCTGAGCCTCAGCAGACTATCATGTGTACGGAGCTGGGGGAGACCATTGCCATCATCGAGACGTCCCAGCCTCTGGCGCTTGAGGACACGCTGCAGCTGTGCCAGGCCGCCCTGGGGGCCGGGGAGGCGAGCGGGCTGCTGCAGTTGGACGCGGCCTTCGTGTGACGCAGCCGAAGAGCAGCAATAAAAGAGTTTGGTTGCAACAACAATCGTGGGCACCTCCGGGAGAGAGGGGACCACCCCCTGGCAAGCCACTCTGGCACCTGATTGGGTGCCAGGATCCACCCTGGCCTCTTACCCACTGACTCCTCACAATGGCCCTGCCGGGTGTGTCTTGTCACTTTTCTCCGCCTCAGGGTAAACTGAAGCCCTGAGACGGGACGTGATCTGTCCCGGGTCCCCCCGGTGCGTTGCAGAGTAGCGTTTGCCGAGGCTCTTTGCTCCGCACCTGTCACCCCGGTGCCCAGCAACGTCAGGTAACCTTTCCTGAGCCCCGACCACGTGCCAGACCTGTGCTGGGCACCGTTGCATACCTCTGCGGGTTCTCGCTTGTCCCCAAGACTGTCACCTTCCCTGGACCCTGGGCATACAGGACTTGGCTCTGCCTGGTGGAGAGAGAAGTACTTGACTTCTCTGGGCTTCCTTAAGCTCACTTTTGACAATATGGAAGGAAATCTCTAGGTACCCACATACTCAGCTGCAGGCTGGGTGATGCTGGAACCCCGGGAATGACTCAGACCCAGACCCAGGCTCTACCCCAGGAGGCGCTCAGTGGCAGTGGAGTTCACACAAGTACAGATGGCCTTGCTCTCTGAGTGTGTGTCATTGATTCGTTCAGCCTGGGAGTCCACGGGCCTCCCTCCCACGTGCTGGGCCATACCGGGGGCCAGAGAGGAGTCAGGCTCCTGCCCTGCCCCTGGGGAGCAGGCAGATCTCAGTCCCGGGATCCTCAGGACTGTGCTGGGGATGCACAGGGACGGTGGGATCCCAGAGCAGGGAACAAACCCCTTGGAGGAGGTAGTCCTTGTGGAAAACTTAGGAATCCGCCAGTGAAAGAGGAAGAGAACGTAACAGGCAGACGACACTGCAGAGAGGGTGAGTTCTTGGTGTACTTGGAGACCGTCCAGTTACAGCCACAATGACAGCACACATGACCGCCTAGCCGTGGCAGGCACCACAGCTCGCACTGCACATGGATTGTGACCCAGCGGGCCCGTGTGGTGATCTCAGCATTAGCCCTGCTGTACAGATGAGAAGACAGGGACAGGCACTCACCCAGGGTCTCACACTAGGCAGCAGTGTCGCTGAGATTTGAATCCGGGTGGTGCCTTCAGCCCACGTCTGTAACCAGTACCGTTGAGCGAGTGCGACGTTTGAAACCGGTGCAGGGGTAGGGATGTTCAGGGGATTTGCTACATCTGGAGGAGAGGTGAGCCAGTGCCACCGAGCAGTTGGGGTTTGGTGAGGCCTTGAAAGATCAGAGGCCCTAGGAACACAAAGGGATCCCCAACCTTTTTGAAGTCTACCTAGAGTGGCAGTCCTTCCCTCCCTAAACAGGAATAGATGATTTATGGCCGGTTCCTGGGGCAGGCTCCCACCAGGCCTCTACAGACCAAAGTGCTCAGGTGGGGAGGCCTGGACCTGGGAAGGCTGTGAAAGTCAGACTAAGTTGGGGTAGCGGGGACGGTCAAAAGTGGGCCTTAGGGCTCCCCGGCATCAGGGTCGGGCAGGGGGTTGGCTGAAGATGGTCTAAGGGGAAAGGATGGGGCCAGACCAGGGCCGAGGCCATGGGAGTGGGAGGAGGGTGAGGCACATCCTCACTGACCTCACGGCTGAACAGATGTGAGCAGTAGGGAGGTAGGGGGGCCCCGGGAGTGCCCCTTGCCCAGACCAGCCCTTCTGTCCTGCTGTGGTCTCCTTGCTAGATGCATTTATCTTACAAACAATGTGATATCCAGAGGGTCTTGAGCAGGAAAGGCCAAGGATTGTTCTGAATAGTTTACAGGTGCCCGTGGGGCTGGCCCAAACAAACTGGAGAGTTCAGATGCCACAGGAACAGTCCCTGAACTCTTTGGGACATGTTCAAAACCCCTTCCCTTTTGGGGCTCAGTCGGTAGAGCACGCAACTCTTGATCTCAGGGTCGTAAGTTCAAGCTCCCCGGTGGGCGTAGAGATTACACAGTAACCAAGAAAAAAAACTTCCTTTTTTCTTCACAAGTAAAGTCCAGTGGAGGACGTGTCAGTTGCTCCTCCTTCCACTTTTGAGGCCTCCTGCTCTCACATATCATTGGCACCACATGGAGGAGTGGCCATTTCCCTCTGCCCGTGGCCCCACCATGTTTTCATGGAAGGGGAGGAGGGAAAGAAACCAAGTTCTCTGTGCCAGCCTTCCCAGGCTTGTCGCTTCCCGGCATCCCTAGGTATGGGCCGGCTATGTGCCCTCTTTAAAACAGAAACGAAAGCTTGGAGATCTGTTAGGGCTTGAGGACAGCTACTCTGCCCGTCTGTGCCCACTAAGGGTCTACATCTAGGCTGTTTTGGCCTGAGTGACCCCTCATCATTCAGTGTCCCTGTGAAACAGCATGTAGCTTAGGCTATGAGACATAGAGCCATTTGTTCAAAGTCTCGACTCCGCCACTTCCACTCTGTGGCCTTGACCTCTGATCCCATTCTTTCAACTGTCGCCTGGGGATGACAGTGCCTGCTTCCCTCCACATCAGTGCTGGGTCCATGAGGCAGGCTCCCACCAGGCCTCTGCAGTGGATAAGCCAGACTCAGTTTGTCACATGTGCAGAGGGGAGCTGAGGCACAGGAAAGCTGGGCCTGTGAGGCAGGGCCGGGACTCAAGCCTCCAACAGCCCAGCGTGGTGGGTTCACTCAGCCCTGTTCCCCTGCCTGAGAGGTCCTGTCCCAGAACAGCCCCTCAGGCATCACCCTCACCTCTGTGGAAACAAGGCAGCCAGACAGGAAGCAGGTTTTCATGCCAATAATTTATTGAACGGAGGTCTGTACACAGGCAAACCTTACTGTGGAAACTAAGACATCAGGAGCTCCCCCACCCACCCACCCCCAGCCCTCCAGGGTTGGGAGAGGAGGGAGGAGACCTTAGGGGCAGAGGACAGGAGGGGGGACAGCTGTAGAAGGGGGACGGGCCAGGTTGGACGGTGTGAATCGACGTTTTCTTTAAGAAAAAAATTATAACAATCTATTTACACCCGAGGGGGAAGGAGGAGCAGGGAAGGGAGGAGGAGTAGACGGGATGGTCTGGTTCTATTTACAAGGGACACAGGAGGGGAAGGGGGTTGGAGGAGTGTAGGCCTGGGAGGAGGGGAGGGGGCCGAGGGGGCAGGAGGTCCTCATGCCTCCAACCCCCTGTCCTTCCTTCTCTTCCCTCCCCACAACCAGTTAAAATCCTCTTAAAAAGCCCACCATAGGGTGAGGCTGGTGAGGGAGGGACTGGAGGTAGGGACAGGGACTCATTTACCTCTGCCCTCTAGTCTAGGGGCCCAGCCAGGTCAGGAGCTTGATGGGCTATGGTCCCCCTTCCCAGCCCCACTGGAGGCTCCCAGATGGAAGGGTAGTTGGTGGGGCCCTCAGGAAGAGTTAGTGAGGGGAGCTGTGGCGTCGGTCGACTGCCATTCCGAGCCGGTCTGAGCCTCACTTAAAGCTGAGGGGGAGGAAGAAGCAGACAGTTACCCTTTGCCTTGCAGACCTCCATCCCTCCAAGAGCAGGAACTCGGTGGGGGATGCTACATCGGAAACACACAGCTGCCACTTTGGGTCCAGGGTTGCATGCTCAAATGCCAAAGGGCCAGGTTGGTCACGGACGGACTCGAGAGAGCCAAGCCCCACATAAAAGAGGGCAGCTGGAACTTGGCCCCGCTGACAGCACCGCCCCGAGGAAAGGCAGGCCCGCACTGCCCAGTCAGATTTTCTTCCCCAAGAGAGACAGGAAATCTGAATTTGTACATGCAGTGGCCTCAATTTTTAAACGTGGACAACAAATTTAACTTTTTGTTTGTGTGTGCATGCCAAACGTTTGTCTTTGGCTTTCCAGTTAGCACTTAAACACAGATATAGATGAGAATAGCCTACAAAGGTGACCATCAAGGCGTATACGATCAAAGTGTCAACAGTTTCCACACATGTGCAGGAAACTCTGGGGCTGTGGGAACAGGCCCGCCTCCCAGGCTGAGAAAGGCTTTCATCTGCCACAGATGGCCCCTGACTTACCTTGTGAGGATGGAGTGAGGGTGGCAGTGCCCGCTGGGGACCTCAAGTGAGGAGGGATGAGAATGGCGTTGAGAGATGGTTGGATGGAGAGTTCTAGGGACAGGAATGGACATGCCCAGTCAGGAGGCAGGGCACTGGGAGACAGGGTCAGGGTTAGGAGGGGGCACCAGGTAGGGACCCAGCGCTTGGCAAGGGTGTAGCCACTGAATGCTTTAAGTGAAAAACCAGAGGGAGCCTCGCACACGTGATCACAAGGCATGGGTTAAGCAGGGTCAAGTCTCCTGTCTTGGAGGCATCTCCTGAGCCCCCAGACCCTTCCTGTAGCCCACCCTCAGCGCCCCACTCCTGTCTGTAACACCAAGCACTCCCCCACATTCTCTGCCTGCCCCTCCAGTTCCCCAGATCCCAGGCTGTGCCCTCACCACCAGGACTGAAATTGAAGAGGGGGGGAAGCGGGCGGTTGTTGGGAAGCTGGGTTCCGTGACATCGCAGTTCATCAAAGAAGCTGTGGGCGCAGGCTTCCAGAGGGGACAGCCTTGAGGACGGCGTGTACTCCAGCAGGCTAGAGCAGAGCGCGATGGCCTCCGGCGGCGTTCGAGATTTGAACACCTTAGGGGGAGGGGACAGAAGTCACCAGGGTGAAATGCCCCAGCAGTGGGTTAGCCAGCATCGTGCTGCTACGGGGCCTGCAGCAAACGTGACTGGGTCCCGCACACCCACTTTCTAACTGAGGCACCACCACTGAGGGGCAGTCACCTTCTTTCGGGTGAGCAGCTCCCCCAGGTCCCATCACTGGACGGGCCCTGCTGGGAGCCTGTTTCCCCACCAGAAAAATGGCACTGTCGAACTTACCGTCGATCCTCACCTTCTCGAGTATGGGAGATGCCATAAAATTGGAAATGGGATGAGTTACTAACCCACTCCCAAGCCCTGACTCTATAGCCAGGTCCCCAGGCCAGCTGGCCTCCAAAGGGGACCTCAGCCATGCTGCCTGAGCCCCTAGCCCTTCCCCACCTTTGTCCAGGGGTGAGCTTTAATCTGGGGAAACTTGAACTCCGTGTAGTTGGGGTTCATCTCTCGGATCTGTTCCCGGGTTGGTGTTCCCAGCACCTGCAGAGAAAAGGAGGGGTCTGAGCCAAAGCCCCTCTCCCTTAGCCACCCCCTCCCCCCCCCCACCCACACTGTGCCGTGCCCTCACCTTGATGATCTCCACCAGCTGGTCTACCCCACTGTCCCCGGGGAAGATGGGCTGGCCCAGGAGGAGCTCAGCCAGCACGCAGCCAGCTGACCACACATCTGAAGGGGGAATGGGGGAGGGTCAGGGCTCCTCCACCCATCTCCTCACAAGTGCTTCGATCCCCCCCCACAGTCACCCCGAGGGTGCCAGGAGCCCATTTTCTCAGCCCTGAGAAGCAGCACCCTGCTCAAGGTCCTACAGTTTAGGAACGCCGGAGCCTGATGTTGAACCTCCAGGTCTGACTGACTGTGCTTCACTCTCCAATCTAAGTGTTTCCAGCCTTAATTGCCTCTCTCCCCTCGGTGACCCCAGTAAGCCCCTTCTCTACCTCTGGCCTCCAGATGGCCCAACATACCTAGAACAGGCATCTGTGTTCTTTGGGCCTCGGGAAGATAAAGCCTTAATTTCCAGGCCTAGCCTTTATCCTGCCCACAGGAACAGCTGCAACCTGGGAGTCTTGCCCCCCTCCCTGGTCTGTACTTGACCCCCAAGGCACAAGTTCACACCTAAGGACCATTCAGTTTCTCCACACTGCTGATGAGTGTTCTCTCCAAACCCTTTCATGCCCCCGCCTCTTGCCTGGAAGGTAGTGCTGCCATCCCCACCAATGGGGAAAGACACGAGGCCCTGTGAGCAAGTCACACCCTCGCGGTAGAGAGCCACTGATTCCCCCAAGGTCACTGTCAGCCCCTCCCCCCCAAGGCGAGAAAAGAGGGCTGACTGGGAGGCTCCAGAGCCCACATGGACTCTGGAGTCAGGTCAGCTTTCAAAGCCCAGCCCTGCCCAACCCCAGCAGTGCGAATGCAGGCAGGCGGCCTCCCCGCTCTCAGCCTCAGACTGCTCATCTGTGAACCGAGCATACGGCAGCATCGCCCTCCAAAGTTTGTGAGGACTGGATGAAAGAACACACGTTAAGCTTTTATCGCCGAGCTTGGCAGACAGCACACAGAAAGAACTCAAAAACTGCCATGACTGCCATGGCCCACCCCCACCCTCCGGGAAGTCTGACCAATGGACGAGGTGTAATCAGTGGCTCCGAAGATCAGCTCCGGGGCCCGGTAGTAGCGAGAGCAGATGTAGGAGACGTTGGGCTCCCCCCGGACCAACTGCTTTGCGCTGTGGGACGAGATGGGTGGGAGTAAACGCAAGGCCAGGGTTGGGGTCCCTCCTCGCCCCTTCGGCCACCCAGCGCACCCCAGGTCAGACCTACCTGCCAAAATCACAGAGCTTGAGGACAGCAGTGTCAGGGTCCACCAGCAGGTTCTGGGGCTTGATGTCGCGGTGACACACGCCCTGGGAGTGGATGTAAGCCAAGCTCCGGAAGAGCTGGTACATGTACACCTGGGACAGGCAAGGGACAGCACAACTGTGGCCCAGGGCTGCCCATGGAACTTGCCAGCGCTCCACCCTCTTGGCCTCAAGAGCCCTCCCAAGCACCTCTCCAGTTGACTCATAAACTCTTCCACTGCCCCTGGGTCCTCAAACCTTACTCTGCCCCAGGCCCACTTAGAGGGCTTGTTAAAACAGGGACCTCTGGGGCCCCCTCCCAGTTTCTGATTCAGTAAGTTCGGGATGGGGCATTTGCGACAGACCCCCTCAGGGCTGGCATTGCCCCGCACCTTGAGAATACTGCCTCAGTCACACACCTCAGCAAAAGCCTGATAAACACACACACACACACACACACACACACACACACACACACACACACACACAAGGAAGGCCTTGCGGGAGCCAGTCACTCAGCTCCAAAACCACTGGCTATAGGAAGGGCTCGGCTTCCTTCAGCTGCCAGTCAAAACCACCCACGGGCTCGCCTCCCTCCAGCTGGATTTTCCTGCCACTCTCCCTCCCACTGGCTAGAACGTAAGTGCCAAGAGAGCAGGGATCTTTGTGTGTTCATTGCTGCTGTGTCCCCCAGGACCCAGGCCAGTGCCCAGCACATAGCAACTGCTCAGGCCGGCTTCCTGGGCCCCCCTCCTCCATTCCCACTGCCCTTGGCTAGAGATGCCGCTTCCTCACCCTGCACCTAATGATCTCCCAGAAGCTTTCCTTGATCCTTCTCACCCCCAAAGCAGGCAGGGCCGGGGGCCTCCTGTTTCCAGAATTCCCTGTGTTCCTTCTACTATGGCAGTTGCTAGTAGTTTTATAGTTCTTTGTAACGACAGCTATCTACTCCACTAAACTGAGAGCTCTTCAGGAACAAAGCCTGGGTCTCAGTCAGTTAGGCCTCTGGAACTGCACTGGGTTCAGCACACAGGTAGCCACAGTAGGGATTCACCAAACCAGAGGACTCCCCTCCTGGGAGGCGCAGTCCCCCAGCAGCAACCCCTGATAGAGCTCTGTAGCTCACCGAGGCCCAGGGTTCTTAAAGCTAGCAGGAGGATCTTCAGCCAACCTGAACCCACCCACCTCCTCCCAGTGCAGAAGGCTGCTCCGGGGGTGCCTGGGTGGCTCAGTCGGTTAAGCGTCTGACTTCGGCTCAGGTCATGATCTCACAGTTCGTGGGTTCAAGCCCCGCGCCAGGCTCTGTGCTGACAGCTCAGAGCCTGAGCCTACTTCGGATTCTGTGTCTCCCTCTCTCTCTGCCCCTCCCTGGCTCACACTCTGTCTCTCTCTCTGTCTCTCTCTCAAAAATACATAAACGTTAAAAAAATAGTAATTAAAAAATTAAAAAATTAAAAAAAAAGAAAGCTGCTCCGGCCTCTGTTCTCCACATCATCCCTAGGCTCATTCATTCATTCATTCGTTCACCCATTCACTCAAACACCTCCTGAAAGAGACTAACACCCGGGGCACAGCACCAGGCCCTGGGGAATGAACCCAGGTTCTGTGGACAGCAACCTTCCTCCTGCCTCCTTCCCACTCCCCTCTGCCAGGGAGGGGCCTCTGCAGGCCAGGACTCTGACTTCATCATCTCTCCCTTCACATTCTCGGTCCCCGCCCCAATTCTAACTCCATCAACAATACTGGTGCCACTGGGCTCCCAGGGTGGACCCGAGCAGGTACCGTGCAGTCTTCCTCAGACCCCAGTCAGCCTGCCTCCCTGATTCGGTCAGGCCTCAGGTTGGCTTGCCCTGCACTTGGCAAGCTCTGTCTATGGTGGTTATGGAGTCAAGAGCAGGGAACACACAGCCTGCAGAGACCAACATAAAGTTGGGAGGAAGAAGGAACCCACAGAAGGCAGGAGGATCCAGAGCCCCTGGCTTTGTAGGCCTGGGTCCCAGCAGCCTGCCCGCCTGCCCACCTTGACATAGATGATAGGGATGGTCAACTTGGCCTTGGTGAAATGGCGGGCCACCCGGTACACTGTCTCGGGCACGTATTCCAGCACCAGATTTAGATAAAGCTCGTCTTTCTGCAGAGAGCAAAGGAGAGGTGTGAGGCACTGTGAGGAAAGAGCGGGGGGGGGGGGGGGGGGGGGCGGGGGGGGAGGCTTGTGGGGGATAACGGGGGAAGGACTGGCAGTCACGAGAAAGGCAGGCAGGAACACGGGTGGAGTCAAGGTGGAAGACTCCCCCGCATGGGCAAGGCCTCACCTTCTCCCCACTGGAGTAGAAAAAGTATCTCAGCCTCACAATATTGCAGTGGTCCAGCTTACGCATAATCTGCAGCTCTCGGTTCTTGGGAGCAAAAGGAAAGTGCCTGAGACAACAGCCGACTCTCCCCGCCTCCCCTCCCTGGCACCCCTCACCACAGCCCTGCTCCTCTACTCCTGCCAACAGAGCCAGGTGGCTACTCCTTGCGTCCCAGCTCCAGGGCCCCTCTAGCACAGACCCTAATTCCTTACCACTACCCATTTCCCTCCCCCACAAGCTGAAGGCCTATGGACTAAACCCAACCTACAGATCAGCTTTCTTCAGCCCACTGTTCAAAAATTCCCAATGCGTTGCTAACATTTGAAAATCAGGGGTCTCCATGTATGAATCCACTTTTCCTGCTTGTCTTGAAAAATCAGATGATATGGCCACACAAGGCCCGAGTGCCAACAGACAAGTACTGGCCACCCAGTTCACCCTGGTCCCCACTCCTCTCTATTGCCTCCCCTGGAGGCATCTGGGCCCTTGAACCCTGACTTGGATCTTAAGTCCCAGACTCCAGACTTCCATCTTCCCAGAGCCTCAGTCTCTTCCCTATTCTCTGTTCCCCTGAGTTCTGGCCTCAGAATTCCTACCCTCAGATCCCTCGCACTTCTGGGACTCCACGCTAATCAAATTCTGGCCCACACCCTGGAGCTCCTCCTGCCCAAGGGTTCTCACTGCCAAGACCCAGTCCCTGACCTGGTTCGCTCCCAGCCTAGGCTCAGTTCGTTTATATCCAGGCCAGCCTAAGCTCCAAAATGCCAGTCCTTGCAACACCAACTGTCCCTCGACTTCTACCTCTTCCATCTCCTTTTGGTTCCCTGGACCTCCACTAGGTTACAGGGCACATCTGTCCTCAGGGGGACAGATGCCCACACCAAGGCACATGGTTTGGTGAGCAGAGTACAGTCTGGATTTCATCCTGCACTTGCCAAGCACCTGGGTCAGAGCACGACCTTCACAAACACACTCATCACCCTCTACCAGCTTCCTTTCTCCTCTGGGCAGAAGCGTAACTTAGCGGGTAAGGTGGAAGGCTTCGGAATCAGACAAGCCAGAGGCTAGTCTTGCTCTCAAGTCAATTCTCTTATCTGAGTCTCGGTCTTAGAATGAGGATAAGACACCAGTGTCCACCCTCAGAGAACCTTCATGTGAATTAAATAACAACTCACCTAACAAAGCACTTCACCCAGAGCAAAAGCCCAACATCAGCTCTGGGCTCTCTTGGAACCCACACTCCCATCTTCCACACACTTTTCCACTCCTTTCTCTTCTGGCTCGTGTTCAGATCCCGTGAAAACCCAAATCCAGCACCCTCACTAGGGTGCTCTCACCCATTATGCCTGGTCACACCTCCTTGTCCCCATTTGCCCCAAGCTACCTTGAACCTCTTGTCCTGAAGAACCTTCTTGATGGCCACCAGTTCCCTGGTCTCAGCCAGCCGTGCCTGGTACACGACCCCAAACGAGCCATTGCCAATCACTTTGATGTCTGTGTAAGCCACCTCCTGGGATCGCTCTGGGCCTTGGCCTAGAGTCGCTACCACTGTGGTCACCTTCCCGCTGTCACCTGGGGAACAAAGGGGACACACATCCACTGACCTTCCCCCTCTTGCCACCACCCAATCACAGGGCTGTGGGGAGGGAGGCGAATCTCTATAGGATGCTCACTGGGGGCCTTTGTCTCTTCTCTGTCTTTGAGCAAAGGTGGCTGCTGGATGCCTCTGGGTGCCCTTTCTCCTCTTCCCTTCAGGGAACCCTAAATCCTGCTGCTTCTCTGGGTGGGAAGACACTGACACTTAAACTTCTTGCTGTTCAAGGATTGATAACCCAGAATTTCTACCTCTAGTGAGCAGCAAATCACTGGTCCCGCTTGGTCTGAGGGCATCCTCATACTCTCAGATGATGACTGTATCCACTCTGAGCTTCCTGCCTGCTGGCCCCACTCCTGACTGGGAAAAGCCTGACCTAACCTCTCCCACTTACCAGAGCAGTGACCCCGAGGCACTTCTACTTTAGGAAAGCACTGGCCTTTCTCACAGCTTGAGGGACAGTGACCACTAAGTCCTCCTTGCTAGAGCTGATAACCACCACTATTTTTTAGTGGCAGAAAGGACTCCTCCAGGTATGAGTGACAAGGTCATGACTTTCACAATAAGCCCTTCCCCAACTACTCTGGAGTCAGAAAAGGCGCTGACCTGGCCTCCTCATCTGTGTGGTCCAGAGTTCCAGACCCCTTCCTGTATTTGGGTGGTCCCCAATGGACAAGTACTAAGTCGTGAGACTGATGAACCTGGCCTCCATTAACAAGGGGCCATCCCAGCCTCAGTCCTTTGAAAGAAAGCTGTAATTTCCAATTCCATTCTCTGAACAGCAGCAAAGTTTTGTGGCATTCTTAGGGAATAGTGACCTCTTTTCTTTGGTGAACTTTTCATCAATTTCCCAAAGAAAAGGGGTCACTGATGAGCCAAATTTGTTTTGAGGGGCACTGACACCTTCTTTTGGAGGAAGATGATCCTATGTGGCTGTTCTTCCAGAGCTAGTGACACCATACCTCAGAACAATGATAAGGGTAGAACCTTAGATCCATATTCAATGGGGAACTGTGACCCTCTCTGACACTGTTCCATTTTTTGTGGAAGGAGACTTACCGAGCAAGTTTTTTTTGTTCTGTTTTGTTTTTAAGTAAATTCTACCCCCAACGTGGGGCTCGAATCCATGACACCAAGAACAAGAGTCGCATACTCTACAAACTGAACCAGCCAGGCACCCCAAGCCAAGATTTTGGAAGAACAGTGCCTATGGGCTTGTTTGGCAGGGTATACTGATTCCCAGTCTGTCCTCATTTCTAAGAACCACCAACTATTAATTTCCACCATTGGGGGTACAGTTCTATCTGTTATGGACAAATGATGGTAACAGGTCTTGCATTTTAAAAGGAAAGACTGCCTGGGTACCAGTTTGGGAAGCCCTGGCCCTATCCTTCCGGGGACACAGTAACCTCAAATCCATTCCTATGTGATATTCACTCCAAACCCCCATCGTCTAAAGGGGAGCAAATTCGATCCCCTTTTTGGGGTGACGGTGATCTTCTTTTTGGGAACAATACCCCTTTAGCCCCATTTGCAGGCGAGGATGACTCCTGATCCTGTTGTCTAATGGATGGCAACATCAGATTCCTGTTTTTAAGGCTCAGGGACCCAACATCTCAGTACTAGAAGAACAGAGACCTGCGACCCCTGTTTCCTTGAGGACCACTAATCTAATCCTAATATCCAGCCCTAAACTCCAATTGATGGTAACCCCTCAAATCCCTTTCTCTGGGAAGGGGAGCGCTCAAATCCCATCTTTGGAAGCACAGGGAGCTGGACCTCCTATCTGGGCAGATGGAAGAAGCTGATCGACGTTTGAAGGGCTTCGGGAACCTTGATCTCCACCCTCCACGGACGCCGCTAATACTCACGGCCCAGCTTCACTCCGGGCGGCGGGAAGCTAGTGCCCGCACCGGGGCCGCCGCTGCCTCCTCCGCCGCTGCCGCTGGGGCCACCCCCGGAGCTCGAGGCCCCCACGCCCCCACCCATGGCTCCGACTGACGCCTTCCCACCGCCGCTGCCGCCCGGACCGGAGGCCGAGCCCCCGGGGCCGCCGCCGCCACCACCGCCTCCGCCGCCTGGCTCCGCGAACGAGCTGGTCCGCGCCCGGCCCGAGCCCCCAGGGCCGCCTCCTGAAGGCCCGCCGCCGCTCATGGCGCCGAGCGCAGGCCCAGGCCACGGGGCTCGGGCTGCCCGGGCTGCCCCCGCCGCCGCCGCCGCCGCCTCCCCGGGCTCTGGCCTCTTCCAGGCCGCGCCGCTCGGGCTCCGGCTCCGGCCCAGCGCCCGCCGCGGGGCACGTCGGGAGATGCAGTCCGCCTGCCCTACGCGCCGCCGTCGCCACCCTCGGTCCGCACAGAGAGCCGCGAGGCACGCCGGGAAATGGAGTCTGCAAAGGCCTCAGAGCCCACCGCGGGGGATGACGGATCGCGCTGCACGTCAGGAAAGAGTCCTGGGCAATAAGTCAGCCAACTGTGTCGACTGCGGACTCTGAAGCACATTGGGAAGCGGAGTCAGAGTCGCACACTCACACACTCACTCCATTGCAGCAACTGTGAGCCCTAAATGTGCTTCAAAAATGTAGTCGCAGCCACTCTTTCAGTGAGCTTTGTAGGCCGATGCACGCCGGGAAATGGAGTCCAGACGCTTATTTAGTCTATTGGCCGTGTATGCCGATCCGTGCCAAGTGCACGGTGGGAAATAGAGTCTGCGCCGGTGCATCCGCAGATACCGGACCGTGAAGCAAGCCGGGAAATGGAGTCGTCGCCACGCCCTCACCGCATTGCAGGTGTAACGCGACTTCCAAAGCACGCCGGGAAATGGAGTCCCAGGTACCACCTAAGCCCCAAGTGGACACTGCAATTATGGAGACAGACTAGGAAATAAAATAGGTACGGCGTTCCTCTGCATCTCCTACGCTATGCCGCAGTCCCTACCGGGAAATGTAGTCAACACCAAGGCTTCAGAGTAGTTGCTACAGTGAACTTTGTGTCTTCTGGGAAATGAAGTTCAAGGCAGCCTCCCCGTTTGACTGAGCGGGAGGGATCTACGAGGAACCCGAAGCATGCTGGGGAATAGTCCAGTTAGGATCCTGACCCTTTGTGAGATAAGACTGCAGAGGCTTGCTGGGAAGTGGAGTCCAGCCCGTACTTTTGGGAAAGCGAGAGCCGAAGGTGAAAGACATCAATCCCCCCGGGAGACTGTAGAGTGTTCTACGCCTCCTTCCCCTCCCCCAGGTCCCAAGAAAGTGACGACGTCTATCAGGGGCTGCGGGAAAATGGGAGCCCAAACATTCCAAATTCCAAGTTTCCACTAATCAGGGAGGAAAAATCCCCCGCAAACGACTTGGGAAACAAAGTTCCTAGTGGTCTCTCAGAACAATAGCCTTCAGATACAATCTAGCTTTTTCTACCAACGTGGGTTGCACCAATAGGCTGAGAGGAGAATTAAAAGAGGTGAAAAAAGAACTTCTGATTTGAACCCTCTTTCAGCCTTTTGCGTTCTCCTGCTTCCCAAGAGTACAGGATCCAGGAGGGCCCAAATCAAGGAATCAAGGAAGCCGACTGTTAGGAGTAGCCTCAAGTTTTGTGCACGGACTATGTCGCCCTATTTATCTAATAAATACCCGGGAGGACTCTATCCCCAAAGGACGCTGGGAAACGGAGTTCATGTGAGGGTGTGTGTGTGTGTGTGTGTGTGTGTCCCGGAAATACTTGGAACTAGAATGAAATCATCTTCAGCCCTCCTGCCTCGTAGAATAATGGGAAATGGAGTCTGTAGACCTTCACTTTAATCTGAGCCAGTGTTCATACTAACTGTCCTGCCCTTTCTAAAGCCTGAAGAAACTTTCATCCACTCGATCTAACTGCAGTTCTCAGCGGGCACAGAGCAGACAGTATCGCTCAGGCCTTCTCGGACTACATTAACCAGAAGGCAAAGCGCGGACATACTTCCGCTCCCTTTTCAATGAATGCAACTGCATTACGAACAGTTCAGAGTCTGGGAGTCGTAGTTTTTCAGCCAAATGGTGGTTGCTGCCCTCTGACGGCAGCTCGAAAGATGAAAAGCAAAAATCTGAATCAAGCAAGCCCCAAGCCTGGGAAATCCTACACTGGACCAACAAGGCCCAAAAGGACAGCGGAGCAGGGCGGGATGGCGGCGATTACTTAACTGCCAGAATTCATAGGACATGCGCAGTGGACGGCGCGTGGGCAACCGACAGGAGGGGATTGGGGTCGGTGGGAGTCTGAGGGCGACCGTCTGAGGGAATTTTAACAAGATGTTTGCAGGGGTGAGAACGTTTGTTGAGGGGTGCTAGGGCAGATTGTCTGTGTCTATGAGGGGCCTGTGGTGTCCGGAGGTGTCCAGGGGAGTCTGTGAAGTGAAGGGGTCTTACTGGGGACCAGTGGAGAAGTCAGGGGACTTGAGGTGTCTTTAAAAGGTCTGTGGGATGCCAAGAAACTACTCCAGACTGAGGGACCCGAAGGGGTGAGCAATGTTTAAGAAGCACCAGGAAGGAGAATCGGGCGCCGGGGGCGGGGGGGGGGGTTCTGGGTCTGGGGATTATAGGCTTGAAGAGAGTCTCTGAAGGATGAATTAATTGATGAAAAATTGTGAGATCGACAAAGGGCTTTCAACTGGGATGTGGAAGACATCGAGGGTGTGGTCTTGCAGAAATTGAATAGATTTCTAGATTTGGGTGGGTCATTAAAGACTGGCGGAGCTGCTGGAGTTTACAAAACTAAATTCCACCTGTGACACCCCACTAGGTCAGAAATGGGGGCAACAAGTCTGACCTAGAGAGCAGTTCTAAAGCCGAGCACTTCTTAATCCATATTGGACCTGGTGTTCTGAAGGCACTGAAATCGAACTGAGACACTCGTCTGGGTCCTTCCCCCCCCCTCCCCGCAGTGATAACACCCCCCTTTCTCCATCACACCACCACCACCAGCAACTCAGTTGCATCTATGTTGCCAGGAGACATGCCTCATCCCAACTTCCAGAAATAGCCCAGTGGCCCCCACCCCAGGGAGTGACTTACATCACCCAGGAGAGGGAGCAGTTGCCCACAGGCTGCCAAGGGAGCCTGGGTTTCCTGCCAGTACCCCAGCCCTGGATCTTCTCTTCACTGCCAATCGACATCATCTGGGACCACCCACCCTGGGCTGGCAGGAAATGAGGGTGAAGCCTGAGTAGATAAGAGTTGCCAGTTCCTTCCCCCTCAGAGTTGCACAGGGTGGGGTTTCTCCATGAAGCCAGTCCAACAGGCCTGAGCCCTCAATTCCCACCTCATTTCTTAGCTGTGTGGCCTTGGGGAAACTCCTTCCTCTCTCTGGGCCTCAGGCACCTCACCTGCACTGTAGGGGTTGGGCAGTCTCTAAGGACCCTTTCGGCTTGGATTCCTTCTCCTGGCTCTTTCATCCCTGAATCAAGCTCTCCAGCCTGAACTTCTAGCTTTAGGAGCTCACCTTTCAGATCCTATGATTGAAACCTTTGTCTAGATCCAACTGTCCTGGCCTGAGGAAAAGGAGTTGTTGAAAGAACACAGGCTTCAGAAACAGACCTCGTTTAAAGTCCTGGCCGGGGTTAGGGCCTTGGGCAAGTCATTTAACTGAACTGCTTGCCCCCACATTGCTGGGTGTTAGAAATAAAGCACTGCAGCTAACTAGGTATTAGGTACCTGGTACATAGCACGTCGTTGATCAGTAACAACCAGGATTAAGCCTGTCCCTTAACTCGCTGGCAGGGGATGTTCCCTTGCTTTGACAGAGACCGCTGAGGTACCTTGCAAGGTCTGCATTTCGAGAGTTGTTGCAGGCCTGTTGCCAAAGTCCCCTTCCAGGCCATGGGGACACCGACAGGGGAATACACAGAACCAGAAAGGAAAGGCGTTTCAGGTGATCAGAAAAGCAAGGACAATAGGGTGGTGGAATCTAAAGCGCTTCAAAGGATAAGTGGATCCCCACAGAATAGGGGAGCTGTCAGAGGGCAAGAGTAGGCCTGAGACGTTTATCATCAGGTCCTGGGGGTTATATGCCCCTGAGGTCAGATCATTTTCCAGGCCTCGATTTGACCCATTCAGATAGGGTTAGACCTTCTGGCCATAGACACGTTGGAGAGCCAATCTAGGTTCCTGTCTTTCAGAATCAAACAAAGGCTGTATGTGACCTTTTAGTTGTTGTACCCAACACCCAGGACAGATCACCACATCCAAAGGTCCAAAGTTTTATTGTTTTGAATACATTCTCCAGCAGCCCCCCAACTTCCCTTCCCCCCCCCCACCCACTGTCCCCAATACAGAATAAGGCTTGACCACAGACCCCCACCCCAGGGGCCCCAGCTAGGAGGCTGAGGGGGCTTCCAGTTTGGTTTCAGGGCACCCCCTTCCCACCCCCCCCCCACCCGCCTGCCTATGGGCTAGTCCTAGGAGCAGCTGGGGGTGAAGGGGTTGGACCAGTGCTGGAATGAGGGGGGAGGAGTGGGAGAGGGATAGCAGGCACTTGTAGAGATTTGTGGCCTATGGGCGGCACCCCTCCCCCTCCTCTGCCCCCCACCCCCCCAACATGGAATTTTTGGTTCATCATAAAATGTCCCTCCCTCCCCTGCTGCAACCCTGTGGGGTATGAGAAACCCAGGCACTCAGGGCCCCTGGAGGGGCAGGGAAGGCAGGATCAGGACTGAGGATGGACGAGAGTGGAGAGGGACAGGAACAGGAGGCAGAGAACAGGGAGGGAGACAAGGCTTTTACTTCCTAAGCGATTGTAATAAAAAACGTTCCTGGGCATTGAGGCTGGAGCCTCAGTTCAAATATAAATTCCCCAGAATGGAGGTGGCCCCCTCAACTCCCCCCACCCTACCCCCCCCCCACCACTTTGCCTGGAGCTTAGAAACCCACAGATAGGGGAAAGCCCCCAGCCCTGGACACCCACCCACCCTCACCATTAAAAAAAAGAAATTAAAAGTTTTATACAAAACATGGGGCAGGAAAGGGGAGGAGGCAGGGAAGACACCAGAGAGCTGTCCTTACCTCCAGGGCTTGGGGGGGGGGGGGGGGGGGGTTAAGGCAGCAAAAGAAGCATGGGAGGTGGGGGGAACAGGGCCCCCTGCCCACAGCCCTCAGGAATCTCGATGCTCCAGAGAGAGCTGGGCTGTAGCGTGCTGGAGGTCAGAGCTCACTCGCCTTGGGGTGAGGGGCCCCCCGGCCTCCCCAGGCCCCTCCCCCCGCACCTTCTTGTCCTCACCCTCATCCTCCAAGCCCCCAGTGGGGCCCCCACCCCCCTCCAGGCGACAGTCTTCACTCCAGCGCCGCTTAAAGCGCAGCTTGAGGGGCATGCACTGGGCTGCCCCAGGTGTCTCGCCGGGCTCGGGCTTGGGGGGCGCAGGTGGGGCACGAGGGGTCTTGAACACCTCCCCATCTTCCTCATCCTCATCGCTGATGTCAGTCACCTCCACTTCCTCAGACTCGCCTTCCGAGATGGGCTCCACCTTGATCTGTGGTGGTGGTGGCGGTGGGGCCAGCGCCCCCGCCCCCTCCGCCAGCCCGCCTGAGCCGCCGCCAATGCCAATGCCACCACTCTTGTCAGCACCCGCTGGAGCCTTCTCCCCAGCTGCCCGCTGCCGGCGTCCCAGCGGGGGTGGCTGGAGCTTAAACTTGAATGGGGAAGAGGAGGAGGAAGAGGAGGACGAGGCTGAGGAGGGGACCGGTGGGGTCTCCGGTGCCATGGGCGGCAGCGGGCACTTGTCAGGGCGCTGGGGCTGGGGCACCACCAGCCCAGGGTAGTGCAGGAAGGCGCGGGGACTGAGGTGGTAGTTGTAGACGCTTTGGGTATGGGCCTGCAGGTACCGTTTCATGTCCTCAGGGCTAAAGGAGAAGTGGGAGCCTCCTCCTGAGCCACTGGGGCCCCCACCACCACTGGGGTACATAGGGCTCAGCGTGGGTGAGGGAGTATAGGCCAGGTGAGTGGGCGTCATGGGCAGAGCTGGTGAGAGCTGAGGCGGCAGTAGGGAGCCAGGCCCGGCCAGAGGCGACACAGGGAAGGGGCTCAGGGGCTCAGGGCCACCCCGGGGCCGGGGGTAGACTCGGAAGACGCCAGGGTCATGGGGCAGGCGTGCCAGTGGGGGCCCACGGAAGGCACCCAGCTCTGGAGGGCCTGGCGGTCGGGCCCGGGGGTCCTCTCCCAGTGGCTCTTCCAGCTCTGACGTGCCATCGCTACAGTCACTGACTGAGCCTCGACCCAGGCGTCGGGCCACCACAGCCGAGAAGAGGGAAGATGAGGATGAAGAGCAGGCCGGTGGTGAGCGGGGGTCCTCGGTGGGGGACAGCACCTCGGAGGGCGTTGAGGGAGGGAAGCGGAAGTGGCTGCCACCCGATGGCACTGGTGGGGCGCTCTGGGGCACCGCACCCCCTGGCAGAAGAGGGGAGATGTGGTGTCAAGGCCCTTGGCCCAGCCTGGACATACACACAGACCCTCTGCTTCTTCTGAACCCATGCCCGCCAGCCCCATTACTCACCAGCCAGCCCCACATCGATGAAAGGGTAATTAACCAGCACCAGTTTGTTGAAGTTGAACTTGTAGGTGAACCGTTTCCCCTTGGTCTTGTGCAGAATGCGTTTGTTGTAATAATAGCTGTGGATGTAGAAACCCATCGAATGATCAGTCAATGGGACCAGAGTCTAGACCCCATTCCTTGACATGCGTTACATGCTGCTCACAAAGGGGGACCAAGAAACCTGGGCCACCCGAGAGAAATCAAGTGCCCGGAAGGAATGAAAACTAGCTCTCCCCTCAGGCTTGGGGCCAAACTAGACGCCACAACCAGGACTGCATTCTCTCCGCAGGACACCTCTACACGACAGATGGGCTCAGAGAAGGATTAAGACTTGCCCAAGGTCACACAGCTATGATTTGGCAAAGGATCAAACCCAAAGTCTATTCCCATGGGTTACGGGTTCCCCAACTAGCGGGGGCTATCCATGTCTGCTCAGGGGTCTCTGCCCTCCTCACCGCAGGGCCCGGCTCAGCTTGTCATAATTCATCTGGGGCTTGCACTTGCGGACGCCCCAGAGCCGAGCCACCTCATCAGGGTCCTTGATGACGAATTCCCCGTAGTCCCCCTGCCAGGCGATGACACCCTGGTATTCCTCCTTCCGCAGCAGCTCCAGGATAAAGTGCCACAGCTGGATCTGCCTCGAGCCAGGGGACGACTCTGGCTTGTAGGCCCAATCTGGGAAGGCAAACCCTGAGGACAGGAGGCAGGGGAGTGGCCCCGGGTCAGGACACAGAGTCCAGGGCTCCAGGTCCCCTCCCGGGGTCCACCCTCCCACCCCACCCTCAACATGGGGAAATCCGTCTCCCCTCCGCCAAGTCAGGACCTGGGTTAGAGGGAGACAGTGTGTGTCTGTGTGTAAGGGGGCTAGACGGGAGCCGGGGGGAAGGGAAGCTGGAGCCTGCTCCAGCGACACCGGGAGAAACAGGAAACCGTCGGCGGCGGGTCCCGGGGCCAGTGCCAGGGGGCCAGGCACCAAGCCAGGCCGGCGGGCAGGGCTGCCAGTGGGGGAGGGGCAGGAAGGGGCACACGTGGCCAGCGGGTTGGGGCGAGCCCCCCCTCAACCCCCACACTCCCATTCAGGGCCAGTTATACCCCTCCCCCACCCCACCCCACAGTTCCAGTCCCCTCCTGGGAACATAACACTGTCTCCCTCCCAAAACGTATCAGAGCCCTACTCCCACCCCAGGACCTGATGATTTTTTTTTTTTTTTTTTTTTTTTTCTTAAAAGGACCAGGAGGAGTGGGGTGGGGTGGCTGGTTGACGATGAGGTCAGCGCTTGCACACACAGAGGCTTCTGTCTTCCCTGGAGAGTGAAACCCAGACTGTCTGCCCCCCCCCCCGCCCCCCCAACGAGCCCTAGACCCTCTGTGCTGCACTGCCCTCCCCAGACCCAGGCACATGGACCCAACCTGGCTGGAAGGCCCCAGCCCAGGCCCTCAGATTGAACAAGCAATGCTACAGCCCGTTCCCCCTTCCGCCTTCTCATCCTCAGCTTCTTCCCTGCCCACCTGCCTACCCGCCCCCAGCATTAACCTTGGGTAGAGGTTGGTGGTGGGCTGGCTGGTCCCTGGAGGGGGTGGGCAGCCTGGGGGGGTCGATGGGGGGGGGCTGCGGTTGTTGTCATTTCCCAAACCCCCGGGTAATCAGGGGCCATCAATAATTCAGCACTAGGCAGCCGGTAATGGAGGGGTGGGAGGAGGGAAGGGGAAGAAGAGAAGGAGGGGAAGGCAGGGCAGGGGCCCTGGTGCCACCAGAGGGAGAAGGCCAAGGTGGACAACTAAAATGGGCGGGGTCCCAAGTCACAGTCAGGCTGCACTGGTCAGCCTCTGGCCTCTGGCCCCTGGCCCCGGCTCAAGGCTCAGCTCAAGCAGGTATGAACCAGGCCCAGGGCAATGCTGAGCCTCCCTCAAAGAGACACCACTGCAGTCTGGAATCCAACAGGGGATACTTCCCCTTGGGGACACAGGGGTTCAGCAGTTCCTACTCCCACAGGGACCACCTCTTCTAAATCCAGAGCTGAGTCTATCCCCCACAGCGACCCAGCTTCCTGAGCCCTGGCCTTGGGTAGAATGGGATGGCCAGCATTCCCCTCATAGTCCCTGCCCCATTCAGAAATCCCAGCCTCAAACAAGCCCCTCAGGGCTCCAAGGATACGACCTCCAGCTGGTCACAGACCCAGAGTCCTTTACCAACAACAGCCCCTGCTCCATTCAGAAGTGACAGCCCCTGACAATGCCTTCCTTAGATCGCAGCATCCATAGCCCCATTCCTCTCTTAGGAATCCAGGTGTTCATCCCATTATCCTCACCCTGCTGGAGAAGGCAGGTCCCAGGGTCTTCTTCAGGGGCCAGAGGCCCTTGAGAACCCAAATGACCAAATCACTAGCTCCATGTACCCTCTACCTCCTCCAAAATGCTCCTGCCCCCCACTCAGAGCACCGAGCTCCGTGCTTCTCCTACCTAAGCTCCAATCTGGTTCTCAGACCCAAAAGGGGGGGTGGGGGGCAAAGCCCCTGAGACACTAGTCTGGGGTTGGGGGTGTACTGACTTTCACCCTCCCCCCAAATTAAAGCCACCCTTTCCAGCCCACCCGCCCCAGCCTCCTTGTCCCGGTAACCAGGCAACGTGTGTGCAGCGACAGTCCTGGGAGCGGGGGAGCAGGAGGCTAAAAATAAACTTTGCAGAAGAGGAGTGAGAGAGACTACATGCAACACAAAGGGAACTCGGAAGGGAGGTGGGGGGCTCTGGAAAGGCCTCAAGCTGCATTCCGGGGGCTGTCCCAGGCTGCCTTGTTAACCCCCCCTTCCCTGACCAAGCTCCCTCTGGGGCTAGGACCCTGGATCCCAACCCAGGCAGGGACTTCCCCACTCACAGGACCACCCCTACCAGGCTTTCCTCTTCGGACATGGCATACATGAGGGCCTGTTCCTGGCTTTGGGGGGAGAAGAAGAGCGGGGGTGACGTCAGGGTGTCTCAATGGGGCTCTGTTCCCCAGGCCTTGGAGCCAGGAGCCAGGCACGGGCAAGGGGAGCATGTGTGAGTGTGTGTTGTGTATGGGTCCACGTGCTTAAACAGGGAACCACCGGGCCTGCACCAAGAAAGCTTGGGGGAGAGGACCTCTGGAGCATGGGGGACAGTCCTAGAAGGAGCAAGCAGCTGACACTGAGAGAGGGGCTCAAGACACTGAGACAGGGTGGAGAGCTAGCAGCAGACAGACAGGAAGGGCTGGGATGGCAGGGACCCAGAAGGCACACCTGGGTCCCACAGAGATGGGGTAGGGATTCTCCTAGACAGACTGGAAACCTGGGGGGGTGGGGGGCATAACTCCTGGGCACCCCCCAAATTCACATGACTGGCCAAACTTTTTTTTAAAGAGACTATGGGGGTCGGAAGGGAGTGGTGGTGGTAGAGGAAGAACACGCCGACCTCCTGGGGGGCCCTGCCACCTCCCCCACACTCCAGGCAGCCCTCGGTGGCGCCAGAGCCGGGAAGAAAACAGGAAGTGGGAAACAGCCGCGGCAGAGAGGAGAGGGGCCGGGATGGAGGATCGGATGGAGGGGCGTGCAGACGGACAGACGCACCGATGGACCGATCGGGAGGCCATTCCCGGCCCCCGCCCCTTCCCCCAGGCGGAGAACCCACACGCGGCTCGGCCCCAAGACAGGGTTAGGGGAGCGGCCCAGCCGGTCCCACCAGGCAAAGGCCCGTAGCAGGGAGGGAAGACGAGGCGGGGTTGTCTGGGCGCCTAGGCCCCCTCCTCGGGCGAGAAGAGGCTCTTGCTGCCCCCAAGGCCCAGCAGCCCTGGAGCCTGTGGGAGCCAGAGAGTATGTGGGACGCACGTGACTGACCCTACAGCACTCCGCACCCCTGCCCCACCCCCCTGCCCCCCTCCTCGGCCCCAATCCCCAGGCGCCGGAGCCCGGCTCGGAGCCCTTTAAGAGCCGCCCCCACCCGCCGAGCGGGGGGGCGGGGTGGGTGGGCCGGTCGGGGCACACACCCGCACACAGGAGCCCTAGCCGCGGCCGCCGCCGGGGGAAGGAAACAAGTTTGAACAGCGGCGCCCGGCCCCCTTCCCCCTCCCCCGTCCCCGCCCCGGGCCGGATTCCGACGGGGTAGACGGGCAGGGGGCGGCTGGGACCCCTCCCCCCAGCGCGCTCGGGCGCAAAGTCCAGCCCGCGCGAGCCCGGGGGCGGCGGGGGAGGGGAGGGGGAAAGTCCGAGTGGGAGGGGGGTTAATCCCGCTGCCCCCCGCCCGCCGACAGGGGGGGGAGGGGAACCTTGGCCCCTTAAGGAGGAGCAAGTTGGCGGGGAAGAGGGGGGCGGAGGGAAAAGACGGCCGGTTGAAAGAGAAGAGCTGGATGAGGGAGGGGGGGCGAAGGGGGAGCCTCCGCGTCCCCCCCACCTTCCCCACCCTCCTCCACCCCGGGGCCCCGGCCGCGCGGGAGGAGGGTACCCAGGTCTCCCCGGAGCCACCTTAAAGCCGCGCGTTCTAAGGTCGGAAACAAAAAGTTCCTTTTTCGAACGTTCGGGCTGCGCTTTGGAACTTTGCGACTCGGCGCGGGCGGGGGAGCGAGGAGCCGGCGGAGACGGGCGGGGGAGGGGCGGCGCAGCCCGGACCCCGAATCCAGGGCTCCCCAATCACGCCCTCCTTCTAGAAACCATCCCGTATCCCCTCTAAGCCGGTGCGGGGCACGCGCCGCGGTGAAGGTCATGGGCCGGACCAGGCAGCGCAGAACCGGGAATAGCGGGCCCCGTGGACAGCCCCCCCCCCACGCCCCGCACACGTCCCGGCCCCCAGAGTGCAACGTGACAGAGCGGCGGGGAGGGACCCCGCCACCCCCGTGATCCCGGGAGTGGGGGAGAACCCAGCTCTCGGAGTCCAGTAGGGAGAGGACCAGGACTCGCAGCGCCCACACCACTCCGCCCGGACCCAGAAATTGGGGGTCCCATGCAGCACCCCTCGCTCGCGCCACGAGAAGCAACAGGTCTCGAGTGCTTGGGGTCCCCCCAGAACTGGGGATCACTCCGGCTGCCCCGGAACCCTTCAGCCCCCCCCAAAGTTTCTCTGCCTGGTTTCCCCGGGCAACAAGTCTCCCCCACACGTGCTGCCCCCGCCCCCACCTGTGTCCGCCGGGGTCTTCATGCTGGGGGGCCCGGGGCTAGGCGCCCCGACTCCGGGCCGCAGCTCCCGGCGCCCGCGCTGCCCCGTCCCGTCCCGCGCCCGTCGGGCCGCCCTCGGCGCTTCACCCGGCCTCGCCTCTCAGAGCCTCTCCCCTCCCCGCCGCCGCCTCCCGGGTTAATATCGCACTCCGGGGCCGGGACGCCCACGCCCCCCGGCCGGCGACGTCACCGCCGCGTCGCCATGGAGACACTGCGCCCGCCCCCTCCCCGCGCACTCACACACACACACACACACACACACACGCGCGCACGCACGCACACACACACACACATACACACACACACTCGCCGGCGCGCAGCCACTGAGGACCGGCCGGCTCTGGGCTTAAAGGGGCCGCGCGACAGGGGAGGAAGGAAGGAGGGGGTGGGGGTGGGATAGGGTCCTGGGGGTCATGACCCTTTTCCGAGGCTCCTAGTCTGCAGATAACTTAAGTCCTCCGCGCTCGTGACCTGTCGCCCCTCCTCCTCTCCTGCCCACTGCGGAATCCAGAGTTTCTTTTGGGAGCTTGTAAGTGTGTGGGGGGGGGGGGGGCTCTGGAAGGGGTCAAAAACTTTTGAAAGGCATGGACCTTTCGAGAGGGGGCAGAATCTTCACTGCAGGGGGGCAGGGTCAGGACCTTGGAGGATGATCAAGACCACATTTCTCACCCTGGCCTTGCCCTGCCCCCCCCCCCCACACACACACACAGCCCTGAGCCTGAATGGGGGCAGCTGTCCAGGGGTGGGGTGGAATGGGTGGGAATCATTTCCCAGCATCGGAAATGGGGAGGCGGCTGTGCCCTCCGCTCCTCCGGGATGGGGTCTTGGCCTTCCAGATAGCCCCAATCCCAGCTGGGGAGGAAGTGACCAAAGAGAATGCATTTGGGAGCATCCCACCCCCCCCCCCAACTCCATCCCCACGCTGCAGCTGTCCTGGGGACACAGCCGGCGCCG
Source organism: Leopardus geoffroyi (assembly GCF_018350155.1). NCBI lineage: Eukaryota > Metazoa > Chordata > Mammalia > Carnivora > Felidae > Leopardus > Leopardus geoffroyi. The sequence goes on from NC_059335.1 coordinate 13,268,228, forward strand.
GAGGTACCCCCACCTCCACCACCAGGGCAGGGGGTTCCGGAGGTGGGCCAGGATGCGAGGGGGCGACCAAAGTCTGAACAAATGTGCTCCCAAGGGGCACTGGTGGGTCGCCAGGAGAGAGGAAGGTAGGGCTTAAGGATGAAGACCAGTGCGTAGGGCAGTGTTAAGTCTGTTCTCCGCAGCTGGGAGGGATGGATGGAGCCTGAGGCTTCAGGAAACAGGAAATAAGCGCTGATCAGATGGCTAGCGGGAGCCGGCAGCAGGGTAGAGGGCAAATAGAAGCAATATCCACAGACCGAGCCCGAAGACAGAGTTTCAGAGAAGACTCTTGAGGTACCAAAGGAGGGGAATATTGCAGGGTGGGGGTGATGCTCAGAGAAACTGAAACAGAAAATGGGCAGGGAGAGACAAGCCACAGGGTGGGAAGGCCAGGAGGGTGACTCTGGCTTCTTAGGGCTTCAACCCTTTGCTGGGTGCCTAGATGCATTAGAGCAGTCCCCTAACCTGTGCCTCAGAAGTCTCTAGCCTCTTCCTCCGTAGAGACCAGAGCCTCCCGGGGAAAGCATCACCTCCCTGGGGAATTATGTAACCTTGCCTACGGACAGTGCTGCTCCCCCACGGATATTGTAACCCTCTGGGAGCAGTGTGGTCCAGCAATAATAATCACCATCATTGTTATTATAACAGCTCCCGAATTCCTAGCGCTCATGATGTGCCAGGCACTGGGCCAAGCATTGTCTGGGGCATCTTGTCATTTGATGCTCACAAAATCCCAAAGTGGGAAATTGCTATTGTTATCCCCACTTACAGATTAAGAAGGTGAGGCTCGGAGGGGAAATCAGTCCGTCAAAGTCCTACAGCCAGGAAGTGTTGGAGTCAGGATTTAAACTTAGACCTATCCAATTTGAAACCACATCCTTCACCATCAGCTTTACTGACACCTTTACTGTCTACCTCCCCTCAGAAAAAGACAATGCAAAGTTTCAACAATAATAGGTCTGTAACAACTTTAGTGATCCCACACTCCCACCAACAAGACAAAGATGGGGGTTGCAACCCTAACTTTGCTACTTCTTGTCTGTGACATAGAGCAAGTGAATTTTCCTCTTTGAGCCCCAACTTCCCCATCTGTAAAATGGGGATATTATTAGACCCTACATGACCAGGTTGTTGTAAGAAATTGGGGATATGAAGTAAGTATGTAGTAAATACTGGTAATAAATTATTAGCAGAATGAGCTATATACCCTGTGCATAATGTCAGCACCCCTTACCCTACAGACTCCAACTAGATAATAAATACAGGGTACTGACAGTGTGAAATTGCCTTTTTTCTTTTTTTAAGAGGGAGAGAGTGAGCACATGTGCGTGCAAGCCAAAGTTCAGCTCAGGTCATGATCTCACAGTTCATCCGTGAGATTGAGCCCTGCGTGGGGCTCTGTGCTGACAGCTCAGAACCCGGAGCCTCCTTTGGATTCTAAGTCTCCCTCTCTCTCTGCCCCTCCCCTGCTTGAACTCTATCTCTCTCTGTCTCGCAAAAAAAATAAAAAATAAATAAAAGTTGAAGAGTCATACGCTCAACCGACTAAGCCACCCAGGCACAACTCTCCCCCCCCCCTTTTTAAAATAGGGAACAATTCACAAATTTGAGTGTCACCCTTGTGCAGGGCCCATGATTCTAACCCTCTCTGTATCATCCCAGAAATTGCCTCTTAATGGCATAAGTCCCACCCTGACCCAGTTGCATAACTCAGTCCTGCTGTTCCTATGAAATACAATCATGGGTAGCGGGCAGGCATCATGGTAGAGACTGAGCCGTCAGAGAGAGTGGGAGTCCCTGGTGAAAATGCCCCCTGAGTAGTATGACCTCTGGCGGTTTATGAAAACCTATCCGCAGATCATGTAACCTCCAGGGGGTCAATGTGACTCTACCACAGAAGTGTGGACCCTCTTGGATAGTTCACTTGCCTTGTGAACACTGAGAGCCAATCAGGGAAGGTGAGCCCCACCGTTACTGTATGAAACACTCGCACATCACAAACTTGGCAGAGAGACTATTCGTCACCACTGGTCATTCCTTAAAGGCATGCCATCCAGTGAAGGCATATGGAAGGCCATATCAATTCCAGTGAACAAGGGGACACTTCCTTCCACCCTCTCATTCCCTGTGGGAAAACTCCACCTGAAGGCCCCTGAAGCTAAGTGAAAAGTGCAACCTCTCATAGACCTAAGACATGCCTACAGTGAACAGTGTAATTCTCCAGGGAGAAAACAACTCTGTCCAGACGGTGGAAGACACCCTCACTCCCATGGACGTAGCTCTTCTTGTTCCAAGTTACTGTCCTGACAGTAGATGACATTTATGCTGTTGCTGTCAGGCTAAGGCATGGACAGAACCTATCTATCCCCACGCTTCTGGAAAGAAAACCGTATGGGCGATAATCATTGTCACAACCTACCCATCACCTATAACAAGCAACAAGGGGCCATTACTACTCTTTGAACATTGTAGTTCCCTTAGCAATAATATGAGCCACCATATAGTGTGACTACTCCCAAACAAAAAATGTAATAACCCCATTAGCGTATCACCCTTCTTCAGCCCCCTAGTTGAAATGCTAAAGGGTTCCAGGGCTCAGAGCTGGGTCCCCCTCTTCCCTCCTCCATCTGTTGCTGGTTCCCTTAGTGATCTCTATCAGCCCCATGGTTTCACATGCCATCTCTGTGCTGATCACACCCAAATCTTTTTCCTCCAGCATAGGACTCACCACTGGCTTCCCAACCTCACACATCAAACTGCCTCACCAGCGCTTCCATTTTGATTTCTCAAGTTTGTCAAGTCAAAATGGTTTCCCTGAGCTCCCCGAAACTGTCCCCACCCCAGTCTCCCCCATCTTGGGAACCTGAAACACCATTTTGCAAGTTGCCCTGGCTGAATTCCTTGGTGTCATCTTTGACCCCTTTCTGTCACCCCTCACCTAGTCTGAAGGGAACTCCCATATATGCTCTACCTTCAGCCGTTTCAAAATCAGCTACTCTTCGGGGCGCCTGGGTGGCTCAGTCAGTTAAGCGTCCGACTTCAACTCAGGTCACAATCTCGCGGTCTGTGAGTTCGAGCCCCACGTCAGGCCCTGGGCTGATGGCTGCGTCGGGCTCTGGGCTGATGGCTCAGAGCCTGGAGTCTGCTTCGGATTCTGTGTCTCCCTCTCTCTCTGACCCTCCCCCGTTCATGCTCTGTCTCTCTCTGTCCCAAAAATAAATAAACGTTAAAAAAAATTTTCAAAATCAGCTACTCTTCACCATCACCACCCCACTGATCTGGGGACTCCTCGCTGGCCTCCTGGCTGCCACTTGTGCCCCACCTACAGCTAGAAGGGTTCTAGTAAATCAGATGATATCCCTTTGCTGCCCCAAATCGTCTGTTCACTGGGAATAAAAGCCAACTCCCTGAAGTGGCCAGCAAGGCTCTTCCTCCCTGACCTCACCTCCCACCTTTCCCCTCCATTTCCTTGCCAGCCGCACTCCAGTCTCTGTGCTATTTCTTCAACAGGCCAGGCATATGCCTGCCTCAGGGATTTTGCCTGTGCTGTTCCATCTGCCTGGAAGGCTTTTGCCGCGGAAGTCTGCATAGCTCTGCCCTTCGTCCCCTTCAGGGTTTTACTCAGAAACCACCTTCCCAATAAGCCCTACCTGACCACTCTCTTTCTTTTCTTTTTCTTTTTTTCTTTTCTTTTTTCCCCTTTCCTTTCCTTTCCTCTTTTCTCTTCTTTTCTCTTCTCTAAGTAGGCATCGTGCCCAGCACAGAGCCCAACTCAGGGTTTGAACTCATGACCCCAAGACCTGAACTGAGATTGAGTCAGAAACTCGGGGTGCCTGCGTGGCTCAGGAGGTTAAGCGTCTGACTTGGGCTCAGGTCATGATCTTGCAATATATGAGTTTAAGCCTTGCATCAGGCTCTGTGCAGACAGCTTAGAGCCTGGAACCTGCTTCAGATTCTGTGGCACTTTCTCTCTCTCTCTCTCTCTCTCTCAAATAAATAAACTAAAAAAAAAAAGGAGTCAGAAACTCAACTGACTGAGCCACCCAGGTGCTCCTGACCACTCTGTTTTAAATTGAAGCCCCCTTCCTGGACCCCTATGTCCCTTCTATGCACTATTTTTCTCCATTGCACTTATCCTCATGTGGCATGTATTTCTGTAATGTATTTGCTCTTCCTCTGAATCCCCCCTCTATAATGTCAGCTCTACGAGGGTAGTGATTTTTGCCTGTGTTGTTACCTACTGTGTCCCCAGAGCCTGGCACAATGCCTGGCAATCTAGAATGAATGAATAAGTTCATCTCTGGATAGTGAATCCCCATGTACCCAATGTAATACCAATAAATGTAGCCCCATACACCCAGAGAAACTCTCATGGACAGCTGATGCCAACTCAACCCCCTAAAGAGTGTCAACCCCATTGTGGACCCCGTATACAAGGAAAAACTCTGCAAAGGTGTGCTTGTCCTACTGAAAGCCAGCTCCACAAAGAAAGGGATTTGGTCTGTTTTCTTCACTGCTCTACACCAAGGGCCTACCCCAAAGTTGGTCATAGAACAGTCTGCTAATACGTATCTGCTAAAATGAACTGAGTCCACGTACACTGGTATAAGCCCACAATCAGAGTCCATCTTACAGACAGAACAAAGTCCGTAACTGATTTAAACTCCCATTTGCAGGGTGGCTCTCGCATGGATAGTGTAAACCCCAGATAGTGCATGCTCAAACACAGCGTGAACCCCAGCAGAGGCAGCACGACCCTCATAAACCTCATACAGACAGGGTAGCCCTCATAAATGACCCAAGTCCCATCCAGTAGCACAGTCTTCATAAACTTTGTGAGCCTCGTATACAAAGGCAACCCACATAAACGGTGTAACCCCATATAGGTGGTGTAACTTTCATAAACAGCATGAGCCCCATATACGTGGTGAGACAGCAAATAAACAAGGTGGGCCCCGCTACAAATAGCGTGTTCCCTCATTAGTGTGCTCTACCCTAGAGGCAACATGGCCCGTTTAACATTGTGTGAATTCCTCCATCAACGGGGTCAGCTCCTACAACCTGTGTAAACCTGTATGCACAGTGGAGACAAGCACATAAATAGGGTCATTTCTGTAACCAGTGTGACTTTTCATGTGAACAGGGTAGCCCCGTCGTCACCTGGCCTCATGAGTGTAACCCAAGGACACTGGGCCCCCGTGTGGACAGTGCCACCTCAGGGGAGCACTCTGTGAGCAGTGTATGGACTTAACAATGGTTCCAACACACCTCAGTGTCACTATGTCAGTTTTATTAAGTCATTGATAACGTAGCCCGAAACCCCATGTTCCATTTAAACTCCCTGGGCCTTTGTAACAACCATCATAAAATTCTATTATCCACCCTCCTCCTAAAAATCCTAGTTCTCCCATAAAAAGTTACACAACTGGGATGCCTGGGTGGCTCAGTCGATTAAGCATCCAACTTTGGCTCAGGTCATAATCTCGCAGTTCGTTGGTTTGAGCCCCATGTGGGGCTCTGTATTGACAGCTCAGAGCCTGGAGCCTGCTTGGCTCAGGTCATGACCTTGCGGTTCGTAGGTTCAAGCCCCATGTTGGGCTCTGTGCTGACAGCTCAGAGGCTGGAGCCTGCTTCAGATTCTGTGTCTCCCTCTCTCTCTGCCCCTCCCCTGCTCACACACACACACACCACACACACATTCTCTCTCTCTCTCAAAATAAATACATAAACACACAAACATTAAAAAAAATCGCCACTCCTATTTACTGAGCACTTACTATATACAAGACCCTGGACCTGGACTCGGCATCTCATTTCATCATCACGTCAACTTTATCAGGTAGGTAGGTACTCTGATGATCCCCATTTTTCAGATGAGAACAGTGAGACTCAGAGAGGTTCCAGGCCCACGCTAAACATTGTTACAGCTGGGACATCAAGTGCTAGACCGCGGTGCCTCCTGATAGCTCGGCAAATGCTCCAGAGATAGGCCAAACCCTGGAATCCTTTCAAACACTTCCGCCGCCACCACTACCAGCACCACGAGCAGCACACGCGTACAAAGTGTGCAGAAGGTGGCCAGTTAAGACTGAGGCAGCATAAACCCTTCAGGTAGTGATAACCCCCTGGATACCAACAATCACGACAATAGCTAAGATCTTTGTGGGTTTACTCTGCTGGAGCCACTTGTCCCAAATGCCTTGCACATCTAAATTCATTGTAACCCTAGGCCAAGGGCTTCCGTTTGTTTGTTTGTTTTTAATTATCCCCATACAGATGCAGAAATGGAGGCACAGAGGGATTAAATGGCTTGCCCGAAGTCACACAGCCAGAGAAGAAGCCCAGCTGGGTTTGACCCCAGTAGCCTGGCTAAGCCTGTATTATCCCGCTTCCGGCAACATCACCCCCCACCTTGCAGGACAGTGTAATGTCAATGAACCGTGTACTAAGTTAATTACATTCTATGTAATTCTCTCAGGGGCAGGGTACTATGCGCACCTTTCCTTGATGACAGGATGACAGGAAAAATAGGCCCTTGGACAGTGTGAATTCCCACAGACAGGTCTCCTTTGTGCATGGTGTAACTCCAACAAGCAGTGAGGATTCCTGTGTGAACACTGTAAACTGACCACAGCCAAGATGATCCTGAAGGGACAGGAGAGGCTCCCTTTCACTACATCAGAGGGCTCCCTGGGCAGGGTGAGTTCCTTCACGGACAGTGCACACCTCCCTCCCCACTGACAGCCTAACTCTCCCCCACACCTGATGCCAACTGACTATGGAACGTGAAACACCATCCTGATCAACGGAAGTCTCTAACGCAATATAATCTCTGGGCAATGTGAACTCCCACCCAGCACGCACTTCCCCGTGGACACTATAATGTCTCATCTCCATGGCAAAATTAACAAGGACAGGGCACATCTCCATGTATGGGGAACCTTCTGCAGCTGCTGTGAACCCCTTCTGTAACAGCGTGAACCATTCTCCGAGGGTCTACCTAAGTAGGCAATGGGAACTCTCTGATGAGTATAAACTTCCCTCGGACCCAGCATCTACCCAATGCACATGGGGTAACCTGCCCCGTAAAAGCTCCCTCAAAGTCCACTCAGTTTTTCAGTGCAAACTCTTCTAGAATGTTATGAAAACAGTATAAAATAGCATGATAGTATGAAATGGTGTCATAATACACTAGTGTAATAGTGTAAGTGTAAATAATAGTGTAAGATTCCTTCCCATTGATTCTCTTTCCCTCTTTCTCTGCCCCTCCCCTGCGCACCTACTCTCTCTCTCTCTCTCTCTCTCTCTCTCTCAAAATAAATAAATGAACGTTAATAAAAAGTGAGGGGCACCTGGGAGGCTCAGTTGGTTGAGCGTTCGACTTTGGCTCATGATCTCACAGGTCATGAGTTTGAGCCCAGCATCAGGTTCTGCACTGACAGCGCAGAGCCTACTTGGGATTCTCTCTTCTCTCTCTCTGCCCTTCCCCCACTCGTGAAGTTGTAGACAGTGAAATCTCCCCCACTCTCAAAGCACATCTTCTGTGGACAGTGGATAATGTGAATCTCCTTCAATCTCAGTGAACCCCATTGGACAACTGAGAGTTCTTCCTAGCCCCCGGGGTTAACCGGCCATATGTCACAGCACATTCTCGCACCGGTAGTGGGAATGTTGTACCGTGTGCACCTGCAATAGACTGGGTGCATTGGCTTCTCAAGCGATGTGAATCCTGTGTGGATACCGGGAACCCATCACAGGCAGCAAAAGCCTCTCCTAAGGCCAGTGTCCACTGCTCCCCATTACCCTCTATTTAGGGCAAATCCAACGTGGAGAGTTTGGATGCCCTGCAGACAGTCCCATACCTGGTGTAAGCCCCAGATTTGGGGCTGCCGGAATCTACTACCGACAGGGCATATCCCTCTCCTCCCTACCCCGTGTGAACCACCCCCTAACCTGAGACCTTAAAAAAATCTCGGTCCCGCCAACAGCGAACACCCACAAAGTAGCTCTCTACAGAATGTAGTGTGAAGGGAATGTGGTGTGAAGCGCCACGAAGCGCTACATTTTCCCATCTTGTACCCCCACGAGTCTGGGGGGGAGGCTGTCAGAAAACTGCACCGCCCTAAACGCCAAAGTCTTCGAAGAGGGGACTTGTCTCCAGGGTCCTCCAAGCCCCAGGCCGCGCGCGTTCACTCCACTGCAGCGCGCGCCACCCCACACGCGCACGTTCTCTCCCCTCCCGGTGGCAACAGGGCTTTCCGCGGGGCCGCGCCGGACTTTCTGAGGCTGTTGATTGGTCACAGTCCCGGCCACCCTACAGCCAATCAAGCGGGGGAAAGGTGACATCACTCGTTCTCCTCCCCTCCCCCCCACCCCAAACTTCCCTACTCTCGGCTACCGACAGCAACAACCACGTGGGGGAGGGGTAACAGAGTAAAACCCGGTGAGGTCATTGCACCGCCCCGCCCGCTGCTGATTGGCTGCGGGGCTTGCGGGTGGCGGTTGGCTGCTCCTCGCACCTCCCCCTCGTGCCGCTACCGCCGCCACTGAGAGGAGCCACTGGCGACGCCAGAGCCGGGAATCGGGGTGAGTCGGGGCCCTGGGTCTAAGATGCTCCTGGTGTGCAGTGAGACTTACAGGAACTGCCCTGTCCGACTTTTTCTCCTCGCCCGGGTTCTTTGGTGCTACAGCACTCTGTCACATGGGAGTTGTAGTCTGCTTTGTACTATCGACTATGGGCCGGAGACGTAAGAAGACTACCATTCCCAGCAGGAATTGCGACGAGCCGGTCAACAAACGCTCAGGCCACGCCTTCCAAGCCTGCTTATTGGACAGCCTATCCCTAAGCCCTTCCTTCTTGCACTTCATTGGCTACTGTCCCTCACAGAGGCTGGGTTCCGGCCTAGAGTGCAGGGCGACTGGGTACTGTATTCGTCAGTCTGCACTAAGACGGCCTGCAATTGGCCAAGGCTGAAGTCCATCACTTGTTGTGGGGAAGGGCCCTAGGCAGATCAGGCGGTCGTAGGCTCAGGTTGGTGTCGGTCCCAGAGGGAGGCCGGTCTTGGACTTTGGCCCCTCCCCCTGGCGCTGCCGGGTGGGCGGGATTGGCCTTGGCGAATGTCGCTCGTCGTGGAGAGGCGGAGCCGACTGAGCTGCGAATGTCTATTGGTCTAGGACGGCGCCGGTCAGCGGGGTTGTGGCCGGTGATTGGCTGGCTGCTCCAGCTGTTGCAGGTCCATTCACCATTTTGTGTGTTGGAGTAAAAAAAAAAAGGGAGAATCGAGAGGGAGAGCCGGAGGGGGGGCGGGGAGGGACCGGACCGGACCGAGCCGGGGCCACGGCCCCCCGCCCCGAAACCCCGCCGAGCCCGAGGTGAGGGGCGGGGCCAGGGCTGACACGGGCAGGGGGGATTTGGGGTGCTGGGGGCCGAGAGGGGACAGGTGGCAGGGACGGGGAGGGGGTACAGAGGAAAAAAGGTGATTTGGATGGTGGGAAAGGGGGATAGAGTGGATGAAGTGGTGGGTAGGAAGAGTGCTAGAAAAGGGGTGACGGAGAGGGGATGGTGGGTAGAGAATGGGTAACAGGAATGGAGGGGTGACAGGACTAGATCAGGGTGACAAGGGAGAGGGAGGGGACAGAGTTGGAGGGGTGACAAGGAGAGGTGATGGAGAGAAAAGGTGACAGGTCCAGAGATGGCTGACCGGAGAGTGACTGGGAGGAAGAGGTGACAAAGATAGATGAGGGTGACAAGGAGAGGGTGACTGAGGAGGGGGGCTAGGGCCTGTGAGGAGAGAGGCAGAGGTAGAGGTGGTGACAGGATGGCAGACAGAGTGGCAGAGAAGCTAGTGCCAGGAGGGCTGATGGGAGCAGAGGGCATGAGACCCTGAAGAACCAGAGCCTGGGCCTGCCTGGGCTTCAGGAGTTACTGCTCAGATTCTGAAGGAGGTGAGGGCCCACAGGGCCTTGGGTGGGAGTTATCCAAAGTGGGGTGGACAGGAAGAGAGGAGGCCCCAGGGGAAAGAAAAAGGTTTGGCTTCTGGTGTGAAGAGACTGGACCAGGCAGCAAGGTCCAAGGGTGCCAGGCGGTATGGTTGTAGGCCCTGGGTGGGGTATGCAAAGGTTTGTGTTTGGGCAGGACTGGGGCCGCATCTCAGTCCCCAGGACGGTGGCCCAGCGGGTCAGTGGGGAGAAGGTGGTGGCAGCTGCCCAAGTCCTGGGCACCTGAATGCCTTCCCCAGTGTGAGAAGCCCCGGGCCCTACGGACTCTGCCTGTGAGGACCCCAGGTTTGGCCCAGAGAAGGAGCAGGCAGGGTTTGCAGGGTCCACAGGAGGAGCAGGCCCCAAGTAGGAGAACACAAGATCAGGGGTCCTGGGGGAGCTTGAAGACTGAGTCAGGGGTGTCTCTGATTGTGTTTGAGTTATGGTCCTGGACTCCCCCCACCCTCCCAGAGGCCCCCTTTTGGCCTCTCAGGTTCTCTTAGTCACTTCAGAGTAAAGTTTTTTCCCTTTTCTTTTCTCAGGGCAGCTTGAAAGGGGGCGGGCAGTAATGACTGTTCAGGAAGTGGGTGAGGTTGGCCTGCTGGGCTTGCCCTGCTCTCTTTGACCTTCTCCCACTTACCCCACCTGGAGTCGGAGGGCATATTTGGGGGCCCCAGGGGGCCTGGCCAGCTCAGCCACCCTGCCAGAGGCAGCCCAGTGAGGGCGGGGGATGCGTGCAGGCCAGAAGGGGGGCTGGGCTTGCTGGTATCACGCTGGGTGCTGTGGGGGGAGGGGCAGGCTCCCATCCAGTGGGACAGCGAAACCCTGGGGTGTAGCTCTGTGTCCCACTGTGTGATGACGTGTGTGTGTGTGTGCCTGTGTGTGTGTCTCTGTGCGCGTGCGTGTGCTCATGCACGGCCCCGTGGCAGCACTGGGGATAAGCTCTTGCCCCAGACGTGCCCCTGCCTGCTCCCTGCCAGGATCTGGGGAGATGGCTATACCTGGCAGGCCCGGGATGCAGAGAAGAGTGGGCAGCCGTCCCTCAGGACTTTCAGCTGCCTACTCCTTCCCACAATGTCTGGCCATGCCAGGCTGCTCAGAGGGGTGGGGGTGGGGGTGGAGAGAGGCTCACATCACAGCCCAGTCACCTCCTTTTCTGTGACTGTGTTCCTGTGCATGTGTGTGTATGAGTGTGTGTGCTCTCTGGACAGTGACAGTGCAAGGAAGCGTGCCCTCTGGATCATGTGACAGGCGGCACACTGAAATGGTTAGGAGCACAGACTCGGGAGCCACCAGATTGCCTGGGTTCAGACCCTAGCCCTGCCATTTCCTAGCTGGATGAATTTGAGCAAGTTGCTTGAGCTCTCTGTGCCTCGGTTTCCTCAAGTAGGGCCATTAGTAGCACCTGCCTTTTAGGACTGTCATGAGGATGAAATGGGTTAATAAAATCAAGTTTGGCCCATGGCTTGGCGCAGAGTGAGTGCTGTACAGGCGTGAACTGTTACTGCTTCTTGTGTCCCCTCGGGCAGTTACAGGGTGTGCACACACCTGCTGTGGCCTCTGTAGAGAGAGCAGATATGTGTAAGTGTCCCCAAGCAGCCAGAGCATATAACTCAGGGGACATGGGTGCCAGTCAGGGGCCCACACGAGTTGAGGACAGCCAGGAAAGAGGCTTTGGGCATCATGGAGTTGAGGCAGTGGCCTCAGCAAGTGGGAAGTCTTGGGGGACAGTGGGTCTGGGGACTTCCTGAGTTGCTCCCGATGATCCCTGTCTGCCTTCCCATCTGCAGGTGGACAAAAGATGAAGCCAATGAAGAAGGCATGTGCCGGCCTCCCAGGTTCTGGCAGTGGTGGCAAGTCCCCACCAGCCACCCGGGCCAAGGCCCTGAGACGGCGAGGGGCCGGGGAGGGCGACAAGCCAGAGGAGGAAGACGATGAGGCACAGCAGCAGCAGCAGCCTCCGGGGCCAGAAGAGGCTGAGGAGGGTGAGGAGGAGGAGTCTGAGCGGGGCCCCGGGGCTGAGGGGCTGCTCCCGGAGCTGCATCCTGACGACTCAGCAGCCCCAGGCCCAGCCGAGGACCCCAAGGTAGAGGGGGAGGCAAGCCGCTGGGAGCCCTCGCTCAGCCGTAAGACGGCCACGTTCAAGTCTCGAGCGCCCAAGAAGAAGTATGTGGAGGAGCATGGAGCTGGCAGTGGTAGCATTGGGGCGGCTGGGGCCCCTGAAGAGCGGGCACGGACCCCTGAGGAGGCCGGCACCCTGGGTGTACCTCCACGGCCACCCACCTCCACCCGTTCCTCTTCCACCGACACGGCCAGCGAGCACTCAGCTGATCTGGAGGATGAGCCAGCCGAAGCCTGTGGGCCAGGTCCCTGGCCCCCAAGTGGAACCAGTGGTGGATATGACCTGCGGCAGCTGAGGTCCCAGCGGGTGCTGGCTCGGCGTGGAGATGGCCTCTTCCTGCCGGCCGTGGTGCGCCAGGTGCGCCGAAGCCAGGACCTAGGGGTACAGTTCCCTGGCGACCGGGCCCTGACGTTCTACGAGGGGGCACCTGGCGGCGGTGTAGATGTGGTCTTGGATGCCACGCCGCCGCCGGGCGCCCTGGCGGTGGGCACGGCCGTGTGTACCTGTGTGGAGCCTGGTGTGGCTGCCTACCGTGAAGGTGTGGTGGTGGAAGTGGCCACCAAGCCAGCTTCCTACAAGGTCCGCCTCAGCCCTGGCCCCAACTCCCATCCGGGCCCACCAGCCACCCTGCCACAGCCCCCACAGCTGCCACACCGTGAGCCCGAGGAGGCCGTGTGGGTGGCCCGCTCCAGCCTCCGCCTGCTGCGGCCCCCCTGGGAACCCGAGGCCCTGCCGAGGAAGCCCCCCGCGGGCCCCGAGGAGGAGCAGGCTGAGCCAGGGGGTACCCTGCCACCCTGCCCTGCTGCCCTGGACCCCAAGCAGCCTGAGGATGCTGAGGTCTCTAAGATCAGCTTTGGTGGCAACCTGGGGGCTTGTGAGGAGGGCGAGGAGAAGCACCCGCCAGCCCTGGGCACTCCGGCCCTGCTCCCACTGCCCCCGCCCCAGCTCCTGTCACCGCCACCCAAGTCACCGGCTTTTGCAGGCCCAGGCCGCCCTGGGGAGCAGCCCTCGCCCTGCCAGGAGGGAAGCCAGGGCGGCAGCCGTAGCAGCAGCGTGGCCTCTCTGGAGAAGGGGGCTGCGCCAGCCGCCCGGGCCCGCACACCGTTGACAGCTGCCCAGCAGAAGTACAAGAAGGGCGACGTGGTCTGCACACCCAACGGAATCCGCAAGAAATTCAATGGCAAGCAGTGGCGGCGGCTGTGCTCTCGAGACGGCTGCATGAAGGAGTCGCAGCGGCGGGGCTACTGCTCGCGCCACCTGTCCATGCGAACCAAGGAGATGGAGGGCCTGGCGGACAGTGGCCCAGGTGGGGCTGGGCGGCCGGCAGGCGTGGCAGCACGCGAGGGCAGCACCGAGTTTGACTGGGGTGACGAAACATCGCGGGACAGTGAGGCCAGCAGTGTGGCGGCCCGTGGGGACTCACGCCCACGCCTGGTGGCTCCTGCTGACCTGTCGCGCTTTGAGTTCGATGAGTGTGAGGCGGCTGTGATGCTTGTGTCCTTGGGTAGCTCCCGCTCGGGCACACCCTCCTTCTCTCCAGTCTCTACACAGTCGCCCTTCTCACCTGCCCCATCACCCTCCCCTTCACCGCTCTTTGGCTTCCGCCCTGCCAACTTCAGCCCCATCAACGCCTCACCGGTCATCCAACGCACTGCTGTTCGCAGCCGCCACCTAAGTGCCAGCACCCCGAAGGCAGGAGTGCTGACGCCACCAGACCTGGGCCCCCACCCCCCACCGCCCGCCCCCAGAGAGCGCCATTCTTCTGGCATCCTACCCACCTTCCAGACCAACCTGACCTTCACCGTGCCCATCAGCCCTGGGCGGAGGAAGACAGAGCTGCTGCCCCACCCGGGGGCACTGGGGGCCCCTGGCGCAGGGGGTGGAGGAGCCACCCCAGACTTCCCCAAGAGCGACAACCTAGACTCTGGTGTGGACTCGGTGTCTCACACACCTACACCCTCCACACCGGCTGGCTTCCGGGCTGTGTCACCCGCCGTGCCCTTTTCCCGCTCCCGCCAGCCCTCGCCATTGCTGCTGTTGCCCCCACCTGCCGGCCTGACCTCGGATCCTGGGCCTTCTGTGCGCAGGGTTCCTGCCGTGCAGCGGGACTCACCCGTCATCGTTCGCAACCCCGACGTGCCGCTGCCCTCCAAATTTCCAGGGGAGGTGGGCACTGCTGGTGAGGCTCGGGCAGCGGGACCTGGGCGGGGTTGCCGAGAGACCCCAGTGCCCCCTGGGGTGGCCAGTGGGAAGCCTGGCCTGCCCCCGCCTCTGCCAGCCCCCGTGCCCATCACCGTGCCTCCAGCCGCGCCGACTGCTGTGGCCCAGCCGATGCCCACCTTTGGCCTGGCTTCTTCACCCTTCCAGCCGGTGGCCTTCCACCCCTCACCTGCTGCCCTATTGCCCGTCCTGGTGCCCAGCAGCTACACCAGCCATCCTGCCCCCAAAAAGGAAGTCATCATGGGCCGGCCTGGGACAGGTAAGAGATGTGGATGGGCGGGCTGGCTGAGGACTCATTTTGAACAGGGCCACTTGCAAACTGGCTCTCGGGAGAGGTGAGCTCCCCACCTGGAGAGGGGCTTAAGGGGAGATTAGCCTCCTCTCTGCATAGATGTTTCAGTGGGAATTAATGTGGGCAAGGGACTGGACTTTGAAGGCTAGTGCAGTGTTTCCAGAGGCCTCCTGCTGGGAATGCATCCTCAGGGGTCTGTCAGTCAGCAAACCTTTCCTGAGTCTTTGGAGCCAGGCCTCCACAATCCTGATGGGGTAACAGAGTAACAGAGGTGATAATTGTGATGACAGCTCCCATGTCTGGAGGACTGGACTGGTGGGGGCATCACCATGTTAAGTATTGCGTGTGAGTTATCTCGCCGAGCCCTCCCACCCACCTTGTAATGTACTGGGGCCTGTTTTAAGCCCTTTTGAAATATTAGCTCCTTTAGTCTTCATAACCCTAACGGGTGGGTGCTATGATTATGCTCCTTTAGAGGAAACTGAGGCCAGGTCACTAACTTGTCCTGGGTCACATGGCTAGCAAATCCTGGAACCAGCCTTCAAAGCCAGGCAGGCTAGTTCATCCCTGCTCGGCTATAGTGCTGGGTTACAGATGGGAAGACGGAGGCTCCAACAGGGCCTTCTGCCTCGGGGTGGCAGGATCAGGACGGGAGCCCTCCTCTTCACGCCTGTGCCCAGTAAATATCACTGGTGCGGCCAGTGTCATGGAGGGGAGCTGGGGGTGTGCTGGGCAGGCCTCCAGGTGTGAAATCTAGTCTGGCTGCCCTCAGGAAAGGGCGTGTAAGCCAAGAGTTGAAGGATAAGTTGGAACCAGCAACCATGGGGTGGAAGAGCCTCCTAGGAGGCCGACGGGAAGACTCCAAGGCCAGAGGAGCACAGCTCAGGAAAGCCAGGGTGGCCAGAGGGCTGAGGCCAGAGGCAGGGAGAGTGACACTTCTGAGATTGTGCCAGAGAGCCAGAGGCCAGGCCAGGTTGACCCTTGTCAGAGCAACTGTCAGGGAGGGTGACCAGTTACCAGCCCCTTCCCTAGCCTCTTCTTACTTACTTATTTATTAATCCGCTGTTGACAATCTGTGCCATTGTGCCTGGCCTTGTGCTGGTTGGTGCTGAGGGCATAGCCCTGCCCTCACAGGGTTCACAGTCCCTGGAATAGACAGATCTGTCCTCAGACAGTGAGCATCCAGAGTGGTTAAAGCTGAGGTGGGGGAAGGCTAGGAGGCTATGGGAAGTCAGGGAGGGCTTCTTGGAGAAAGGGCCAGGGTCTCTAAAGTGAGATATGCAGGGTGTTCTAAGTGAGCCTGGCAAGGGGGATCTTCAGGCAAAGGGAAGAGTTTGGGCAAAGGCCTTGAGGCCAAAGTGAGTATTTGAGGGAAGTAGAATCTGCGAAGTCAAGGGCTTTAGAGGATAGGTGAGTGTGGGGATGTGCAACTATATTCATCAGCCAGGGTCAGATCATTGAGGGCTCTTAGGAGACTTGTGAACTTTATCCTGAGGGCACTAGGGAGCCATGAAAGGTTTTGAGCCGATCTGACTGTGGCTGACCATGGACGGTGAATTCCAGTGCCTGAGACCAGAGGCAGGGGGACCAGGGAGGAAGGAGGTCGGGGTGGGGATCTGGGTGGGAGCTGGGACTGCAGCAAAGGCTGTTGCAGGAAGGAACCCAGGCCCTGACCTCATGGAGCTCCAGTCCAGACCCAGAGCACAGGGACACAGGGGCTATGCTTGCCCCTCATGCTCATATACTGAGGTTATGAGTTGTGTATTTTTGCCCTGCCCCAGCATCTTTTATATTTGTTACTGTCGTTGACAGGAGCAAGATTCCACAGAAGTGAGCACAGCAGGGATTTCTGTCCTTAGCCACATGAAGAGAGTGAAGCAGAAGGACTCTAACTATCCCCCTCACCCGCCCCCCCCCCCACATGCTTATAGCCCCCAACATTGCCTTCATAGCATTGGGTCATGTGACCCTGACTGCTGCTGCAAGGGGAGGGGTGGCACTGATGGTGGTAACCTGAGGGCAGGCCCGGCAGGATTACTTGCCGCCATTTTTCCAGATGAGGAAAAGTGGCAGGAGAGTCCTAATTAAGGTCATCCAGCCAGGGAGGGTCAGGAATGGGCCTTGGACCAGGTCTCCCAATCTCCAGATCAGAGCACTCTTAACTGTCAGAAGTTACAGAAGTCCTAATTTCTCAAGCACCACCCGTGCGTGTGCGTGGTACACTGCTAAGTGCCGGCTGAGCATTTACTCACTGAATCCTCACAACACCCCAGGAGGTCAGCACCATTATTATTTCTAGTGTTCAGAGGAGGAAAGAGCACCCCAAGAGGTTAAGTGACTTTCCCAAGGTCACCCAGCTAGGAAGAGGAAGAACCAGGATTTGAACCCAGCCTGTGCAGCTCCAGAACCCAGGCTCTTAAGTAGTCTCAGTAACAATGATAACGATAATAGTAACCACTCCTTATTAAGCATTTACCATGTGCCCAGCCCTAGGCGTTGGGCCATCTCGCCAAATCCACCTGATGCTATGCAGAAAGGATTATCAGCCCGGCGTTGGGGGGGGGGGGGGGTGGGGGGCGGGGGCCGTGGTGGCGGGAAACCGAGGTTCAGGGAAGGGAGGCTGCAGGCCATCTGGTCGTCAGAACTTGTCCAGTGCCTGTCCTGGCGGTTCTGAGCAGCGCCTCTCTGACAACACCCATGCTGAGGTATCCAGGCTGCCCTCAGGTTCCCAGCCAGCAGATTCTTTTGTTCTTTTCCCAGAGGCCTCCCCAAACCCTTGGTAGGCAGGCACCTGGGGCCTTTTCCCTCTGAGGCCTAGGTAAGGGCAGACCATGCCCGGTGGCATAGTGAGGCCGTGGTCCTGTCCCTTTCTGCCCGCTCATGCCAAGGCCTGACCCTCACTCAGGGCAGCAGGTGTGAGGGGGCGGCCTGGGACAGCTTGCCTGCTCCTGCCCCCCGCCAGGCATTTGCTTCCGCTGGGGGACGTGCCGGGGCAGGCGGCCGGCATTCTCCACATTCTGTGCGTGGCCAGGCCAGCCAGCTGCCATTGCCACCTCCCTCTGACTCTTCCCGCCTGCTCCCCAGGAGAGGAAGCCGCCCCAGGGCCTGCAGCCCCAGCCCAGGAGGCCAGATGTCTCAGCCCCATTCCTGGCAAGGCCTTCTTTCTAGCTCCCAGCTTCTGCCTGGCTTCGCTGTACTGACAGGCAGTGCCCCCTCTCTAGGCCTCTGTCTGCCTGTTCTGCCTCTCTTTGAGCCACTGTATGTCTATCTGTCTCTGCCTTGGGTTCCTACATCTGTCTGTGTAGCTCTCTATTTCTGGGCCTGAGTCTTTCTCACTGGACTTCTGTCTCTCTGTCTGTCTCTCTATATCTTTCTTGGTTTGTCCCTCCCTTAGACATCAGTCCTTGTCTGAGCTTTCGTCCCACCTTCTGTTTTGGCCCCCTGTCTTGGGATCCTGTGTCTCTGGGCTTCCCCTGGCCCTCCTCCCACTCTTTAGACAGACTTGCTGCCCCCATCATAGCCCCTCACCACTACTCTGTGCACATCGGGTGCTCCCTCCCTTTAAGTGAGTGGACAGGTGCCAAGTACTAAGTCCCTTACTCCGTTCTTGGGGAGTGTTGGGAGGTTGTACAGGCCTGGGAGCCCCCTCCTGCCCACCACTGTCTCTGAAACGTGTTGAGAGGTGTCAGGAGCCTCCTGCAGACCTATCTACATTTGAGCACCTGTTCCCAAGTCAGGCAGGAAGGCGGGGGCTGCATGGGCCAAGCTAGGAGATCCGGCTGTGGGGGAACAACAGGAAAGCAGCTCCTGTGCCCACCCACCTGCTAGAGGGCATGACCCAGACCACCCTTGCCACCCCCTCAAAGCCTTGCAGGAGACACATTTGGTGCCAGCTCCATTTAATGGAGTCCCAGCATACTATACCCCAGTGAACGGGACCTCAGAGACCAGGCAGTACCCACCAACTATGCTTGGCCTGGTGGGGAAAATGAGGCCCAAAGAGGAGTCTAGGTTCTCCTGACTCCCCAAATCCAGATTCTGCCCACCAGAATTTCCATTTTGTCTCAAACAGTGAACTCCATCTCTCTGATCAGAAGCCTCTCCTCCCCTCCACCAGGCCCAAGCTGAGCAGCCCTGGGGGAAATGGGTGGGGAAGGCAGACATGGATGCAGGCTCAGGCAAAGAGCAGAGGGAGGTACAGGTACAGGTACAGAGGGTGGCTCAGTGCAGAGTGATGAGGGAGGTACAGGTAGGCTTCTCATTGGAAATGACCTTTGAGCTGAAGCATGAAGAATGAGTGGATTTCAGGAGAGTGAAAGAAAGGGAAGGGTGTTCCTGGCCAAGGCAGCCATAGGAGCAAAGGCCAGGAGGGGTGAAAGTGCATGACCTCTCAGTGGCTGGTTGAAGCTGGAGCTGACACTAGAGCCTAGGATTGGCAGAAAGGTGCCAAGGAGCACGCATCTAGCCAGGCTAGGTTTGAATGCCAGTCCGTGAAGAGCCAAGAGTTTAGAGTAGGAGAGGGAAAAGGTTAAGATCTGGGTGTCAGAGATCCCTGGAGACTGCCCTGGAGAGGAAGGAGGCCTATACTGGGAAGACTGGATGACTTTAGGGGAGAGAAGGGAAGGGGCGTTTTTTGAGGTAGTTGGAGTTAATCTTAAGCGACTTCGTGGAAGAGCCCCCAGCACCAGGCGCTGTGAGGGGTCAGGCTGCCTCCTGGTGGCTGCGGGCGGCAAGTGGCGGGGGGGGGGGGGGGGGGGGTAGCCGGCGCGCGCATGCGCAGCGCGCGCGGGAAGGGGGTGCGGCCCGGAGCCCCCGGCGCCCGGGCATTAATGGCTCCATTAGTGGCCGGGAGGGAGGCGCATTAGCGGCGGCGACGGCGTCTGGCTCCCATTACCACCGGCGGCAGCGGCTGCACCGCAGGCGGCTGGATCCTAGCCCGCCGCGCCGCCTCCTCCGCCCGCACCCCGTCCCCTGTTCCCGCTCCCCACGGGGGCCTGGGCTAGGGAACCCCTGTCTCCCCATTTCCGCAGAAAAGCTGATTGTGAAGCCAGGCAGACCTGGGTTCAGATCCCAACCGTGCCACCTCCTGACTGCAAGATCCTACTCTCCTCTGATCCTTTTTCTTGCGAAGCAGCCGGGGAAACAGGGTGTACCGGGGGCTTTGCAGATCCGGACAGGTACCCCGTGAGGGCCGCGCCCAGCCCCCGCCGGCACCCAGGGGCGCGGGAACCCGCGCCCCAGGGGTAGGCCCCGGGCGTGGGGCCTCAGTCTTTCCCATTGGCCGCCTCCGCGCCTGCTGACGCTGATTGGCCGAGACCCTCCCCCCCTTCCCCGTCGTTGCGCCATTAACCCCTAAGGGGCCGCGCCCTAGGGCTGGGTGGCGCCCCCCCCCCCCACGCAGACAGCTCGGGTGCCAGCTGGCCCGCGCCCCGCCGCGGCCCGCGTGGGTGTCAGGCCGGCCGGGCGCCCGCCCGCCCTCCCAGCACAAAGCGGCTTTGTGGGGCCCGCCGGGGGCTGGCTGGGGGCCAGGCGGCGAGTGGAAAATCTCGTGAGCGCGGGGAGGGGAGGAGAAGGCAGGGCGGCGCCCCCTCCTCCGCCCGGGTTGGGGCGCCTCCCCCAGTCCGCGCCGACCAGCCCTCTCAAGTCCTGGTGCCTGTACACTCCCCCACCCTCCGCCCCTTTCCACCCCCAAATCCATATTCCCCTCCGTCCTATGCCGTCCATCTCCCAATCCCTGGGGACCCTCCCCCACACGTCTCGCCTGCCTCTTTCCCTCCTAGTCCCCCTGCCTACCCCAGCCCCACTCACACTGACTCACCCCGGCGCTATTTTTAGGCCCCCATCCCTCCCGAGCCGCACCAGCCCAATCCTGGGCTCGTTCCCCAGGCAACCCTGGCCGTCGCCGACGCCGCACGGGGTGGGTGGGTGGGTGGGTGTGTATGTGGAGAGCGGGTGAGGGGAGCTGGGGACACCGGGGTGGTGAGCCGAGGCGGGGACCCAGGCCTGGAGAGCAGGGTGGGGAGCCACGGGCGACAGGGGCGTGGTGCCTCTTGGGCTCAATAAATGGGCCGGTGAGTTCAGAGTGTGTCTGCCTGTCCCTCAGTCTGTCAGCATCCCTGGCTGTACGCCCCAGGCCTCTGGGCAGGTCTCAGCCTGTGCCACCCTGGGTGGCAGTTGGTGTCTCTGTCTGGGCTCCCTGTCCCCAGGCTGGGGGTGGGGTAGTGCTGCGGGGCTGTTTGGGGCCAAACCTTTTGTGGAATTGGTAATGGGGTGGTGCAGGGGATGGCTGCACCATAGTTCTGCCTGAGTACCTGCCTTGAGCGAAGGGTGGTGTTGCATCCCCACTCACATGGGGCTGGGGCCCTGGTTTGGGAAACCCCCTCAGTCTTTTCCAATTAGGGAGGCCCCAGTTAGGGTTGGGGATGGCTGGAGAGATGGAGCTGTCTGGGGTTGGGACCTGCTCTCTCTTCTCCACCCCTAATCACCCCCACCCAGGGTTCCTCCACTCTGAACAATGGAAGCTAAGTATAGGGCTGGCCCAGTGCCCAGGGCAGGGGGGCCCTTCCCGCCCGGATTCCGGCCCCTCCCTGCCAGGCTGGGCCCCCACTTGGCTGTACCCTACCCTGTAAGGGGCCTCTTCCCATCCCTCCTATGTGGGCACTGTGTCTTCTACCAGATGTGCAACCCTCCCAGATGTGTGGGGCCCTCTTTCCCTGCTGTGCCAGGACCTCGCTCTTTTTCTCACCCTACAGAAGTGGGGGAGCTGGGGGCAGTGTTTCTCTGAGCTGTGTCCCAGGCTGCAGTGCAGTAGGGAAGGGGTTAACTTGCCAGTAGGTGACTCACCGGTGGGGAGAGGAGGGGGCAGCGGTGGGGAGATAGCGGGACACATTGATTTCAGCCTTGATTTCTGCCTCACATTGCAGTCCCTGGGGCAGTGAGGTAATGGAGGGTCTGAGTCTGGGGCTGCATAGGGAGGAGGGGGCAGTCACCTAATAGTCCCTCCAGTGGCCCCCTCCAGGCTCACAGCCAAGTGTCTGGCCCTGCAGTCTCTGGAGGTCAGAGGGCTATGGACCTTCCCTTCCCCTCTGGGCTCCAATTACCAGTTTTGCCCCTTTTCCATTTCTTCAGCTCTGTCAGTGGATGGGATAGGCTGGGAAAAGGATTTTGTTTGTGCCTGTCCCTGACTCCACCTGTGTAGGGGCCCACTTTTTGTCCATCTGAGCCTGTGCAACCTTTACCTGCCCAGGTGTGACCCCAGGCCTCTGCCTCTACTGGATGTGACTGACCCCAGGGCCATCTTGGGTGACACAAGACCTCTGCCTCTCTCCCCGGTGGGCCCCAGACCCTTGCCTGTGTCTCTATGTGTGCTCTCTGACCTTTTCATAGTTCACCAGTTGTGTAGTTCTCTTTGTATCACTGTGCTACTATATTCCCCGACCTCTGGGAATGTCTGCCTGGGTCCACCCCCAGGTTGAATTTTCAGTAAAGAGCAGGTGATTTGGAGCTCTGGGCTGTTATGTTCTGGAGGCATGATCTTGCACAATTTATTCAGTTTCTCTGAACCTCATTTTCTCATCTGAACAATGGGCATAATAAAGTGTACCTCCCTAGTGGCTGTGAAGATTCAGTGAACAGTATAATACATACTGGGTCCCAACACACTGCAGCCCCAGTGTTAGTTTCCTTTCTTCCTCCTGGCCCTTTTCTGGAAGGGGTGGCTCCCAGCCTAGAGTGGTAGGGCCAGCCCACAGTAATGCTCATGGCACCCTGCCTTACACTGTCAGTTAGAGGGTCCCAGGTGGCTGCTAAGTGTCAGGCAGTGTAGCTGAATGATGATGAATGACCATGGCACTCTGTATACCTGATGGGACAAGGTACTGAGGTAGTGCTCGCTGGGGTAAGTTTATATAATGTGTGGGGTCAGTACAGTGGCATCTGTGAGAGGTAGCCTGCATTGGGATCGGAGGTGCCAGGAAGGCCACATGAGAGGGTGTGAAGATGGAAGAGTGTGTGCGGTTGTGTGGGAGGGATGTGGGGTGTGTGTGTGTGATGGACAAGCAGTGGTTGTGATGAGGTGTGTGAGATGATACTGCTTATTTGATATGTTGTTTGTATGATGATTCATGTGGGCTGGCATTGAGAATATGCGTTGGTGAAGCATGTATGACAAGGCGTGTATGCAATGGGTGATGTGGAGGATGGGTGAGAACGAGTGTGTATGATGATGGATGGGGAGTGATTGGCCGGGGGTGTGGGAGGTACATGTGAACAGGTGTTCGAGGTGTGCGACTTCGTGTGTGGCAGTGTGAGTATAAGACCACGGTACATGTGACTGTGGAGTGTGTATGAGATAATGGGTGTGGCAGGAAAAGTCTTTCTATGAGAGGGGTGTGTGTGTGTGTGTGTGTGTGTGTGTGTGTGTGTGTGTGGTGTGTGGTGGGGGTGAGAGTCGGCTGGTGTGAGTTGGCGAGGGCTCGAGGTGGCTTGAGTAGCCCTACCGCGCAGTTCATCTGCCCTGCGGCGCCGTGCGCGCCCTGGCGGGCCAAGCCGCGCGTGAGCGTGTTCTTCGCGTGGACTGGACACGCGTAGCACCACACACAACCCCGGGGCCTCCGCAGCGCGGTGCCCCGAACCGCCCCCCTGGCTCGCTGCCTTTACTGCAGTGCGCCCTCCCTGCCACCCTCCTCCCGCGGTCCCGCCCCGGGCCGGCTTGAGGCCAACCGGAGCCCGCCCCGCCCTTCCCTTATTTGCATATGACTGACGTTCCCCCGGGGCGGCCAATGGGGGCGGGCGCGGCGGGGCCTGACCCGCGCGCGGCGGCGGCAGCCAATGGGCTCACGCGCGGGGGGCCGGGCTTGCGCGGAAGGCCGCGGGGGAAGCGGGGAAGGGGCGGGGGGAGGTGCGGCGGGGGGAGGGGAGCGCGTAGTAGTGGCGGGGCGGGGAGGCGGCGGTGCCTCTGCGCGGGGCTCGCTCGGAGCGCACGGACGCACGCACGCTGGTCCGTCTGCCCGCCCGGAGCCGAAGGTCGACCCGGCGCTGAGCCGCGGGCCCGGAGCCCGGAAAGGCGGGGCGGCGGCACCGGCAGCCGGGGCGCGCGGGGCCAGAGCCGTTACCCGCCGGAGCTGCGAGGGAGGGAGGGAGCGAGCCAGCGAGCGAAGGGAGGGGGCCGCCCCCGCGCACGCGCGCCGCGCCCCGCCCCGCCTGCCCCGCCCGCCGGGCACCGCGCGGGAGGAGGGAGAGGGAGGGGGCGGCGCCGATGGCCCCTGTGCCGCGCGCCCCGTGACGGCCCCCGCGCGCGCCGGGGGGCGGGGCGGGGCCGGCGCGCTCTGACCTCCCCCGCCCCCCGGGCGGCGGGAGGCAGGCGACGCTGTGCGCAGGCGCGCCCAGCGGAGACCCCCGCGTGGGGCGGCCGGAGGGGGGCGGCGGGGGGGGGCATGCGGCGACGGCCTCCGGCTCCCCCCGGGCCCGAACGGCGACGGCCGAGGAGCCGGCGGCGGGCGGAGTGGCGGCGGCCGCTGAGGAGGCGCGAGCCCCGGCCGGGCCCCCCCGCGCCGGACCATGTACTCAGCCCACAGGCCCCTGGTGCCCGCGTCCGGCGCGGCCTCCCGTGGCCTCGGCATGTTCGGTCAGTAGCGCCTGGACCCTGGGACTGCCGGGGTCAAGGTGTCGGGGTGCTAAGTGCGGAGTAACGGGGATAGGGGTATAGTATGAGAGTGATAGACGCAGAGTACAGGGGTGACGGGAAAGTTACAGAGCTTGGCTGGGCCAAGCGTTTAGTGACGGCAGGTGGGAGTGTAACGGGAGTGATGGGAGTGAGGAGAGGGGAGTAGCTGGGCACAGCTGTGGGTGTTTGGATGATGGGGTGGAACAGGTCCGTTGTCACCGGAGGTGAAGAGTGCAGAGTAACTGGCTTGGGAGCGTGTATTAGAATAGGGGCGGCATGAGACCTGCTGGCCCTAGGTGTGGAAGAGAGGGGGAAGGGACTGTGATCGAGTAGTGGGGCTAAGAACAGGGCTTGAGAAGTGAGTGAAGCACTGTTTGCTTAGAACTGAGTGATGGGCTGGAGTGTTTGTGGCATGCTTTGCGGAGACAGAGAGAGTCAGGAACCTGGAGGGCAGTGCACTGAGGAGGGGCAGGACCAAAGGACTATTCCCCCATTGTCTGCTGGTCCCTTTCTTCCCCACCCAGCAGAGGAGGAGGCCTGATGAGAAAGATCCTGGTGAAGAGGGGCATAGATAGGTCCAGGTCCTTGGGGTTGGAGGACCGAG
Source organism: Leopardus geoffroyi (assembly GCF_018350155.1). Taxonomy (NCBI): domain Eukaryota; kingdom Metazoa; phylum Chordata; class Mammalia; order Carnivora; family Felidae; genus Leopardus; species Leopardus geoffroyi. Next base: position 13,293,147 of record NC_059335.1, read on the forward strand.
TAGGCTTTTGGGTCCCCAGTGACCCAGGGATGAAGGATGGGGTCCTCAGAGCGTCTTGAGACCTCCTCCGGCGTTGGCTTCCTTATCCCTCTTCTGTTGACATGGTGTCTACTTTGTCTTTTGTCAGCCCCTTGCACAATCCGTTCTCGAGGCCAGTGGCTCTCTTAGTCCAGGCTTTTGAAGGCATAGAGGGGTCACCCCAGGTCAGATTGATCTGGATCAGGGGGAGGCCTGGAATGATGGAGACCAAGGCTAGGGCGTTTCCCTTCTCTCTTCATCGTCTTCCCTCACAGGGGCCTCTGCTGGTTCCACTTCCCCCAGGGAGCCAGCAGTGAGAGGGAAGCCCACTTCTAGCCCAGGCCTGCCCCAGGAGTCCCGCCAGGGATGGGTCCCGGCCCTGTGCTTACCCTCTTACTACCCAGGTCCTGGGGCAGAAGGTTGAAACCCTAGGACTGGCCTCCTGGGAGGGAAGTGCCTTCCTGTGCATATTCTCAAGAAAACACCTGGCATTTTTGCTTTCCTTGGGCACAGACCTGTAACAGTTCTCTTGTCTGCCCCATTGTCTGTGCCTTTTCTTCCAAGGAGTTTACCACACCCTCCCCTCTTTTTGGGCAAGGGGGCTAGATGCTACATTCAAGATAAGCTGAGAGGTTTAGAGGGAAGGGGTGCTGGGAGGCCTCTTTGAGGGCAGTAGATTTTGTTAGGGGGTGGGGGAGATGCCGGAGCCACCTGTGTCTAGCCCCGGAAAGGCAGGTTGGCTCCCTGGGGTCTGTACTAGGGGGAGGGAGGCCAGGAGAAAGACCTGACACCCCGCTCTGTGGGTATCAGAGAAGAGAAAGGGAAAACAAGCCACGGTCTTCTCAAGAAAGAGAAAGGGAGCGCGAGGCCAAGATGAGGGGCCCCGTCAGATGCTAGCATGGGTGCTGGGAACGGAGCATGGCTGGGGAGGGTTCCTAGCCCTGCTGAGGTTTTGGGGCCTTGGGAGTATGAGATGGCAGTCAAACATGGCCTGGTTTGTGACAGGAGCCAGTCATTCCTCTGGCCTGGTCCCTGGTGGCAGGGCTGGTGGAGGTGGGGGAGGGAGTGGGGTGTGAGGCCTATTTCCCTTCCTAGCTTCTGTTTTCTTTTTTATAAACCTAGAAACCTTTCAGGGAGGAGTTTTTCTCGAGTGATGTCGCACGCAGGAGCCCACGAGGCTCTGGGATAGAGGAAGGGGGTGTAAAGGAAGAGTGGAGCCACCTCATCCAGGGTGGAAAAGAGCTTGAGTTGGGGGTCAAGGCCCGGGTCGCCTGCTGCACAGCTTAGCTGGCTTCTTCCCACAGTGTGGACAAACGTGGAACCTCGCTCTGTTGCTGTGTTCCCCTGGCACTCCTTAGTCCCCTTCCTGGCCCCCAGCCAGCCCGACCCCTCTGTGCAACCAAGTGAGGCCCAGCAACCTGCCAGCCACCCAGTGGCCTCCAACCAGAGCAAAGGTGAGGAATGGGGGGCCACAAATGGGGTGGCATGGGGTTAGGGTCCAGATGGCCTGGGAGCCCTCTGATCTGCCTCTCTGCCCTTAGAACCTGCTGAGTCGGCGGCTGTTGCTCACGAGCAGCCACCAGGTGGGACAGGGAATGCTGATCCTGGGCGGCCACCTGGAGCCACGTGCCCTGAGAGCCCAGGGCCTGGACCCCCCCACACTTTGGGGGTGGTGGAACCTGGAAAGGGTCTCCCTCCCACCACTGAGGAGGAGGCCCCTGGCCCTCCAGGAGAGCCCCGGCTGGACAGTGAGACGGAGAGCGACCATGATGATGCGTGAGTGCCATGAGGCTTGGGGCTAATGGGTGGAGTGGCTGGAGATGTGGCCCTCACTGTCCCTGCCGCTCCCACCACAGCTTCCTCTCCATCATGTCTCCTGAGATCCAGTTGCCCCTGCCACCCGGGAAACGCCGGACCCAGTCTCTCAGTGCCCTGCCAAAGGAACGAGACTCCTCTTCGGAGAAGGATGGACGCAGCCCCAACAAGGTGCCTCCTCTCTACCTGTCCCCAGCTCACCCTGTGGCTGCCCGAGCCTGTCTCCTGGTTTTAACCATCCCACTTGGGCCTGTATCTGCTGCAGCGGGAGAAGGACCATATTCGGCGGCCCATGAATGCCTTCATGATCTTCAGCAAGCGGCACCGGGCCCTGGTCCACCAGCGTCACCCCAACCAGGACAACCGGACCGTCAGCAAGATCCTGGGCGAGTGGTGGTACGCCCTGGGGCCCAAGGAGAAGCAGAAGTACCATGACCTGGCCTTCCAGGTAACGCTTTTTCCTCCTGGCTCCTCCCAGCTTCCTCTGGTGGGGTGGGTGAGTGAGGGTCTCTCCGCTCTCTCCTGCCAGGTGAAAGAGGCCCACTTTAAGGCTCACCCGGACTGGAAGTGGTGCAACAAGGACAGGAAGAAGTCCAGCTCAGAGGCCAAGCCCACCAGCCTGGGGCTGGCAGGAGGGCACAAAGAGACTCGGGAGCGGAGCATGTCAGAGACGGGGACTGCCGCTGCCCCTGGAGGTCAGTCAGCCCCTTGGCTCTCTTGCCCTGTCACCTCCCTCCCTGAGAGGTGCCAACTACCCTCTTTTTTGCTCAACCCCTGGCCCATAAGCCTTTCTCTGCCCTGTCGTTTTGTTTGAGGACCCTTATCCATAAAGAAACTGGCAGTTGTTTTATGTGAAGGAGCCAGGGAGGTCCAGAGAGTTAAGTTTCCAAATAGTAATCTCATTATCAGTTCGTGAGTACGTAGTGCATGTCAAGGAGAGTGTAATTTCTAATTTTGAAAGCTGTGCCCCGTTTTGTAGATGAGGAAACTGAGGCTCAGGGAGGCAAAATCACTTGCTGGAAATTACAGGAAACTAGTAGACGGTGGAGCCAGAATCTCAGCTCCAGCTTGGCTGGTTCCCAGAACCAAAGTTGGAAGCCCCTCATTGGCTACTTCTCCCAACTGAGCGTGTCTGGTGTGCATGGTGCCGTTCAGAGGCACTTTTTTGGAGTGATTCTGTGAGCACCGGCCTGCAGCTTTCTGAGGATGAGGCTCTTCTTTCTGTCTGAGATGAGGGGTTGGAGGCTCGGACCGGCCATTGGTTACTAGCTAGGCAGCACGACATTACTTGTTTTCAGTCTCGTACTCAAAGAAGGCCTGCCTCCCAGGGAGCAATGGGCTTGCTCCTTGCAATCCCAGAGGGCAAAATCCATTGGGAAATGCCGGGCTGGTGGGTGGTATCTGTTTTCTGCCAGGTGGCCCAGGGTTTCCAAACTCCTCTTGTCCATTATTTAGAAATACTTGTGAATGGCTTGGCCAGTCTGAAGGCTGGTAAAAGGCTTCTGGACTCTGCAGTACTCTTCTCTTTCTACTCTGCAGTGTCCTCGGAGCTCCTGTCCGTTGCAGCCCAGACACTCTTGAGCTCGGATACCAAGGCTCCAGGGAGTGGCTCGTGTGGGGCTGAGCGTCTGCACACAGTGGGGGGACCTGGCTCGGCCCGGCCCCGAGCCTTCTCCCACAGTGGGGTCCACAGCCTGGATGGTGGGGAAGTAGATAGCCAGGCGCTACAGGAACTGACTCAGGTGTGATGGGTGGGGGAGACGGGCAGGGAGGGTTGCCCAAGGTGATGCCCCCCTCTGAACTCTCCCGGTACCTACCCTGCAGATGGTGTCTGGCCCTGCATCCTATTCTGGTACAAAGCCTTCCACCCAATATGGGACTCCAGGCCCCTTCTCGGCCTCCGGTGAGGGAGGTGCCCTGGCGGCCAGTGGGCGACCCCCGCTGCTGCCCACCCGGGCTTCCCGTTCCCAGCGTGCTGCCAGCGAGGACATGACCAGTGATGAGGAACGCATGGTCATTTGTGAGGAGGAGGGAGATGATGATGTCATTGGTGAGCAGTGGCAGGGCCCAGAGTCCTGCCCAGAGAACAGCAGGCTGAGGTTTTAGGGGTGGGCAGAGATTTGATCTAGGCCTCAGGCTCCCTCTTCTCTTTGTTTATGATTGGAGGCATATTCAGTTCAGGCTCTACTGAGTAAACCCAGCCCTGCCCTCGGGGAGCTCCTGGCCAGGCAGGAAACTGGGAAGATAGGGGCATGGATGGCCAGGCCATCAGGCACAGGGTTAGGTGGTGTTATTTGCATGTTCTTAGGCTTCCCCATTGGGCAGGTGGGCACACCTTAGGCTGAGGAACAGCATTCATGGACAACACTCACTGCCAACTTGGGGCAAAGCCTGGGCTCCATGCTGTCCCTCCTGGGTAGTCCTGCACCCAGCCTTTATGCCAGTGCTGTTCTCTCTGCTCCCTCAGCTGACGATGGCTTCGGCACCACTGACATTGACCTCAAGTGCAAGGAGCGAGTGACCGACAGCGAGAGCGGAGACAGTTCTGGGGAGGACCCAGAGGGCAGCAAGGTGAGAGCTTGGAACTTGGTGTTGTCTGGTAGCACTCACTCTTCCTAGGAAGAGGAAGTATCTGTTCGTGTGCATTGACAGGGAGATTGAGGCCCACAGAGGGCAAGCTACTTGCCGCGTGGTGAATAGGGTCATGGCCTGGATGAATTGAGGCCTTCAGCTGGCCTTGCTGCCGGGCGAGACAGGGATGGGCAGGGTGTGAGTATCCGGGCTTCCTTGATGTGGTTGTGTCTCCTCCTTCCACCCAGGGCTTTGGCCGGAAGGTGTTCTCGCCTGTGATTCGTTCTTCCTTTACCCACTGCCGCCCATCGCTGGACCCTGAGCCCCCAGGGCCCCCGGATCCACCTGCAGCCTTTGGCAAAGGCTATGGGCCCACCCCATCCTCCTCCTCGTCCTCACCTGCCTCCTCCTCAGCCTCAGCTGCCACCTCCTTCCCACTGGGCTCAGGGACCTTCAAGGCCCAGGAGTCAGGTCAGGGCAGCACAGCAGGCCCACTGCGGCCCCCACTCCCTGGGGCAGGGGGCCCAGTAACACCATCCAAGGCTACCCGGTTCCTCTCAACGGATCCTGCCACCTTCCGGCGCAAGAGACCTGAAAGTGTGGGGGGCCTGGAGCCACCAGGCCCCTCGGTCATTGCAGCACCTCCTGCGGGGGGAGGAAGTGTCCTGCAGACACTGGTCCTGCCCCCGAATAAGGAGGAACGGGAAGGCAGTGGAGGCCGCATGCCCTCAGCCCCAGCCCCATCACTGGCCTATGGGGCCCCAGCAGCCCCCCTGTCCCGCCCAGCTGCCACCATGGTCACCAACGTGGTGCGGCCTGTCAGTAGCACTCCTGTGCCCATCGCCTCTAAGCCCTTTCCCACCTCTGGCCGGGCTGAGGCATCTCCAAGTGACACAGCAGGTGCCAGGACTGAGCCAGTCACTGGGTCCCGAGCACCTGGGAGCTCCCCTCTGGGTGTAAGCTTAGTGTATTCGGACAAGAAGTCGGCAGCAGCCACCTCGCCAGCCCCGCATCTGGTGGCTGGGCCCCTACTGGGCACTGTGGGGAAGGCTCCTGCCACAGTCACCAACCTGCTCGTGGGCACACCTGGTTATGGGGCCCCGGCGCCCCCTGCTGTTCAGTTCATAGCCCAGGGGGCCCCTGGCAGTGGGGCCGCTACAGGCTCAGGAGCAGGTGCTGGGAGTGGTCCCAATGGGCCAGTGCCCCTGGGCATCCTGCAGCCAGGTGCCTTGGGCAAAGCTGGGGGAATCACCCAGGTGCAGTACATCCTGCCCACGCTGCCCCAGCAGCTTCAGGTGGCTCCTGCCCCGGCACCAGCCCCTGGGACTAAGGCAGCAGCTCCTGGCGGCCCCGCACCCACCACCAGCATCCGTTTCACCCTCCCGCCGGGCACCTCAACCAACGGCAAAGTTCTGGCTGCCACCGCACCCACTCCTGGCATCCCCATCCTGCAGTCAGTACCCTCCGCCCCACCCCCCAAAGGTGAGGCCTGGGCTGAGCAGCGGAGGAGAGGGGCTTCAGGCCTGTTTGGCTCTCTTGTAACTTCTTCTCTCTCTTGCAGCCCAGTCAGTCTCTCCTGTGCAGGCCCCGCCCCCGGGTGGCTCCGCCCAGCTGCTACCCGGGAAGGTACTGGTGCCCCTGGCGGCCCCTAGCATGTCCGTGCGGGGTGGCGGGGCTGGCCAGCCACTGCCCCTGGTGAGCCCGCCTTTCTCAGTACCTGTGCAGAATGGTGCCCAGCCACCCAGCAAGGTAAGGGCATCCTGGCTCCACCTGTTCTTCATTCCTCTCCTCCTGGGTGTAGGTTTCTGTGCCACGGTTTCTGTGTGTGCCTTTGTTTCAGTCACTTTTCCTTTTCTCCCTTTTTGTCTGCGTCTGGAACTTTGTCTTTAGGACTTTTTCTTCAATATATACGTACATCTTGATTTTGCCCTTGGCGTCTGCATCTTCTTCTTTCTTTGTGTCTTGTACTGCTTGATGTCTACTTTTCCTTTGTTCTTTTCTGTCTGGATTCCAAATTTTGCGTTCCCTGTTTTTGCTGAGATCCACCTTCCTAGGTCTTGGTCCTCCCCTGCCCCATTCTGGGTCCCCACCTCACCTCAGCCTGTGGGTGCCCTTGCCCACAGATCATCCAGCTGACTCCAGTGCCCGTGAGCACACCCAGCGGCCTGGTGCCGCCCCTCAGCCCAGCCACGCTCTCCGGACCCACCTCACAGCCTCAGAAGGTCCTGCTGCCCTCCTCTACCAGGTAATGGCAGCTGAGCCCTCACCTGGAGGCCAGCCCAGAGATGGGGCCAGCTTACCTCACTCCCCCCTTCCTCTCCTTGCGGCAGAATCACCTACGTGCAGTCGGCGGGTGGGCACGCGTTGCCCCTGGGCACCAGCCCTACGTCCAGCCAGGCTGGAACAGTCACCTCGTATGGGCCCACGAGCTCGGTAGCCCTAGGCTTCACCTCACTGGGGCCCAGCGGACCCGCCTTCGTGCAGCCCCTGCTTTCAGGTGAGGGGCAGCCTGGCAGGAAGAGCTGGGGACCCAGGGTGGTGCCGAGGTGGCCCAGGCCCTAACTGGGGCCCCCGCCTCTCCTCTTTGTCTCTGCAGGCCAAGCCCCACTGCTGGCTCCCGGCCAGGTGGGCGTGTCACCTGTGCCCAGCCCCCAGCTGCCGCCCACCTGCACAGCCCCCGGAGGTCCTGTCATCACAGCATTTTACCCTGGCAGCCCTGCACCCACCTCCTCAGCACCCCTGGCCCAGCCATCCCAGGCGCCCCCGGGCCTGGTCTACACTGTGGCTACTAGCACCACCCCACCTGCTGCCACCATCCTGCCCAAGGGCCCACCGGCCCCTGCCACTGCCACCCCGGCCCCTACCAGTCCTTTTCCTAATGCCACAGGTGGGTGTCAGGCCAACCCAGGGTGGGGTGATTTGGAGGACCCAGAAGGTGGGCTCCAGACAGGCCTGGCTCAGCAAATGCTCTTCTTTCCACCAGCAGGCTCCATGACCTACAGCTTAGTGGCCCCTAAGGCCCAGCGGCCTACCCCCAAGGCCCCCCAGAAAGTGAAGGCGGCCATCGCCAGCATTCCTGTGGGTTCCTTTGAGGCAGGTGCCCCTGGGCGGTCAGGCCCTGCATCCCGGCAGCCTTTGGAGCCTGGCCCAGCCCGTGAGCCCCCTGTCCCCGAGTCTGAGCTTGAGGGTCAGCCCACAACGCCAGCCCCTCCACCGCCCCCAGAGACCTGGGCTCCCACAGCCCGGAGCAGCCCCCCACCACCCCCGCCTGCTGAGGAGCGGACAGGCACCAAGGGCCCGGAGACCATGGTAAGTGTGAAGCAGGCCAGGCAGATCGTGCTGCCACACAGCTCGGCGTCTCAGTCCATTGTTTGCTCTTCTGCTCCCTCCTTCTTACCTGCACACCTGCCTGAACTCTGTCCTTGTTTGCAGGGGTTGGGGGTGTTGGGGGAGGGGAGCTCTTCTGTCCCTTTTGCTTGTCTGTATGGCTGGGTCTTCTCCAGAGCTGTACATCTTGGGTGGTTGGCATCCAGCTCTCTGTTCGAGGTTTTGCCCCAGCGAGTCTGAATCCAGTGTCCTCCGTCTCCCTGCCGTCCCTACCCCAGGCCAGCAAATTCCCCAGCTCATCTTCAGACTGGCGAGTCCCTGGGCTAGGCCTGGAGAGCCGTGGGGAGCCTCCCACCCCTCCCAGCCCGGCCCCAGCTCCGGCCCCAGCCCCCAGTAGCAGCAGCAGCAGCAGCGAGGGCAGCAGTGGGAGGGCAGCTGGGGACACCCCCGAGCGCAAGGAGGCGGCTGGTACCGGCAAGAAGGTGAAGGTGCGGCCCCCGCCCCTGAAGAAGACCTTTGACTCTGTGGACAAGTGAGCATGGGCTGGGCTCCGTGGCAGAGCGTGTAGGGCGGGAGGGAGAGGGAGGCAGCTGCCGTCTCAGGCAGGGGAGGTGACCCCGCCGGCTCTCCAGCAGGGTCCTGTCAGAGGTGGACTTCGAAGAGCGCTTTGCTGAGCTGCCTGAGTTCCGGCCTGAGGAGGTGCTGCCTTCGCCTACCCTGCAGTCTCTGGCCACCTCCCCCCGGGCCATCCTGGGCTCCTACCGCAAGAAGAGGAAGAACTCCACAGGTAGGCGAGTGTGGGGCACCTGGGTAAGTGGGGGGCAGACCAGGGCTGCCTCCGCTGAGCCTGCTTCTGTTGGACAGACCTGGACTCGGCCCCCGAGGACCCCACCTCGCCCAAGCGCAAGATGAGGAGACGCTCCAGTTGCAGCTCAGAGCCCAACACCCCTAAGAGTGCCAAGTGCGAGGGGGACATCTTCACCTTTGACCGTACAGGTGCCGGCACCGAGGCAGGCGGAGCTGTGGGGGACCTAGGACCTTTAAGAAGGGCGGGGTCTTGGCAATGGAGTTACAGATGCATGGTGGTGATAGGGAAGGACAGCCGGTCACGGATGGGAGGGTGGGTTTTAGGGTCTGGTGGGGTCCAGAGGCAGGTGCCTTCTCTGAACTCTGCTGTGTTACAGAATTCAGTGAGGGCTGAGCAGACGTCCAGACGGTGGTGGGGGCAGAGAGCAGGCTGCTGCTGTAGCCTTGACTGTCCTCCCTATGCTGCTCCCAGGTACGGAAGCCGAGGATGTGCTCGGGGAGCTGGAATACGAGAAGGTGCCATACTCCTCACTGCGGCGCACCCTGGACCAGCGCCGGGCCCTGGTCATGCAGCTCTTCCAGGACCATGGCTTCTTCCCATCGGGTGAGTGTATCTTGGAGTCTTGGGGGGCCCCGAAAGAGGACCTGCCTGCTCATCTCACCCTGCCCTCCCCGCTCCCCATCGTCCTTCTGTCCCCAGCCCAGGCCACGGCAGCCTTCCAGGCACGCTACGCAGACATCTTCCCCTCCAAGGTCTGTCTGCAGTTGAAGATCCGAGAGGTGCGCCAGAAGATCATGCAGGCGGCCACTCCCACGGAGCAGCCCCCTGGAGCTGAGGCCCCCCTCCCCGGACCACCCCCCACTGGCACTGCTGCTGCCCCTGTCCCCACTCCCAGCCCCGCTGGGGGCCCCGACCCCACCTCACCTGGCTCGGACTCTGGCACAGCTTCGGCTGCCCCGCCACTGCCTCCACCCCCAGAGCCAGGTCCTGGACAGCCTGGCTGGGAGGGCCCCCCCCAGCCCTCCCCCCCACCCCCTGGCCCCTCCACAGCTGCCACAGGCAGGTGAGGGGCCCAAGAAGATCCCAGGACCCACAGTACCCCCCTCAGGACATGGACAGTATGTAGGTGGCAGGAATGGGGGGGCAGGATGGTTACCTCCTCCCCAATAAAGCCATTTCGTCCTTTCTAGTTTGGGGCGGAATGAGGCCTGCTCCTCTTGTCTATCCCCCGTCCCCCCACAGCTTTCTCCCTGTGACGGGGGGCAGCTGAGGGGAAGCAGGGGCACAGTCTGCCTCCACGGAGCCCCTGTATATAACCTGGAGTGTGTTACCTTCAGACCTTTTCACTTGTACTTTATGCAAAATGGCTCATGTGAGGGCTACAAGCTGGAGGGTAGCACGGGCCTTGGGCCACAGGGAGAGGTGCCTGTGGAGTAGGGGGAGTTCATGCACCCCTTTTTTCCCCAGAGGGGCTGGACTCAGGTTAGTTTGGGGTGGGGGCTCCTGCACTTTGCCACAGGCATGGGGAGGGTTCTCTCCCCACCCCCTCTGCCCTCCCAACTTGGGTTGTACTTTCTAAGAAGGTGATTCCCCCTACCCTTGTCCCTATCCCCAGAACAAAACATGTTGATCATGTGCAATATTTCTTACTGTGCCGAGAAGCCGAAATTAAAGCTGTTTAACACACTTGTGTGGCTGCCCACTCTAAAGGGAGAAGGGGTGGGTGGGGTGGGTTGTACTATCTCCAAACGGTCAAGGAGCTTATACACTTCCTCCCAATGCAGTCCCTCCCCACATCAGAGGGACCCTGTGGGCCGAGAACCCTGACTCACTGTGGACTGAACAGCCTGTCTTCAGCCCTGGCACTCGGAAGTCCCTGTCCTTACTATGCCTCTCACAGTCGTCCCAACATCTGGGGGCTCAGGAAGGCCTGAGAGGTCTGAGCCTAGGTGGTACTGGGCTGGGTTTGCCCAGTAACCCAGATACAGTGCTGTTCTCAGTGACCCCTGCTGCCCCCACACGGCCTGAGCCAGCACTGCACCCAGGCCAAAAGGAGCCTCCTGGGTTACACCCCTCAGTGTGTGGACAGTGCTCCTCTGGGGAGACAGATAGATTCCCTGTGGAGGCACGACTGCTTGTGATGGGGAGGGTCAGGAAGCTTCCGTAGGAAATGGCATCTAAGGTACAACCAGAGCACCAGAAGCTCCAGCCAGGGGAAAATCTTCGGCAAAACGGGGAAGGCAGCTTTGGAAGGGCTTTGGCTGCTAGGTCAGTATGTTCCCAGAATTCTTGTTTGACTTTGATCTTGCAGGGTAATGTGTGCAAACTGGTTTCACCTAGTGTGTTACTGATTGATGGTGCCTGCCTGGAGTGTTATTGAGAGTAAAAATCTGCTAGACCCTGCAAGAACCTGAGTGCCTGAGGATTGGTGATGCCTGCTTCAGGCAGAAACAGAGCATCCTCTGGAGCTGCAGGATCGCAGAGATCATAGTTAAGGTTGAGATACCCAGAAGGGCTTGGCCATAAAGCAAGAAACGGGAGACTAAGGAATGAGAATTTAATGGGGAAGAAGGATGCTTAGGGTGTAGCCTCTGGCCGGGGGCCACCCTGGCCCTGGTCTTGGGCCAGCAGACGCAGAAGCAGGGAGTGCAGGGCCCGACAGACAGGTGTGTAGCCCAGGCGGCTCAGATGCAGGTAATCGTACATGTCATGGTGACTTATGGTACCGTCTGAGTGCACAAAGCCAGGGTCGGCATCCAGGAAGTGGGCCCGTGGGTGGCCAGCCAGTGCTGCCCGGACCAGCTCGTTCACTCGCCGGTTTTTCTCACGAAGTGGGTTAGGGTGCTGGCCCCTCGGAAGCAGGCCCTGAGAAAGGCCACCAAGAGTTGTGAGGAGACATCCTACCAACATCTGGGTATCCTGTTCTCTGGGACAAACTGTTCACCCTCACCAGGAGGTTGCCAGGTGTAGAATATACTAGGGATGGAGTAGTGGGGGATCAGAAGGGTAATTCCTGATACCATGTCCGAGACTCCCTTCAGCAAGTACCTTCTGGGTGCCAGCCCCTTTCCAAGTATCCATCACAAAAATGACACCATGGCAAAGGGTCAACCCCTCTTTCAGAGAAGGAAATATTCCAGCTGGAAGTGATGGAGCCTGGATTCACCCCAGGAACGCCTATTTTTGGCTAATTGTTTTGAGTTTTGCAACACCCCCCAGAATCTTCAGCAATTTCTTGGGCAACAGCAGCTACCTGGTCCCTGAACACCTTAACAACAGCTGCTGGGTACGTAGCAAGCTTCAACTGGAGATTTTGCCTGAAAACCACCGCTTTGCGCCATGCTGCCCAGAACTGTGTCAGCTGCAGCTACACCTGCCATTCTTTCTTCCCTGCCCTCCCACCCTCTCACCAGCACCACGACCCGGGCCTGGGGCTGCCGTTGGTTCACCAGTTGCACAATGGCCTTGATGCCACCAGTCACTTGCTCTGCTGTGTGCCCGTGGTTGTTGGTACCCACCCAGACCACCACAATCTGTGGAAAGAAAGGCATGAAGCAGCGGTCAGGAGGGAGGCTTGGGGCGCGTTAGCTGCCCACCGAAGCTCTGCTCACCTTGGGCCGGATGTGTTCCAGCTCCCCATTCTCCAGTCGCCAAAGCACATGTTGCGTACTGTCACTGCCAATGCCAAAGTTAAGTGCGTGCAGAGGAGAAAAGAGCTCCCGCCAGATCTGCAGACAAGAAGTGGTGTGGGTACATTGGCAACAAGGGCATTGGCAACAAGGACCACCACCCTCTGTCCAAGCCACATATAATGGAAGAGCCCTGCCTTATGGAGGCAGTCTGGTCGAATCTCGCTTTATGCAAACCTATTACAGTCTCACTTTCATGGAGATCCACAGAAGCGAGACTCACTTTATGGAAACCTATTCTGCTTGAGTCATGCATGCATTGAACCAACAGCATTGACAGTTGATGAAAGCCATCATGGTTTGACCTTAGTGGAAACGTAACATAATTGAGTCCCCTTTGTGGAGAGCTATTACAGTTGACTTTCATTTGGTGGAAAGACTACAGCTTTGTGGACATCCATTAGGGCTGTGCACTACCTTAAGCAAACAATAGAATCTCACTTTAGGCAATCTTCTTGCAAGAAAGCCTCATTTTAAGATTTTAAGTCTCACTACACAAAAACCCATGTGACAAAGACTGGTCACACAGTTCCTTCTCAGTAGAATGTTGCATCTTACACGGAGGTTTGGGTGTGGGTGCTGCCTGAGGCTATTTCGGGTACCTCATCCCTGTCTGGCTTGGGCTCTGATCCAGATGTGTCAGCGAGGGCACAGGCCTGGGTGGGGCAAGGGGATGGGGGACGGGCCTCACCTCGCACTGGTGCATTAGCTGGACCAAGGAGTCCCCGATGAAGACGACTTCGGGTTCCTTATCTTTGCTGTCGGCTACGAACCGATGGTGCTTCGGGGACGTACAAGGGGAGTCAAAGGCACGCGCGCTGCTTGGCCCGCCCCACTCTGCTTCCCCGCTTCGCCTCCACCACCCCAACTGCTCTCAGTTTCCTAATCCCACAGAGAGAGTGGCGCCAACCAACTGCTCTCCTGAGGCCCCTCCCGGACTCCTGAGTATCGCGGGCCGGGTCGCTCACCAGGGACATCCAGCGTCCGTCACCCTGCACGTCCTGCACCGGCGTGGGCTTGCTGGCTGGGTTCTCCTCTCCGCTCATCTTGGCGCCGCAGCTCCTTCCTGCAGGACTGGCGAGCGAGGTCGACCCGGGGGAGTCGGCCGAGGAGGTGGCTCCGCCACGCCCACCCCTCCCTTACAGGCAACAATGGACGGTCCCGACGCCCGCACTCCAGCGAGGACTACTGCCGATCCCGGGCACCGCCTCCTCTGCAGGAGCGGAAACCTTCACTTAAAAGGGGTGGTGGAATTGGGAACCCATGCTTCCCCCGCGGCGGACGCGCAGTGGGCTCGTCCGGCGCTTCCCGCCCCGGCCGCTCATGCTCGGGCGGCGGCGGCCAGCGCACCCGGGCACCTGGGAATGGGGAGGCGAGATCATCCAGCACCCATAGGGGAGGGAGGAACCCCACACGCCACACCGGCGTCAGGGGGAGGGGCGAACTACCTGAAAGGCCGGGAGTGGGCGGGGGAAATCTAGAGCTTTTCCTTGGGGGAAGAATCCGTTTGCTGTAGAGCGAGAAATGTGCGGAAGGGATCGCCAGCTGTGTGTGTGTGTGTGTGTGTGTGTGTGTGTGTGTGTGTGTGTGTGTGTGTGTGCGCGCGCGCGCGTGTCATTCACGTGGTGGTGGGGGAGGGAAATGAGTGGACGAGTCCATTCCTGGATCCCTTGAGGGGGTGGCTCGTACGCACCTGGCTAGGTGGGCACGCTCCCATTTTCTATTGATGTGGGTAGAAAAAAAGATAGCAAAATGTGAAAAATAGAGCCTCCGTTGTAAGGAGACATCCTAAGAGAGAGCCAGGACTTAAGTGATACTATCTGCTCGCAGGCCTCCCCTGCTCAAAAATACCAGTTTTTGTGGCATAAAATCTAAACTACACATCTTTGCATTACAAACATCACAGGCCCTGCAAAGAGGGCAGAAGAAGGTACAGAAAGAAAAAGGAAATTAGAGATGCTGCAAGGCCCAGGTCTAGCCTGGCACCCCTCCCACCCAGCTCATCTTGCAGATCTGTGGCCTCTGTTCCTCTCTCTAAACCCACAGGTGTGTCTAAGCTCTGAAGCCTACATCCATAGCCAAGGCCACCTAAGGTCGGCCCCTCCCGGCCCATATTAATCTCAAATGTCAAGTCTTCCCAACTCTTCCTCTTCTCAGGGACCAGGTGGGGGTCCCACATTCCCCTAAACTTCCTGGTTATATTCCCGTAGCTCCACTTCCAAATGGGACCTTCCCATCTATTCATTCTTTCTAGGTAGGTTGATACTGAAATATGGTCTTATTTATCATGTTTTGCTTCAGTCCACTTGCCTGGAACAGGGCCTGACTCATAGTACCAAGTACTATGGCTGTTCACAAGAACTTACATGATTATTAAACGAATGGGTCAAATCCTGGCCTTGTCCCAGTGTGTTGGGGAAGACAGATCCAGACACAGAGATGAGGAAAGGATCAAGGTTGTGATTAAGAGAGGTGGAGAAGGGGAAGGAGAAAGAGGACTCAGAGTAGGGGGTTCCTAGGAGTAGTATTTGAGTTTGGCTTTGAAAACTCAGGAAGTCTGGGTAAGCTGTATTACACAGGTAATATAGCTGATTAGGGCGTGGGGAAACTCTGGCCATAGCTTTATTTTATTTTTTAAATGTGTATTTTTGAGTGAGAGAGAGCAGGCAAGGAAGGGGCAGAGAGAGAAGGAGACAAAGGATCTGAAGCTGGCTTGTGTGCGGGCTTGAACTCACCAACTGTGAGATCGTGACCTGAATGGAAGACAGAGGCTTAACCGACTGAGCCACCCAGGTGCCCCTATAGCTTGATTTTAAAGTCTGAGGGGACTAGTGTCGGTAGATAAGTTGAAAAGGTAGAGAAGCCGTTGCTGAAGCAAAGCTTAGTGAGAAACAGCTTCGAGGCATTCATTCCATTCAAACCAAGTGCTGTTTCAAGTTAGATGTATTGGCTCATTTTATACTTACAGCAACCACACGAAGGAGGCACTATCAGCTCCATTTTACAAATTAGGAAATCGAGGGTCTGAGCAGTTACACACTTTTCAAGGTCATACACCTCAAACGTGCCAATTTGGGTTGTTTAAACCTAGGTAGTCTAACTCCAGATCCTAGCTCTGAATGACGACTCTATACTGAATCTCTAGGGATGAATTCTGTGACTGTCTGGGGCCCCGCTGCAAGTGGAGACTGCCATGGCCCTTTTTTCCCCTTGTGCCTCGCCTCACGGCTTCCCCCGAGAGACAGTCTAAGCCAATCAGCATTCATGAAGGGGGCGGGCCCAGCGAGTCTCACAGCAGATTGGTGTATGGGAGATGCCTAAGGACAAATGAGAGAGATTTCTGGAAGTAAGGCTGGAAAGGGTGGGACCATAACCGGCACTCTGTTCCTCGTGCCTCACGAGAGCAGGAAGTCAAAGGGCGTGGGCGGTGCACGCGCATGCGTGTAGTGTGCGTGAGGCCCGGAAGAGTCCACAGGGCGTCGTGAACTAGGGTCACCGTGGAAAAGAAGCCATTGCACCCCACAGCCACGTGGGGTGGGTGGGGGACTGGGTTCATTGGGCCAGGAGGTGAGGTACTCCACCCTTACCTAGCCCCCACCAACCGTACCCCCCTTTCCTAACCTCAACTGCCCACCTTTGCCTCATCTACCCTAGTCCACCGCATTCCCATGACTAGGCCCAGTTTCTGGTAGCTCCTCCGTTGCCTTTTCTGTTTTCCCCGAGGTCTTCTCTGTCTCTCCTACTTCTTTGTTGCTGTCTCTTCTGCCTTTCTCTCTCTACCATGTCACTCCACTTTCTGCATTCTCCAGTACCTCCTCTACTTCTGGATTTCTCCTCTGTCCATAATTCCTTCTAGTTCACCAGACCCTGTGGTCTCATGATCCCGTCCACATCCCCCATCTTCTAGCTACTTTCTCATGTCCCAGTACCCTGTAACCCCTTGTCTATTCTCTATTCTGACACACCTCCCCATTCACCGTGACTCCCTTGACCCCATCCAACCCCTACAACTCCTTCCTTGACCAAGTCTTTGCCAATCACTCCCTACCCACCCACTATCTTATTCTCATCTTGTCTCTGTAAATAGGCCTTCCACCTCACCCCAAACTATCTTCTCTTCTCACTATTCACTTTTAGGTCCCTGATTTATCGGCCTGATGATGACTGTCCTATCTTTTTCTTCCAGGACATTATGGACCCCCGGGGGCCAGGCCCCCAGCCTTTCCAGCGGCCTGAGAAATCTGGTCGTGTCCGTCGTCGGAAGACAAGGCGGGAGCGTAACGAGGCCCTGATGGGCAGCCGCCGGCCATTGACCCATCAGGATCCTCCTGTGACCAGTCAGGGTCCACCTGTGGCCCCTACCGTTCCCAAGGTCGTGGTCATAACGCAGGGCCGGCTGAGCCGGGAGCACCGGGGTCTCTTTAATCATGAGGTGAAATCTCTGGATGTGGCACGGCTGCTTAGCAGTGGGTCCCTGGAGCCCGGCACCCCTTCACTCCCCACCAAACGCTTCTCAAGCCCAAGCTGGGCCCAAGAACCAGCTCCCCAGTCAAGGGGCAAGGAGAACCAGGTGCCTAGAGGCTCAGGCCCAGGCCCACCCAGTCCCCCAGAGCTCCCTGGCTTGGGGCAGCTGCTGGAGGAGCTGCAGTGTCAGTTGGTTCTGCCACAGGCCTTCCCCAGGAGGAACCTAGTGCAGGAGGCCAGGGATGCCATCGTGGGCACTTTACAGGCCTGCCATGGCTGTGTGCCTGACCTTACCTTGGTGCTCCGTGACTGCCAGCCACCCTTACCAGGTGAGTCCACCTCCTACTTCCTGTGATCCCTTTCTCCTTGTCTGCTGTAGCTCAGCTGTCTCCCATGGTTTTTTCCTTTGTGCCAGGGACCAAGCCTGGGGGCCCTGAAAGACGAAGGATGACACCCTCCTGGATCAACAGCCCGGAGCAGGCCCCAGGAGAGAGGAGGCAGAGGAGGCAACAGAGGACAAAGGAGCTCACTTTCTCCGTGCCTCACACCTCCAGCACTCCCCTGGTGCACAGGGTGAGCCTGGCGCCACCGAAAGGTCCCTGGCCACCGCCTTTGCCCTTGTTGCCTTCGCCATCTGGGGCAGTCTGGGGCCCCCCAACAGCCTTTGACCTACTGAAAAGCATCTGGCTGGTTGCCACACCTCCCCCTCCCCGGCCCTGGGGGTTCGGCCCACAACAACCCCTGCCTCAGCCACCATCATCACCCTTGTTGCCCCGAACCTCTGCCCTGGATTGGAGCCCCAGCCCTCCTGCCCCACTGCCCAGCCTCTCCTGGGTGGTGGCCCAGAGCAGCCCAGAGGCCTGGTCCTTTCCACCTATGAGACTGTACTGAGGGGACTGAGGCTGGGCTAGGGGCAGGAAACCCGCACTCCTGATCACTTCAATAAAGTACCTTCTTCATGGTCCCCTTGATTTTCAGTGAGTGGCTGACCCAAGCAAGCAGCTTTGCTTTGCTCTGAGTTCTGGGTCCAAGATGGAGGGGAAGATACCATCACTTGTCACCTTCTTGGGATTTGAGGGCCAGCAGGCTGGGGAAACCTGGGGTTCAGTCAGTCCAATGCATCTACCCACTGAAGCCAACTATGTGCCAGGCTCAGCTCTGGTGATGCTGGGGCCCCAGAGTGAGTGCTGCTGTGGCTGTGTCCCCAGAAGATTCCCAGTCCAGTGGTGGGCACAGAGAGTTCCAGCCCCAATGGTTGCATCTTGGGGACAGAGAGGTGCAGGGGCTGAGGGAGTCCAAGGGGGGAGTGATGATTCGTCCCTGGTGATGAGGGAGTTCCTCAGAAAGGAGCAGATGTAGACCTTTACACATTTTAAGATTGGTAAGAACTTACTAGTAGAGGAAGAAAAGAACATTTCAGGGAATTCTAGAAACGCTGCTTTATGGGACAGTATGTGCAAGGCCTGGAGCAGGGCAAATAGGGGATGTGGAACCATTTTCATTCAGTCCATATTCCTAGGATATCCTGGGACTTAGAGTAAGTCATGTCCAGGTCCAGCCCTCGATGGGCTCCTGGTCCAGTGGACATAGGAACCGTGTGTGCAAGATCACGACGGGAATGGGAGACCGAGGCCTGAATCTACCCCACAGACCTTTTAACTTTGGCCCAACATACATTTAAAGTTTTTGAATTAATTGCCTACTGTTACAAATCAGTTTGCTTTAAAACAAAAGCAAAACAAAAAAAGCCTAACACATTTCTGGCTTCTCTAAAACAAACAAACAAAAAAAAAAAAAAAAAAAGAGAGAAAGAAAGAAAAAAAGAAGGAAAAGAATCTGGCAGCGGACCTACTATCCCTTCTGGCAACAACTGGCTCAAGCCAAATAGCAGAGGCTGCCTTTTCATGGGTCCCACACTCTCCACTGAAAGTGTTCTGTGCACTTATGTTTTCTGCTTGGCCCCTTGGCTTAGGAAGTTTTTTAAAATGATATTTTGAGGAGCAGCACTTTTTTTTTTTTTTTTCCAGTGGAGGGGGAGGAATGAAGCTAGACATGTTTGTTGGAATCTGATCAGGGGAAATGAAGCTGAGGGACTTGGACGCTGCTCTGCAAAGCCTTCCAGGGATCCTCATTGCCCACTGGGAAACCATAAGGTTGGTACCAGCCGGTAGGGGACTGAACTGGGAGATCACACGACTTGGCTGAAGTCTAATGAGAAAGTGGCAGTGCTGGGTTTTGAACCCAGAGGGTTGATTTGGGTCTGCTCTGGGCTTCTCACAACACCACCTCTTCTGGCAGCAACCCGGTTTCACACCCCGGTGAGCAGTGACTGGACAGGGTCAGGCAATGGAATGTAGTGATTGTGGCTGGCCCAGCGTTCTGCCATCTCCGTGTTTTGTGACCCAGAACAAATGGTTCACCCTCTCCAGCCTCCGTGTCTCTGTGGGCACTTCACAGAGCCCATGGGATCTCGGGTGGACGCTGCTGGGGATGGCTGTCATGAGGGCAGGAATGAGCCATCAAAGAGCAGTTTGGGGTCTAAGCTGGCGGGGAGGTCAGGGCAGAGCTGGGGTCTGTACGTTGGGGGTCATCCCGAGATGGCTGTCTGGAGGAGGAGGCACGGCTGGGGGGAATGTGAGTTCAGGGTAGGACAAGGGGAGCAAGAGGTATCAGGGAGAGTCCCAGAAGGGAGAACTGAGGCTGGGGCGGAGTAGAGAGCATGGGGAGGGGTCGTCCTCTCCCATGCCGATGGAGAAGGCGCCAGGCAGGGCCATCCCGGAGGAGGGGGCGGGGAGAGCGGCGCCCAGCGGCCCCTTTAATCGGGGGCGCGCGCTGGCCGGCTCGCGCGCTCTCGCCGCCGTCGCCGGGCCGGAGCGGGAGCCGGAGCGGAGCTGGGGCCGGGGCCGGGGCCCGGAGCGGGCGGAATGGAGCCCCCGCGCGCGCCCGCTCTGTGCCGCCTGCTGCCGCCGCTGTTGCTCCTGCTGCTGCCACTGCCCCCCCGCGCCCGGGCCAAGTACGTGCGGGGCAACCTCAGCTCCAAGGAGGTGAGCGCGCTGGGCCCTCCCCTGCCACCCGCCGGGCCCCTGGGGACCGGAGGGAAGGGAAGGAGAAGGGTGCCGCCCCGCCCCCTGCCGCCCTTCCCAGGCCGTCCCTGAGAGCCGCGGTGGGATTGGGGCTGGGGATAATAGGGAGGACTGGGTCAGGGTTGGGGCTGAGAGGCGCCGTGGGGTCGAGAAGAGACTTAAGGGTTGTAGGAGGGACATTGAGGTCAGAGCTGGGCGGGGAGGAGGGACGGGTTGGGAGAGTGAGAGTTTGGGGTGGGGGTTGGGAGAACGCCAAGGTGGTGCTGAAGGGACAGCACTTTTCACTCCGTAGAGAGCCTGGAGTTCACACTGCTGCTCAGGGCCAGGAGAGGGCCGTTTGGAATATTACCCAGTAGGAGGTGGTCTCTGGGACCACAGTGGGGCATTCGTGTGGATAACCGGGGGATGCCAGTCAGATGGTGTCTGGGACTGAAGGTGGCCGGGATGGGCACCTGGCCTTCCAGGTCCTTTCTCAGTGCACTTGGAAAATGGGAAAAGTGTTCGAGGGGAGGAGAAGAAACTTGTGTGGGGGGCATTTGAGACAAGAATCCTGGACCCAAGGTAAAGGGATCACAAGAATTTTGGAGGTAACTTGGTCCCCTTAAGCTTCTCTGGAAATCAGGTACCCAAGAGTAGGGAAGGAAAGTTGGGGGGGGGGGTCTATGGAGTCGGGGAGTTCTCAA
The DNA here is from genome assembly GCF_018350155.1 of Leopardus geoffroyi. Taxonomy (NCBI): domain Eukaryota; kingdom Metazoa; phylum Chordata; class Mammalia; order Carnivora; family Felidae; genus Leopardus; species Leopardus geoffroyi. The sequence continues at coordinate 13,313,605 of NC_059335.1, forward strand.
GGATTCAGGAGGACTGGGCCCCTTTTCCAGGATTGGGTGTTCCTGACAAGATTTTGCTTTCTTTCGGATTACGGCCGACTGGACTTCCGTTTCCGATACCCTGAGGTGAGCCTTCCCCCACCACTCTCCATGCTGAGGCTAGATATTCCCTTGGCCTCCCAAGGCAAGGGCTACCCCAGTTCCCTGTACACCCTCAAACTTCAAAATCTCTGGGTCTGCAGGCCAAGTGCTGTCAGAACATCCTCCTCTATTTCGACGACCCATCCCAGTGGCCGGCTGTGTACAAGGCAGGGGACAAGGTGAAGGCTGTGAGGAGGGTGCATGGGAGAGGGAAGAAGGCCGAGGCTGTCCAGGGAGTGACCATGTCCCTGCCTTCCCCAGGACTGCCTGGCCAAGGAGTCAGTGATCAGGCCTGAGAACAACCAGGTCATCAACCTCACCACCCAGTATGCCTGGTCAGGCTGTCAGGTATGGGGGAATGGGCAGATGCTGAAGGCCAAGGTCCTGAGGGCTGCGCAGACAGGCTTCAACCTTCTTCTTGCTCCTTCCCAGGTAGTGTCAGAGGACGGAACCCGCTACCTGAGCTGCTCCAGTGGCCGAAGCTTCCGCTCGGTTCGTGAAAGGTGGTGGTACATTGCACTCAGCAAGTGTGGGGTAAGAGGCTGGGCCGGCCACCTGGGCCTTCTCCTCCTTGCCTTCCTGGTGACCCTCTACCTGCCCAGGGCCCCCCCCCCTTAGGCCTCCCCACTTCCCACAGGGAGATGGGCTGCAGTTGGAGTATGAGATGGTCCTCACCAATGGCAAGTCCTTCTGGACACGGCATTTCTCGGCTGATGAGTTTGGTGAGCATTGCGGACCCAGAAACCAGAATCTTTGTGGAGGTCTAGAGTTGGGTGCTCACTGCCAAGGGACACCCAGCTTTGACTGAATCATTTCCTCCTTCTACAAAATTGGCAGGGATCCTGGAGACAGATGTGACTTTCCTCCTCATCTTCCTCCTCATCTTCTTCCTCTCCTGTTACTTTGGATGTAAGTTCAGTACGTGGTGGTGGGGTTAGGAGTTATGGGGGGGCAGGGTTGGGGGAATGAGCTAGTCTCCCTGTCTGTGAACCACCTTCCCCTACTTTTCTTTTAGATTTACTGAAAGGTCGTCAGTTGCTCCACACAACTTACAAAATGTTCATGGCTGCAGCAGGAGTGGAGGGTGAGGTTCAGAGTATCCCAGCTTTTGAGTTCTGTCAGAGGAGGGACATAGGGTCCAGATACCTGGGTCTGAGGAAAAGAAGAGGGGCTGGGGGCCTGGATCCTGGGTCTGAGGGAGGAGGGGCTGGGGGCCAGGACCCCTGGGTCTGAGGGAGGAGGGGCTGGGGGCCTGGACATCTGGATCCTGAAGAAGAGGGGCTGGGGCCTGGGCTCCAGAGTCTCCTAGGACGTCAGTGGGCGTAAATGGTCTAGAATCCTGATGGGGATGAAGGAGGGGTTCTGGCCATCTGGATCATAATGCTAGGGAGCAGTGATGCCCCAAAGCTGGTTTCTGTCATTTCCTCCCTCTGCCCGTTCTCCCCTCAGTCCTGAGCCTCCTGTTTTTCTGCATCTACTGGGGCCAGTATGCCACTGATGGCGTTGGCAACGAGAGTCTGAAGATCTTGGGTGAGAATGAAGTGGGCCAGGGGAGGGTGCCTGGGCTCCCTCTGAGCCCTATGTCTGAGACGCCCTCTCCTCCCTTCTCCCAGCCAAGTTGCTCTTCTCCTCCAGCTTCCTCATCTTCCTGCTGATGCTCATCCTTCTGGGGAAGGGATTCACAGTGACACGGTGCCCAGGCTGGGGCGGGAGGGAGTGCTGGCGGGAGGTGTGGCTGGGCTAGGGAACAGGACACTGGGGTGGATCTGGGGGGGTTGGCTTCCCGCTTCTCCCTGACAGCCCCCACCCCTGCTGTCTCCCTTCATGGCCTGCTGCCAGGGGCCGAATCAGCCACTCGGGCTCCGTGAAGTTGTCTGTCTACATGACCCTGTACACTCTCACCCACGTGGTGCTGCTCATTTACGAGGCCGAGGTGAGTGCCGCTTCCCACTGCCCAGGCCTTGCCTCTCCGCCCCTCCCCAAGCTTTTGGCCACCTCCTCCACCTGTCTGCCAGCCCTTCCCCACATCGCACTCTAGCTGGCTCGCTCTCTCCCACTCTGCGATTTCTGCCTGCCCATCTGTCTCTCTAAGTGCATGCCTCCTCTCTTCACCATCTCTGAGGAGCCTTCTTCCTCCTCCCTCTGTCTCTCACTGTCTGTCACATTTAAACTCAATGTCATGACTGAGAGTTCAGGAGTCACACAGACCTGGATTCCACTCTGGCTCTCCCACTTCCCAGCTAGCTGACCTTGGGTGATGCCCACCCCCTCTAAGCCTGTTTCCTCTTCTGTAAAATTGGGAGGGTCTTACTTATCCCAGAGGGCTCCTGTAAGGCTTTATATCACCTTGGCTTTGCCTTTGGCCAAAAGCTGCCCCTTTTAGCCTCAGTTTCCCCCTCTGCGAAGTGGGGGTGTTAAGAAGACCCACCTCATTGGGTTGACGCAAATGGAAAAACTTACGGATGGTAGGTGGTTAGCCCCATGTTGGGCCGCTGGTAGAGAATGTATTCTCTTTCTTTTTCACCCTCACTCTACCTCTATGTCCTTCTATTTCCATTTTGTTCTCTCCTGCTGCTTCTGTCCTGACCCAATAGCTCTGCTCCCTGGGTGCCGGTGGGGGGAGGGGCCTAGGGTCTGGGGTCCTTGTGTGGAGGGCAGGAGGTCAAAGCTATGATGAACCCTTTCCCTTGGGTGCAGTTCTTTGACCCAGGCCAGGTACTATACACGTACGAGTCGCCGGCGGGCTATGGGCTCATTGGGCTGCAGGTGGCGGCTTACGTGTGGTTCTGCTATGCTGTGCTCATCTCCTTGCGTCACTTCCCGGAGAAGCAGCCCTTTTACGTGCCCTTCTTTGCTGCCTACACCCTCTGGTGAGACGTGCTGGGCCCCCAAGCTGTCCCTGTCTTGTGGGGCTTCCCATTTCTCAGACCCTCCTCAGTGAGGCTGATGGGCTTGCAAGTCAGGCAGCAGACCCAGTCTGCCACTTACTTCGTGACCTGGAAAAAATTATTTTCCCAAATTAAAAAAAAAAAAAAAGAGAGAGAGAGAGAGAGAGTGCCTCAGGTTGCTTACCCATAAAGAGTTATCTTGAGCATGCCTAGGGCACTATAGAAGGGCCTTGTGTTTGGTACGTAGTAGGTGTTCAATAAAAGCTAGTTGTAATTTTTTATCATTCAACATAACATAGTCGTACGGTAGGCAGATTCTAAGCCTGACTGCCTGGGTTCAGATCCCAGTTCTAAAGCTTGTAAGTTGTATGACCTCACACAAATCAATGAACTTTGCTCTGCCTCAGTTTCCTCATCTGTTTAATGGGGATGGAATTTGTACTTGCCTCGAAGAGTCATTGTGAGTTAATGAGTTTACATACGTGAGAAGCTTAGAGACAGGTCTGGCTTGCAGTTAAGTCCTTAATTGTTATTATCATATGTTAATGCATTCAGCAAACATCTTTTGATTTCCTATCAGGTGCCAGGATTTGGGGTGGGGTGGAATGGAGTTAAATTCAACCTAGTCTTTGCCTTCCAGAATTTCCCAGGCCAGTGGGATTCCTGCCCCCTTTTAATCTCTGGCTTCTGAAGGTTACACTGGTTTCTCTCTAATTTGGGACACACCTGGGCCCTACGTGTGTGCGTGGCAGGGGGGCTGGGGCCATGGGGTGGGGAAGAGGGCAGAGGCAGTGTCTCTACTGAACCAGCACCTCCCCTGCAGGTTCTTTGCCGTTCCTGTTATGGCCCTGATCGCCAACTTCGGGATCCCCAAGTGGGCCCGGGAGAAGATTGTCAATGGTATCCAGCTGGGGATCCATTTGTATGCCCATGGCGTGTTCCTGGTGAGGAAGGGCATCCAGGTGGGGGTGGGAGCCTGATGGGCGGAGAGTGGGTGAAACTCCCCAACCCCTGAACTGCCTGGACCTTCTGTTCTGAGCTCTCCATCCATTTCCTTCTCTTCCTTCTTTACTCATTCAACAGACACTTACCAAGAGCCTGCTGGATTCCTGCAGGCTATTCTACTCTGTCCCCCCAAGAAGCCAGCCTCTTCTATTCTCTCCCACCTTGTGTTCTAGCCTCTTCCACTGACCACACCTTCCTTCCTTCCTTCCTTCCTTCCTTTCTTTCTTTCTTTCTTTCTTTCTTTCTTTCTTTCTTTCTTTCTTTCTCTTTCTTTCTTTCTTTCTTTCTTTCTTTCTTTCTTTCTTTCTTTCTTCCTTTCTTTCTTTTTTTCCTTAAATAAACTTTACCATCAATGTGAGGCTGGAACTTGTGACCCTGAGATCAAGAGTCTCATGCTCTACTGACTGAACCCCACCCTCTTTCTCAGCCCCTCCCCATTCCTGACCCTGTGCACTGCCCCCCGCCCCCTCACGTTTCCCTTCTGTATCCCACTGCCTTTCCCAAACCCCTTGGTCATTACTCCACCCTTCGCCAACACATTCTTCCATCTGCTGCACCATCACAGACCATTGTTCAGGAAGAAGCAGGTGGAGTGGGTCAGGCTGGGGCTCCAGGGGGCCTAGATCTGAATGACATCTGGAGGGGATCAGCACTAAACCTCTTCTTTGCCGTGGTTTATATCCTATCTGGGCTTCTGGGTGAAAGTTCATATACCTTGTTTAATTGTGTGTCAGAGCAGCCCCAGGACAGGATGGATAATGGTCGTTGCACCCCCTATACAGAAAGGGGAAGCTAAGGTCCAAACAGGAGAGGTGACCTGCCAGGGCTCCATGGCCTCTGGTAGGAGGGCAGGGCCTTTGCGCCCAGTCCTTCCACAGCCAACCATAAGAGGGAGCCAGACAGGAGCATAGGCACTGATGCGGATCCAGGCTTCTGACCGCAGGGGTCCACAATGTGCTCTGGGTGGCGAATGTACTCAGTCACAGATGGCCTGGTCCCCCATCTTCTACCCCAGAGCCTGACTTAGGTACAGACTCACCTTCCCAGGACAGCCCTTCCTGAAGCTCTGCAGGAAGTCAGAAAGGGACAGAAACAGGAGAAATGCTGAGAACCATCATGGGCCAAGCTCTGCCCTCTCCTCATCTTTCCATGTAGGTGCTGCCATCCCTTTCCCCCAGCGAGGCTCAGGGAGCTTTTTCGACATGTCCCAGGTCCCATACTCAAAAAACTGGGGGGTGAGAGGTGAGGTGCAGGCCCCGGGCCCCCAAGTGCAGTGCCCTCTTAGCTATATTTCATCTTCAGCCAGTTTCTTTTGTAAAAATGCAGTTAGCTCAGCACAGCCCCATTCCGCTGTTTACTGCTTTCAGCTGCTTGTTCCCATGACCTTAGAGGGGTCGCGCTGGGCTCCCGTGTGCAGTGCTCGAGTCACACCCAGTCCCTGCTCTCAAGATCTACTAGGCTAGTTGGGGACACACTTCTACATTCAACCAGTATTTATTGGGTGCTTATGTGCCAGGTGCTGTTCTAGAAGGTATTGGGGATTCAGCAGGGAATGAACAAATTCCTGCCCTCACAGAGCTAACATTCTAGAGTTTATCAGGTGTTGTTGTCCAATTGACCTTTCTGTGTTTATGAAAATATTTTATCTATACTCTGTGCTCTCCGATACAATAGCTACTATCCACGCGGGGCTACTGAGCACTTAAATGTGGCTAGTGTGACTGAAAACAAAAATTTTGGTTTAATGTGGATTAATTTAAATGTAAATAACCCCATATGGCTAGTGGGTATCATACCGGACAGTGAAGGCCACTGAAACTTACCCAGTGATGTCAGTGATCAGGGCTCTGATGGAGGAAGCATCGCAGGGCAGTCAGGGTTGCGACGGAGGAAAAAGGTCAGAACTCAGCGAACTGTGAGAGCCTGTAGTAGGAGAGCCTAATCCGGAGTGAAGGACTGCAGGGAAGGGTGGGGGATGTCCAGTGAGGGGGAATCCTTACGACCCCATGTTTGAGGAGACAGACTGAGGCCCGGACAGTGCTGCTCCAACCAGCACCTGGCCTGTCGCCCCAGATCATGACACGCCCGTCGGCGGCCAACAAGAACTTCCCGTACCATGTGCGCACGTCGCAGATCGCCTCAGCCGGGGCCCCCGGCCCGGGAGGGAGCCAGTCCACGGACAAGCCCTTCCCGCAGCACGTCTATGGGAACGTGACGTTCATCAGCGACTCGGTGCCCAACTTCACGGAGCTCTTCTCCATCCCCCCGCCCGCCTCCTCCGTAAGCCCCGCGCCCCCGGCGCACGAGGAGCTGCTGGCGCCGCCCCTGGAGTACCTGACCCCGCTCCCGGCCCCGCCGCCGCCCCCCTCGCCCGGGCGCCTGAGCCCACCCCCTGCCTTTCGCACGCCCCGAGCCCCTACACCGCGCCGCGACCACCCCCCGGCGCCTGCGCCCACCCTGCCGGACTGGGTCCTGGCGCTGTTGCGCACGCCCCCGCAGACGCCACGCGCCGTGCCCCCGCCACCCGCCTTCCGCGGCTCTCCACCCACTCCCCGGCCGCCGCCGGAGTTCGCCCGGCGCGCTCCGACGCCGCCCCTAGAGTACCTGGCCCCGCTGTCCAGGCGCCCAGCCGCCCGCTCCTTCCCTGATTGACACCAGCGCCCGCACCTCGGGAGGGGGGGCTCCTTTGCGGGGAGGGGGACGGGCCTTCGGGGCCGCATCTGCCCCCCGTGGGTCTCGGACGGCCTCTGACCCTGACCCCCCTCCCAGGCCGGGAAGCAGGTGGAGGAGACGGCGGTGGCGGCGGCGGTGGCCCCGAGGGGCCGCGTGGTGACCACGGCCGAGCGGGGCGCGGCCTCCCCGCCCCTTCCCGCTCGGTTCCCCAAGGCGGCCGACCCGAGCTGGGATGGCCCGACGCCGCCCTACCAGCCGCTCGTGCCCCAGACGGCGGCGCCGCACACCGGCTTCACCGAATACTTCAGCATGCACACGGCCGGGGGCACCGCACCCCCGGTCTGAGCACCCTTGCCCACCCCCGCCCCATGGGCCGCACGCCGGGCCCCGGCCGGGCTCCGGATCCCCGCTCTATCCCGGCCCCAGGGCTCTGCCATCCCAGGCCTTCCCGACCCTCCCCACCCCTCGCGCCCAGGTAGGGGTGCCTACTGTCCCGCTCACCCCACTCCCCACCCCCGACTCTTGTGCCAAACGGTCCCGCGGGAGCCTCTCTCCCCGTCCCCTCCCTCAGCCCCTGCCCCGAGCGGCGCCGGATTCTGGGCTCCCGCTGTTCCGAGACCTACGGCCCCCTGGCCCCCTTCGAGACCTCTGATCCCGCCGGACCCCGGAACACCAGGGACGATCGTCGGGACCCTGCCCGTGACTCTCCAGGACTCCGCGACCCCGAGCCATTGCTACTGGGACGGATATTATGAATCTGGTCTCGACTCTGAAACCTTCCCTTGGATCTCTGTGACCTCGGACCCGTGCTCTGCCCACCCTGTCTCCATCCGGGGGCCCTCCCTCAGGTCCCCGGCAGAAAGACTTTTTCCCCTCTTGCCAAAATAAAGCGGATTCGTTAAGTTTTTATCTATAAAATGGCCTCTTTATATCTCGATGGTGCTCAGAGGCGGGGCTGAGCATGAACTGTTCCAAGCTCTGGACCTCAGTGTGTCCATCTGTGAAATGGCATTTGGGGAGGGGCCTTCACGTTGGCCCAGAATCTGGGAGAACTGAAGCTATGAATCATCTAACAGAACCCTCTTACTGCGCCGCTCCTTTATTTTCACCTTCTCTTCTCCAGTCAGAGCTAGAGGCGCCCTCCAGTGGCACGAGCTTTGCTCAACCACCTGTACCCCGAGTTTGGGTTACGATTTTGGCACTGCGCATGTGTGATTCTCTCTTCGCAGGCCAAGGAGGCCACTGCTGCGCACGCGTGTGGGAACAAATGGGCGGGGAAGTTTCCGGAAGTCTCCCTTTGTGGAGGGGTGGGGTTGGATGCTCTGCAGTCCTCCCAGGGCCGCTCTGACCTGCGGCTCCGCGACTTCTCGTCTCCTCTCCATTTTTCCTCCCACAGCGGCCGCTCGGCCCCCGCCCCCTCGCCCTCCCAGCGGGTCTTCCCAGGCCGCTCTGGCCCGAGCGTCCCCTCGTCTCTCTGATCTGGCCCATCCGGCTCCGGAGGGAGGCGCGGGTGGGTGAGCCAGGGAGTGCGTCTATGGGGTCCAGGCCTGAGCCCCTAAAGACGGGCTCCGCCCCCGACACCCGCTCGCGCCCCGCCCCCGGCTGGAGGGGTCTCTCCAGGACCTTCCGGGTCTGGCCCGGCAAGACCCGCACCCTCTATAGAGGCCCCCGCCGGGCTGTGGAGCCCTTCGCTCCCTGGGGACCCACCCGTATATAAGGTCCGTTTCGGCCTGCAGCGGCTCGCGTCTTTTACTGCTGGACACCGTTTATGGGGTCAGCTAGCCTATGGGGGCCCGTGACGATAAGCGACTCCCACGGTCCCTAGGGCTTGGCCCCGTCCATAACGACCCCATTTACAGGCCCTTTCGTGGGTCTATAGGATCTACTCCTCGGTTTCCACAGCCCGTCTACAGCGGCGGCTCCCTTCTGGGGGAGTGCAACTCCTGGACCTCCCTGGTCTACAAGGCCATGTCGCGTCTATAGAGGTCACATTTGCAGGGCCTCGCGCCGCGTGGAGGGTCCTCTCCAATCTTTACGGCCTGTCCCGTCTGTAAGTCAGTGCGGGAGGCGGATATGGCCCTGCGCCCGGCTCTGGCCGTGGCGCTGGCTCTATCTTTGGCCCTGCTGGGGCCGCTGTCCCCCGGGGCCCAGGCAGGGGACTGCAAGGGGCAGCGGCAAGTGCTGCGGGAGGCGCCAGGCTTCGTGACCGATGGTGCGGGCAACTACAGCGTCAATGGCAATTGCGAGTGGCTCATCGAGGGTGAGTGGGGCCGCGTGGGTCACACACTCACCCATTCGCTAATTCACTCATCTGTACACTCATTAATCCACTCACCGCATTCCCAGACTCCGGTTCTGGTCCAGGTCCTTTGCTCTGAAATGCAGCCAACCTGGGCCCTGCCCTGGAAGGCCTTGAAGTCTGGTGGGGGAGTCGCACCCAGACCCAGATGGACAATTACAAGCCAAGAGCCATCAATGAGAGATATTCTGAATAATTGTTAGCAACTCAGGCTCTGAGCCCAACCACCTGCTTCAAATTTGAGTCCCGCTTCTCAGTAGCTTTGTGAATTTGGGCAGGCAGCTTCCTTTCTCTGAGATTCGGCTTCCCCTCTCCCCAAGTGGGGATAATAATAGTACCGACCTCATAGGATTGTTGGAATTAAACGAGAACAGTATTTAACGTGCCTGGCACATAGTAAATACACAATAAATGGCATTAGAATCATACTGTTGTTATTTTTTATTTTTTTATTAATTTTTAAATGTTTATCTTTGAGAGAGACAGAGCGTCAGTGGGGGAGGGGCAGAAAGAGAGGGAGACAATCCAAAGTAGGCTCCAAGCTCTGAGCTGTGAGCACAGAGCCTGACATGGGGCTCGAACTCACAAACCGCGAGATCATGACCTGAGCCCAAATCGGACGCTTAACCAACTGAGCCACCTAGGTGCCCCTATACTGTTGTTATTTTTAAAGTACTTCAATAAAAGCATTTTTTGCAGTCATTCATGTGCCAGACATCATACTTGCCACTGGGACATAACAGTGACTAAGACAACTCTAGCGATCCCTGATGACTTGGGGCTTAGAATCCAGTGGGGAAGACAAAACACATGAATAGACAGACAGTGACTGCCCAGAGAGGTTGGGACTGTGACAGAGGAACCCCTGGAGCCTGGGGGAGCCCAGAAGAGGTACCTGGCCTGGTGGCTGGGAGAACAGAGAGGGCTTCCTGGGGGAGGACATGTCTGAGCTGAGCCCTCAAAGACCAACAGGAGTCAGCCAGGAAAGAGGAAGAACGTTCCAGAGGGAAACAGTCTATGTAGAGGCCCCATCACTATCTTTATGGGCTCTTAGTCCAGTGGGAGAAGCAAACTCACCCCCAGGGAATGGGAAGCCCAGAAGACATCTGACTTAGCTTGGCGTATAGCTCAGATCAGAGGGAACAGAAGGGTGTTCTAGGCAAGGAGAATAGACCATGTAAAGGCCTGGAAGCAGGAGGGTGTGACGCTTTTGAGGAACTAGGACACAGAATAGACAAAGAGTGAACTAGAGGGTGGAGGACCTTGTGGTATTGAGCTGTACCCTCAAGGGCAGTAGGGAGGTGGAAGAGAAGTCCAAAGGCAGTGGCCAGAAAAGTCCCGGAAGGCCTCTCGGCAGGGGTCCCCCAGAGGAGGTTCTGGGCAAAGGCCAGAAGTGTGATGGCCCAGATGATGCAGGGCCTCCCTTTGCAGGCCGCAGAGCATGGTCTTTGCCTAGGGACACTGGGGAGGTGTGGGAGGGTTTTGAGCCGGGAGGGACATGATCTGATTTATATTTTAGATCTCTGTGGCTATTATATGGGGTACGGATGAAGCATGTTTCTTGGGGATGAGTGTGTCTGTCCCCAGCTTGGGGGCCATTCCTGTCTGGGGGTGTGGGTGAGCACAGAATGGGAAGTACGTGTTCTTATGTATACATGGTTTTCTGACCTTCAGGAGTGCCAGCCTGGTCGGGGATGGTAAGAATGGATGCAGACATTCATTCCACGAGACAGGAGGAGGTGCAGAGGTTGGGTAGATGGGTCTAGGGGGAGGAGAGTATTCTCTTGGGGGTCACAGAGGAGGAGGAGCTACTGGAAATAGGGTTCTGAAGCATGCGTAGGAGTTTACGGGGTGAGAAAAGGGAACAGAAAAGAGAGGCTGGTGTGTTTCAGGAGCCGCGTCTCGGTTTGTCTGGTCTGGCTGGACTGTTGGCTGAGAAATGAGGGCGCCACAAGCAGGGGAAGAATGGCCTTGAAAGTCATGCTGAGCATTAATGGGGAGCCACAGAAGGATTTTGAGCAGGATTTTGAGCCTCTGGCCAAGTGGGGGGTGGATTGGAGACTTGATGTGCTGCTTTCAGGAGAGAATGAGTTCTGAACTGGGGCGGGAATGGAGGAGGTGGGAAGGGGCAGAGAGCACTGAGGCATGTTTGGGAAGTTTCACCAGTGAGACTTGGGGATCAGCTGGCTGGACATTGGGAGTAGAGAGGAGTCCAGGCGACTTCCAGATCCCCCTTGATCTCTCGTGCTTCCCAATGCCTATCACCTTTGAGAACCAACATGTTCCCCCATCTTTTAAACAATAAGCAGCTGACCTATTTCCTTTTGTACGACATTTACCCTTTATTGTAACCAGTCCTCATAACATCCTCCTGAATGAGAGGCATTCTGCTTTTGAAAAGCAGGGAGTTTGGGGGTCGGATTTCTGTCCAGGATGCCATGGGGATTGGGCCCATGATGGGTGGAAGGGGGAGATCTTGAACTTAGGGAGGAACTTGGGGAAAGCAGATGGTGACTGGCCTCTGGCATGCCCTTGACAAAATCACTTGTTGTGATTCTGGGAACCAAACTTATATTTTGGTTGAGGCTGGCAAGCTCTGGGAGGACTGGTTGCCTGGTCTGGCTGAATCGTTTTTCATTCCCCAGACCATGGTTTGGGGTCTGTGTGATGTTCTCAGGGGCTCTGGTCCGAGCCTGAGAGAGCTGCCAACTTTAGTATTCTTTCTTTTGTGCATTTCTTCATTCCTTCATCCAGTGTTTCCTGAGCCCTTGTTCAGTGCCAGGTCCTGTGCTGGGCAAGGTCAGGGAGGTACCCCAAGATGACTTAGGCCCAGGCCCTGTCCTATGGGTCTCCCCAGCTGCAGAAGGGGCAGACCCAGACATAGATGGTCCTGGCTCAGAGAAATGAGGCTTATAATGGAAAGTGAGAAGGCCAAAGAGAGGCACCTAAGCCAGCCAGGGGGCATCAGGGAAGGCTTCCTGGAGGAGGTGGGGAAGTTTGCTGGTACGAAGGGAATAAGTGCTCCAGACAGAGGGAGAGGCTTGTGCAAAGGCCCAGCTCCTGACGGAGTTGCAAGCAGCGGGGTGATGTGAGACTAGGTGAGACTTCGAATGGTAGCTTAGGGAGCTGGACTTTCTTCTGGGGATGGTGGGGAGCCATGGAGGGCTTTTGAACAGGATAGGGCCAGGGCCAGATGCGAAGTTAGGACGATCTGTCTAAGACCCTTGTCAGGGCAAGACAGGAGGCCGAGGTGGAGGCTGAATCAGTGGTCCTGGTAAGAGAGGACGAGGCCTAGGCAGGCATGTTAGAATCACCGTCTTGAATCTTCCCACCAGCCTTGGTGGGTGGGGAGAGTATCTCCATTTTACTTCAAGGAAACGGAGGCTCAGAGAGCCCGTGGAACGAACGCAAGATCACACAGCTAGTGAGTGGTGGGTGAGCACCTCCAGTATGCTGATGAGTGTGGTGAGGGGCATGGGGGAAGGGGCTGGCCCAGGGTCCCCCAGCAGTTCAGGAGCAGAGCTGGAACGCAGGTCTAGTTTCCTGAGCCCCCTAGTGTGAGATGTGGGATGAGAGAACCTTCTGGAATCAAGACCTGGCAGAGAGCAAGAACAGTGACAGTGGCTAGGGCAATGGCCCTTACGAAGCGCTAGGCCTCTCCTGTGGTCATAGTTGGATGTCAGCGGGGACTACAGTCATCCAAACACTCACCTGAGCCAGACGTCCAAGAACGCTCCCTCACAGGGCTGGCGGTTGCTGGTGGCCGCCAGCTGGAGGCTCAGCTGGGGCTGTCCGCTGGGATGCCTGCACGTGGCCCCTCCATGTGGCTTTGGCTTTTTCATAGCTTGTCTCTCTGAGGCTCTTCCCAGATACAAGGGGCAAGGAGTCAGTCCTCACCTCTCAGTGATAGGAGTGGCCAAAAAGTTTGAATCTACCTCAGTACTGTTATAACCCACTTTACAAATGAAGGAACACATCCAGAGAGGTAAGCCCAAGGCCACACAGCTAGTAGCTAGTAAGTGGCAGAACCAAGATGTGAGCCTGGGCAGTCTGGCTCAAGTCTGTGCCTTTAGCTACTACAGTAAACAGAGATGAGACCTGGGCGGGGGCCGAGAGGATCTGTGGTGCTCCAAGGTTCAGCCTTTGTCCATGGGGCAAGAAACTGGCCCCTTTGTTTGGAGTTCTGATCAGTTCTGGAACGGGGGACCCTCCCAGAGGCCCTTTTCCACCCGGGAGTAGGCTTTTCTGCTCAGGCCTGGACCCTGCCCCTCAGGCTTAGTGTCCGAGGCTCAGAAATAAACAAGAACAACTCTGTGTGACCACGGGGATGGGGTTCTTCTCTCTGCACTTCAGTTTTCCCATCTGAATGGTGGGAGGTGTTCAGCCTGGTATCAGGAGCCTTTTCCAGGGGTGATACTGTAATTCCTTCTCTGGCTCCTGGCCCTCTTGCTGTCACAGGTCTGACCTCCCTGGGCTGTGAGACCGAGAGCCCCTTGAAGGCAGGGCTCAGGTCTGACTCCCCTTTGGGTCCCCAGCGTCATGTGGAGCGGGGCTTGGTGTTCTTGGCTGGGCTGCATGGAGGCCCGGGGAGAGGGTCCGCATCTGAGCCCAGCCCCTCTGTTCTCGCTGCCCAGCCCCAAGCCCCCAGCATCGGATCCTGCTGGACTTTCTTTTCCTGGACACGGAATGCACGTACGACTACCTGTTTGTGTATGACGGCGACTCTCCCCGAGGGCCCCTGCTTGCCAGTCTGAGTGGCAGCACTCGGCCTCCGCCCATCGAGGCTTCCTCAGGCAAGGTCGGTGTGGCCGGACCGCGGGACTCTGGCCGGAGGTCTAGGTGGAGTTTGGAGGAAAGGGCGATAGAGACGCACAAGGAAACAGATGGGGAGGGGTGGAGGCAGCCAGAGAGACTTGGCATCAAACAGGACACAGGGACAAAGAAGGGTGGAGAGAGACAAAGACAGGAGGTGGGGACTCCTGGGGGGGATGGGGACAGGAGCGGACCCCCTCGCCGTCCAGTCCCCGGAACCCTGCCCGTCTTGTGCCTGCAGATGCTCCTCCACCTCTTCAGTGATGCCAACTACAACCTGCTGGGCTTCAATGCCTCCTTCCGCTTCTCCCTGTGCCCCGGGGGCTGCAGCAGCCACGGGCAGTGCCAGCCCCCTGGCGTGTGCGCCTGCGAGCCCGGCTGGGGGGGCCCTGACTGCAGCCTGCAGGAGTGCCCGGCCTACTGTGGCGGCCACGGCACCTGCGCTTCGGTGAGCCCAGCCCCCGCTGCGTCCCCCTGGGGCCCTGATCTGTGACCACACCTACCGCCCCATCTCCTGACTCTGCCCCTGCCTGAAACCCCCCTGCCACTCTGCCCTCTCCCATGACAGCAACCCCGCCAGGGACCCTCCCGTCACCCACAGTACTCCCCTCTTCCTTCCACACCCTGCCCCACCCCACCTTTATCTGGAGCCCCTCTTCTGCCTGAGCCCACTCCCGTCCTGCCCGTGACCTACCTCCCACCTGTGAACCCACCTGCCTTCTGCTTGCCAGATGCTACTCCATCCCCTAACCCAGGCACTCTGTCTGGCCTTGGGCCCCCAGCCCCGACTTCTTCTTCTTCTTTTTAAATGTTTATTTATTTTTGAGAGTGCACAACCAGGGGAGGGGCAGAGAGAGGGGCACAGAGGGGGACAGAAGCACCTCCATGCTGACAGCGAGCTCGACGCGAGGTTTGAACTCACGAACTGTGAGATCATGACGTGAGCCGAAGTTGGGTGCTCAACTGACCGAACCACCCAGGCACCCCCTCCAGCCCCAACTTCTGACTTCTGACCACTGACCTCGGGCCTCAGACTGAAGTCTTCCGGCCCAGGCTGACGTTGACCTCACCACTGTCCTTCTTCTCCAACCTCTCCTCTTGTTGTCTGTCCTCATTTTCCTCTCTGGGTCCTTCTGTCTTTCCCATTCCCCTATTTTTGTTGGTCTGTCTGCTGTTTTCTACCTCTCTTCCTCCCTCTTGATGTGTCACTGTGTCCCTTTCTTTCTCCGTCTGTTGGCCTGTCTCCTTCCTATCTCACTCCATCTCTCCTTTCCTGTCCATCTTTTTCCTTCTCCCTTTCTACCCCTTATGTCTCACTCGGGCTCTGGCTCTCCTCCCCCGCCTCTCTTTTTTCCTCTCTCTATCCCTGCCTTTGTGTCCTGTCTCCCCTCCAGCCCCTGGGACCATGCCGCTGTGAGCCTGGCTTCCTGGGACGCGCCTGTGACCTGCACCTGTGGGAGAACCAGGGGGCTGGCTGGTGGCACAACGTGAGTGCCGGGGACCCTGCCTTCTCGGCCCGTATTGGGGCAGCTGGTGCCTTCCTGTCCCCGCCGGGTCTGCTGGCTGTTTTTGGAGGTGAGCAGAGGGGGTGCGTGTCTGTCTCCAGCAGCCTGCAGCCTGTGGCCAGGGCTTGAGGCCATCTCCCCTTCCGCAGGCCAGGACCTCAACAGAGCCCTGGGTGATCTCGTCCTGTACAACTTCTCTGCCAACACCTGGGAGCGCTGGGACCTGAGTCCTGCCCCGGTATGGACCCCGCCTCGCCCCTGCCCTGCTCAGAGGTGCCTGTCCACTCTGTGAGGCCCAGCCAGCCACCACCCCACCCCCAACAGAGCGACACCCTCATCCCACGCGTCCCCACCCCTGCAGCTTGATACAGGCCCACCTACTCCTCCCGGTTCTGCTTTTCTAGCTCTAATTTCCTTTTTTCTTCCTTTATCTCCTCTTCTGCATCTTCTTCTGTGGACCTCCTGTCTCTTTCTCTTGGTTTCTCTCTCCGATTTTGTCCCTGCCTCTTGGTTTTCTGCTCTCTCTTGGACTCTGTGTCTTCCCTCTGGGCTATGTGTCTCTCTTTTCTCCACCATCTCTGTTTCCTGCCTCCTCTGTCTCACCTCTGTTTTGTATTTGCATGTGTCTGTCTCTCTTTGATCTCTTTGTGTATCTCTGTCTGTCTTTCTCTGTGTCTCTGTCTTTTCTTGTGTCTCTGTCTCTGTTACTCTTTCTGTGTGTCACCATCTGTCTCCCGGTCTCTTTCTCACAGGCTGCCCGTCACTCCCATGTGGCTGTGGCCTGGGCCGGCTCCCTGGTGCTCATGGGGGGTGAGCTGGCTGATGGCTCCCTCACCAGCGACGTGTGGGCCTTCAGCCCCCTGGGCGGGGGCCACTGGGAGCTGCTCGCACCACCTGGTTCCAGTTCCTCGGGGCCACCAGGCCTGGCAGGTCACGCCGCCGCCCTAGTGGATGACATCTGGCTCTACGTGTCTGGTGGCCGCACCCAGCACGACCTCTTCTCCTCTGGCCTCTTCCGCTTCCGTCTCGACAGCACCAGTGGGGGCTACTGGGAGCAGGTGATTCCAGCAGGCGGGCGGCCTCCTGCTGCCACGGGCCACTCCATGGTGTTCCATGCCCCCTCGCGCACCCTGCTGGTTCACGGTGGACACCGGCCCTCCACCGCGCGGTAAGTGACCTGCCCTGCAGGGCCAAGCCTGGCCCAGTCCCCTGGGCCTTCAGTCTTTGCTGGTCTTCGCCCACTGATGTACTTCTGCAGTCATTCGGTCACTCACTAGGTCATTCAGTCCCTCACGTGCCCGCCCGCTCACTCATTCTCCATCCCTTCGTTCACTGTCTTGGCCAGTTCCTTCCCACACACTCCCACCCATCCATCCCCTCAGCCACACCCTGCTTGGAGGGCCAGCCCTGGCTAGATTATGCACGGAACCCAGTGATGAGCCAGAGCTGTGTCCTGCCCAGCAGGAGCCTCTCGTCCCAAGGGGACATAAACCCCGTCACAGCCGGTCTCACCCTGGGTGATCTCACAGCTCTTGAGAGCCCAAGGGAGGGAGAGAAGCCCTTCCTGCCCTGAGCTCCTCCCCTGCCGCTCCCTGCAGGTTCTCTGTGCGGGTGAACTCCACAGAGCTTTTCCACGTGGATCGGCGCGTGTGGACCACCCTGAAGGGCCGGGATGGGCTCCAGGGCCCACGGGAGAGAGCCTTCCACACAGCCAGCGTCCTGGGCAACTACATGGTGGTCTATGGTGAGGAGGCTCCCTGATCCCGCCTGCCTGCCAGGGCCCCAAGCCCGCACTGAGCTGAGGCTCCCTGCACGGGTGTCCCCACGTCCGCCAGGCTTGCCAGCTGTGCCCCTTTCCTCCTTTCCTAGGGGGCAACGTGCACACCCATTACCAGGAGGAGAAATGCTATGAAGATGGCCTCTTCTTCTACCACCTTGGCTGCCATCAGTGGGTGTCGGGGGCCGAGCTTGCCCCCCCGGGAACCCCTGAGGGTGAGTGGCCCGTCCGTTTTCCTGAGGGGCTTCTGAGAGTCGCGCTTCCCTGACAGTGAATCTGGGCTTCAGGCAGGAGCCACCTCGGTCCTTGTAGGGTGAGCCAGACGTCCCTCTGGAGCTGGCTTCGGGGGGCAAACCTGTGCTGGAGGCAGGACAGGGGCACCGTTGCCATGGAGACCGGAGGCAGTTACAGCAGCACGGGTCTAGGCTCCAGTCCAGGTTTTACCAGTTTCCAGCTGCCCCAGCGAAGTGCCTACCTACGAGGGGACCTTTTCAAGGTCCTGTAATGGGCAAGTGGCAGAACCAGGATGGCTGTCCCCAAACAACCATCTGTGCAAAAATATCATTTAATCATCCCATGCCTCAGTTTCCCCATCTGTGAAATGGGGATGCTGGTAACACTTAACCCACTGGGCTGTTGTGAGAATGAATTGAGATGGCTCAAAGATGGAGACAGCCTAGCGAAGAGCTCAGTATATTGTCTCGTACGGTCAGAATCCAGCCCCAGGACTTGCCTGGGAGGGGGGGTGGAGAAACCTTCAAACTCATTGAATCCGACTACTTTGAGAATCAGAAGAAAGCCACAGGCCCTCTCCTCAGAAAGACGCTTGTAACACAAACTGGGCATATTATTTCAGGGGGCTGTGGACTTCTAGGGGGCCCATCTATTCTCCCCGCCCCCCCCCCCCCACAGAAGAATGAGGAGGCCTTGAATCCAGGGCTCATCTGCCTGTCCCTGTTTCTCCTTTAGGCCAAAGGCCTCTTCCTCCTTTGTAGTTTGCAAGTCCCCAGGCCAAGTCCCATGTGTTTACAGAGCATACATTTCCGTAAGAGGGTGAGGGGTCACCGATCACTGACCACTTACACATCAGTCAGGACCCTTGGCTCTAAGTGACCAATCCAACCCAGCCAGCTCGAGCAAAACCCAAGTTCTTGGCTCATATGAGTGAAAACTGGCTTCAGGCTGGTCTGGATCTGGGTGCTTACGTGATGGCATCAGCTAGCCCTTGTTTGAGCTCACTTCATTCTGTGGCAGGTTTGTCATTTGTAAATGGTCACCAGCAGCCCTGGGACTATATCTACTCCTTTGAAATGCCCAGAGGGAAGGGGCACCTGGGCGGCTCAGTCGCTTAAGCGTCTGGCTCTTGATTTCCACTCAGGTCATGATCTCGCGGTTCGTGAGATCGAGGCTTGTGTCAGGCGCTGTGCTGACAGTGCAGAGCCTGCTTGGATTCTCTCTCTCTCCCTCTCTCTCTTGTCCCTCCCCTGGTCGCATTCTCTCTGTTTTTCTTTCTCAAAGTAAAGTACGTTAAAAAAAAAAATGTGTTTAAAATGCTCAGAGGGAAGAGGGTGCTATCTCCCAAGAATTGAAGGAACTGGTCCTATTCCAGAACTTATCACTGACACTGATGGGCCTGGGCTAAGCCCCACTGCTGCCAGAGGCAGGGTCAGCTCAACTTGAGCCTGTGGACTATAGTGGGAGAAGGTGGTTTTCCAGAGGAAAATCAGAGTTGTCACCAGAAGGGAGGCTGGTGCCAGATAGACAACACCAGGAGAGAGCCAGGCACCCTGCCTCGTGGCTCCCTGAGGGCAGGAGGACAGTTCCATTTACAGAGGAAGAGACCAACTCAGAGAAGTTGAGTCTCTTGCCCAAGGCCACTCAGCAAGTTAGTAGTTGATCCATGACTTGAGCCCAAGTAGGTGGTAGACATAAGAATCGAAGCCAAGTTTTTCTGACCCCCAAGATCATGCTCTGTCTTCAAGGTGGTTTGCACAGTGGTGTGGAAGCTCTGGCAGGTGTGGGGCCAGACATGCTAGGAGGGCTTCCTTGGGCACGCTGGGTTAAAGCAGGAAGTAGCAGGTTGGGCTGAAGCATAGGAGAGTTGGGTAGTCCTCTGGACAAGGGAGCCGTGGTTAGAGGGACAAGGGAAGACTGGTTAGAGTCTCATGTCCTTGTTGGGGGGGGATCTGTATTCTCCTAGGCCGAGCAGCACCTCCCAGTGGTCGATACTCGCATGTGGCGGCTGTGCTTGGTGGCAGTGTCCTGTTGGTGGCTGGGGGGTACAGTGGCCGGCCTCGTGGGGACTTGATGGCCTACAAGGTGCCTCCCTTTGTGTTCCAGGCGCCTGCTCCGGACGTGAGCACTGGGGTGATAGGGAGAGGGTGGCTGGGAAGGAGGTAGCATGGTTCCCATGGATGAGGGAGAAAGGTGGGGTGAGTCCCTGGGAGAAGGACTGGGGTCCCTAGGGATATGAGAGGAGGGAGGTTGGTCCCCAGGTTCAAGGGGGGAGGAGCGGAGGTCCCTGGGGCTGAGGGCAGAGCAGATAGGGATCCCCAAGGTGCTGAGTGAGCAGTGGAGGCTCCCCGGGATGATCACAGGGAGTGGGGATGAGGGAGCAGGCTCCAGGTCTCAGGAGCCCCCTCTCCCACTCCCCGTCTCTGCAGTACCACTTAGACTACTGCTCCATGTACACGGACCACAGCGTCTGCTCCCGAGACCCTGAATGCAGTTGGTGTCAGGGGGCCTGCCAAGCTGCACCACCTCCTGGGACCCCGTCTGGGGCTGTGAGTGACCGTCCCAGCTCTGTCTCCTAGTGCAGAGACACGGCCGTCAGCGTCTCCCTCTGTCTAAACCAAGCAGAGAAGGACTTTCTCTCACTTGGGACACTTGTTTTCACACCTAAGATTGGCATTCCTGACCCCTCAACCTCTGACCCCTCCCAGTGCTTTTGAGCTTGTGACCCTGTCCCCAGATCCCTTAGCTCCTGTCCTGTTGCTCTTCCTCATTCCAAGTGGCTTTCAAGTCCCTTCTCTAATTTCCTGGTGCCTTCCACCCCACTACTCCTGAATCTACAGTCCTTTCCAGATCCTTTAAGCCCCTGTGGACAGTAACCCCTGTCCCCTCCCCTCCCTGTAGTGTCCAGCTGCCAGCTGCCTGGGTCTGGGCCGCCTTCTGGGTGACTGCCAGGCCTGCCTGGCCTTCAGCGGCCCGACAACTCCTCCCCGGGGGCCCGGTGCTCTGGGCTGGTGCGTGCATAATGAGAGCTGCCTCCCTCGGCCTGGTGAGTGCCCATTGGCAGTGTGGGAGGGGGCGGGACAGCGCCCCATGCTGACCTTCCCCCGCCCGCCCCCCCCCCCCCGTCCTCACAGAACAGGCCCGCTGCCGAGGGGAGCAGATCTCAGGCACCGTGGGCTGGTGGGGGCCTGCGCCTGTCTTCGTCACATCCCTGGAGGCCTGCGTCACCCAGAGCTTCCTGCCTGGCCTGCACCTGCTCACTTTCCAGCAGCCGCCCAACGCCTCCCAGCCCGACAAGGTGGGGAGCCAGGGGGTGGGGCCCAGCGTGGAGTGTTGAAGGGTCTGGTCCTGGGGTTTTCGTTTTTCAAATGGTTCTATACAGCTCTTGTGTTTGCCTCATAAGTCTCTACATTCAAGGGTCCGATTTTTAAAAGTTGTGCTAAAACACACAGTGTAAAATTTTACATCGTGTAAAATTTACCAGCACTGATATTAAGCACATTCACAATATTGTGCAACTATCACCACCTGGTTCCAGAACAGTTTTGTTACCCTGAAGAGAAACCCCAGATCCTTAAGTAATCCCTCTCTATTCCCCCTCTCCCCCTGGCCCCTGGCCAGCCACTAACCTTTTACTGGTTAGTGGTTGACGGTCTACTAACTCTGGATTTGCCAACTGTGGATATGCCTTATAAATGGAATCATACACGTTGTCTTCTGTGTATGGTTTTTTTCACTTAAAGTAGTGTTTTCAGTGTTCATCCATGTTGTAGCATGCCTCAGAATTTCGTTCCTTTTTATGGGTGAATGATATCCTCTTGTATGACTGTGCCAATCCATTCATCAGCTGATGGCTGTTTATACCTGTTGGCTATTGGGAATAGTTCTGCTGTGAGCATTCATGGATAAACCATTTTGCATACATATTTGCTTTTTTTCAACTCATTTTTTTTTTTTTTTTTAATCTTTATTTTTGAGAGAGACAGAGACAGAACATGAGTGGGTTAGGGGCAGAGAGAGGAAGACACAGAATTCGAAGCAGGCTCCAGGCTCCGAGCTGTCAGCACAGAGCCCGACGTGGGGCTCGAACTCACAAGCTGTGAGATCATGACCTGAGCTGAAGTCAGACACTCAACTGACTGAGCCACCCAGGCGCCCCTCAACTCATTTTTTAATGTCTATTTATTTTTGAGAGAGAGAGAGACAGCGTGCATGGGGGAGGGCAGAGAGAGAGAGAGAGGAAGACACAGAATCTGAAGCAGGTTCCAGGCTCTGAGCTCTCAGCACAGAACCCGACACAGGACTCGAACTCAGGAGCTGTGAGATCATGACCTGAGTTGAAGTCGGACACTTAACCCCCTGAGCTGCTCAGGCGCCCCCGTGTTTGCTTTTAAAAAAATGGGGGCGCCTGGATGGCGCAGTCGGTTAAGCGTCCGACTTCAGCCAGGTCACGATCTCGCGGTCCGTGAGTTCGAGCCCCGCGTCAGGCTCTGGGCTGATGGCTCAGAGCCTGGAGCCTGTTTCCGATTCTGTGTCTCCCTCTCTCTCTGCCCCTCCCCCGTTCATGCTCTGTCTCTCTCTGTCCCCAAAAAAATAAATAAACGTTGAAAAAAAAAATAAAAATAAAAAATATTTTATTTTTTTTAATTGAAGTATAATTGGCATACAATATTATGTTAGTTTTTAACGTAGAAAAGAATGATTTGAAATTCGTATGTATTGCAATAAACACCTATTGTCAGCTCTTTTGGGCTTATATCCGGGAGCAGAATTGCTGGGTCATATGGTGATTCAATGTTTAGCTTATGCAGGAACCACCAAATTGTTTTCCGCAGTGGCTACTTCTTGATTTTTAGAAGTTGTATGGGGAAAAAATCACAATGATGTAAAAAGTTGTTAAGCAAAAAGGGTCTCCATCTATCCTGCTCCCTATCTAGAGCAGTATGGGAAGCTCTCCCTAGCATCTCCCCAACTTAAGACCACCCTGACTCTTCCTGGAAGATCCATTTGGATTTCTTTTATATCCTTGCAGAGTCTGCCTATTCAGATACATGTGAATGTGACATTGAATTATTTTTCTTTCTTGCACAAAAAGTAATATTCTTTTATTTATTTTTTAAAAAAATGTATTTATTTATCTTGAGAGAGAGAGTGAGCAAGCACACGCACTCGCACGAGCAAGAAGGGGGCAGAGAGAGAGAGGGAGAGAGAATCCCAAACAGGCCCCGCACTGTCAGTGTGGAGCCCGACTCGGGTCTTGATCTCACGTGAGATTGTGACCTGAGCTGAGATCAAGAGTCAGACACTTAACTGACCGAGCCACCCAGGTGCTCCTTCCTTTTATTTCTTAATTTTTTTTTTAATGTTTATTTATTCTTGAGAGAGAGAGAGAGCCTGAGTTGGGGAGAGGCAGAGAGAGAAAGAGGGAGACAGAATCTGAAGCAGACTCCAGGCTCTGAGCTTTCAGCACAGTCAGGCTTGAACTCATGAACTGCAAGATCATGACCTGAGCCAAAGTCGGACGCTTAACCAACTAAGCCATCCAGGAACCCCATTCCTTTTGTTTCTTAACATATCCTGGCAAGCTCCTTAGAATTTAGAAAACACCTCATTTTTTTTGTTTTGTTTAAAGCTTTGTAATAGTCCATTTAGATTCTAGGGCCGTAGTGCTGCAGTTTATTTAAACAGCCTCCTGTTGACGAACACATGGGTTATTCCATTCTTTTGCAATTATAAAACACACGCTAACA
Source organism: Leopardus geoffroyi (assembly GCF_018350155.1). Lineage (NCBI taxonomy): Eukaryota > Metazoa > Chordata > Mammalia > Carnivora > Felidae > Leopardus > Leopardus geoffroyi. Next base: position 13,336,668 of record NC_059335.1, read on the forward strand.
AATTACGTAGTGTGTCTGTCACTTTGAATGTTGGATCTGGACTCTTCTTTTTTTTTTTTTTTTTTTTAAACTTATGTACTGGTTTGTTGTATAACAGAGAACACGTTACAGAGGGCGAGGCTCCGAAGGGCTGTGAGCGAAGGAGCTCTGTCCTCATGGAGCTGGGGTGCCACCCCTCGCTGGCGTGGATGTGTTCACTAACCTGGAAGTTCTCCAAACCCTGTAGTTAAGGGACTTAAAAAAAAAAAAATCTGGACTCTTTAAGGGTTTAGGTAGAAAGGTGAAATGTCAGGGAAGAGGCTCCTGAAAGGTCTGGGGTCCTGGATTTTACTGAGAGAAGTGATGAGCAGAGGCTGGGACCCTGTTGTCTGTTGTCTGAGTTGAAGTCCCAACTCAGAGTGCCCCTGGCCTCAGTCTCATGTTTCATAAAATAGGGAAGGAGGTTGGGTGTGGACACCGAGGGGCCATGCAAAGAGACACTCACACATCCCCTTCTCCCTGGCTGGCACAGGTCCTGATTGTCCGCAGTACGACCATCACTCTGACGCCCAGCCCAGAGACCGACGTGTCCCTGGTCTACCGTGGCTTCATCCACCCACTGCTGCCAGGAGGGCCTGGGGGGCCAGGGGCTGAGGATGTAGCTGTGTGGGCCCGGGCCCAGCGTCTACATGTCTTGGCCCGGATGGCCCGTGGCCCTGACACAGAGAACATGGTGAGGGTGCTTGAACGTTCAGGGGGGCTGCTAATTATAAGTACGGGGGCTGGGGTGTATAGTGCCAGGGGAAGACTAGGGAAAAATCAGAGGCATGGGATATATCCTTAGTGGAGGGAGGCCCTGGGGTTTTCGGTTATGAGTGGAGTTTGGGGGGAATTTTGAAGAAGGTGGGGAACGTCTGAGTTACTAAATCCGATTTCCCTGAGGTGGGTTGTTGGAGGGTTTAGGGGTTTGCAGGGATTCTTGGGGTCTAAGGAACTCCGAGGCCTTCTTCCCAGGATGGAGGTGAGTGCTAGGTGGGTTTGGGGCTCTTGGAGGTTTCAGGGGTTAGGGCGGCACTGGAACATTCTGAGGCCCCTGTCTGTCCCCCACCCCTACCCAGGAGGAGGTGGGGCGCTGGGTGGCTCAGCAGGAGAAGGAGACAAGGCGGCTGCAGCGCCCGGGGTCTGCTCGCCTCTTCCCACTGCCTGGCCGGGGCCACAAGTATGCGGTCGAGATCCGGGGCCAGCTCAATGGCTCGGCAGGCCCTGGGCACAGTGAACTTACCCTGCTGTGGGACCGGACCGGCGTGCCAGGTGGCAGCGTGAGTACCCAGGCCCTGGCCTCTGACCCTTCACCCAGGCCCTGACTTCAGTTCCCCGGAGCTTTCTGAATGCCAGAGCACAAATTCTAACCCTCTTGACCTGACCTCTTACCCCTTGACTCTTGAACTCTGGGCCTCACCTTGAGCCCTCTAGGCCCCAACCTCCGACCCCCAGACTCTGACCTGATCTCACATTCTGACTCCTGCCCTGACCCCACTGGCCCTGACTTCTGCCCTCTCTACTTTGACCTCTAATCTCTAGATTCTCTCAAACCCTGATGCCCTCTTGTCTGCTCATCCTAAATCCTGACTTTCTACACGCTGAAGTTCTCAACTTTGTCTGCAGACACTGAAGTCTGTAGCCCCAAACCCCCAAACCCTGACCCCTACCCCCAACCTCGACTCTTGCCCTGTGACTCGGAGTGTGGACCCCTGATCCTAACGTGAGCACTTCCCGCAGGAGATCTCCTTCTTCTTTCTGGAGCCTTACCGCTCTTCAGCCTGTTCGTCTTATTCCTCCTGCCTGGGCTGCTTGGCGGACCAGGGCTGCGGCTGGTGCCTGACCAGCGCCACCTGCCACCTGCGCCAGAGCGGGGCCCACTGCGGGGACGACAGGACCGGTGGGTCCCTGCTGGTGCTGGTGCCTGCCCTCTGCCCGCTCTGCGAGGAGCATCGTGACTGTCACGCCTGTACCCAGGTGCCTGCCAAGCCACAGAGGGGAGGTCTCGAGACAAAAGCAGCCAAATCGGGCGACTGGGAAAGGGGGAGGGCCCCTGGAGTTGGCACGGGCATCTTAGGGGTCCCCCTGGGGGCAGTGGCAGGAGGCAGGTGGAGCTGTTGTCTTTGATCTACAGTTGAGAGCCGGGTGGGGAGCAGAGGAGAGGGGCTGGAGAATGGGCTCCCGGCAATCAGGACTCTCTCTGTTGTCACTGCCAGAAACCCAAGTTGGTACCTCCTTACCAGAGGAGCATTTATGGGCTCAGGCTCCAGAGTCCAGGAGTAGGTCTTTAGGCCTGTGATTCAGACCGTGTCGTCAGGCATCCACCTCCCTTCATTCTATACCCTTGCTTCCCTGGAGGTTCATTCCTCAGGGGTTGCAAGGGATTCACAAGGGCTCCAGACCGTTGTCCCCCCCACTCAGCTACCCGAGTCCTAAGTGGAAGAAAGCAACTTTCCGTCCTCACCCCACTCTCGCCCCCAGTTCAACGGAAGTCCTAGAAGGACATTTCACTGGCTCTGGTTGGGTCTTGTGCCGACTTTCAGACCCGTCTGTGAGGCTGAGGGGGAGGACGTGTGGCCCTGTCCACATCTGAATCTTCAGGATAGATCAGCCCTATCTGGACCACACGTAGGGGTTCTGTTGCCCCAAAAGGCAGTGGCTGTTGGGAAGGCAGTTCCCACGGATCTTCAGCCGTGGCTGGAGGGGAGAGTCTGGAGAGGATGGCAGTTGGGGAGGGAGGTGGGCTTGGAGGGGTGGTCTGGGGGGTGGGTGGGTGAGGGAGGCAGCTGCTAGTTGGGCTGGGGACGGAGCCTGTGCTGGCAGCCCAAGGGAGATGGCTAAGCTGGGCTCTTCCTCCTCCTTAACTCCCCAGGACCCCTTCTGCGAGTGGCATCAGAGCACCAGCCGCAAAGGGGATGCAGCGTGCAGCCGGCGGGGCCGGAGTCGGGGCGCCCTGAAGAGCCCAGAGGAGTGTCCCCCGCTCTGCAGCCAGTGAGCCGCCTGGGCCCAGGGAGAGGGTATGGGGAGGGTTTGTGGGGGCCGGTTTGACCCTGTCCCTGCTCCCCGCCCCCAGACGCCTAACCTGTGACGACTGCCTGGCCAACTCCAGCCAGTGCGCCTGGTGTCAGTCCACCCACACCTGCTTCCTGTTCGCTGCCTACCTGGCACGGTACCCGCACGGGGGCTGCCGTGGCTGGGACGACAGGTACAGTCTTGTCAGGGTGGCGGGGCTCCCAGAGAGGAGAATGGAGCCGGGGGGAGGGGGCGGTGGGACGCCCACCACGCCTGTCGCCCTGCAGCGTGCACTCAGAGCCCCGGTGCCGGAGCTGCGACCGCTTCCTGACCTGCCACGAGTGTCTGCAGAGCCATGAGTGCGGCTGGTGCGGCAATGAGGACAACCCCACGCTGGGACGGTGAGGCAGGGGACAGTGAGGCCAGAGGGTGGGGCGGGGGATGCGGCTCTCCTTCCGCCCTAATTCTAATGGCCTGTTTCTCTGCTCCTTCACCTTTTCTCTGTTTTTCTTCCCTTCCCCTCTCTCTCCGGTTCTCTCTCTTTTCTCCACTCCTACCCGGGCTCTGTGGCTCTTTTGTTCTCATTCTTCCTTCTTGTCTTTTTGTTTCTGTCTTTCCTTCTCTCTCCCTTTCACTGTCTCCCTGTCTCTGTCTCTTGTTTCTCTCTGTTCCCACCCCCTTCTTCACCTCCTGCCCCCCCAGGTGCCTTCAGGGGGACTTCTCGGGGCCTCTGGGTGGGGGTAACTGCTCTCTGTGGGTGGGGGAGGGCCTGGGGCTGTCTGTGGCCCTCCCTGCCCGCTGGGCATATGCCCGCTGTCCAGACGTGGACGAGTGTCGCCTGGGCCTGGCGCGGTGCCACCTGCGGGCGACCTGCCTGAACACACCCCTCAGCTACGAGTGTCACTGCCAGCGGGGCTACCAGGGCGATGGCATCACATACTGCAACCGCACGTGAGTGGGTGCGGGTTTCCATGGAGATGTCGCCCCAGGGCTGGGGCACGTGGAGATGGAGGGAGGAGGTGATCATGGTGCTGGGGTGCCTCCCTGGAACCAGCATCCCCAGTGAGCCCCGGGGTTTTTACCTTGCGGGGTAGGCCCTCATTAGAGTGACAGGGTCCCCAGTGTGACACTAGTTACTGTGGAGACGGGTCATCCATGGACTGCGGGCCATAGTCTTCAGCGTCGCCATGGAAATGGAGGAGGACCAAGTTGAAAGAGGTTTTCACAGAGAGCAGATCACCAGTGGTGATACGTGGTTACTATAGAGACAGAAGTTACCACGTGCAATGGGGTTACCTTGGAGACAGGGCCGCCTACGGAGCCCAGGACCGTGGAACAGGCAGTCGCTTGTGATGGCGTTGCCGTGGAGATGATGGGTTGGAATGGGGTGTGTCGGGGGGTGCCTTGGGGGCCGAGGGCCTGCCTAGCCCTTCCGTGCTCCTGCCACGCCCTCAGGTGCTTGGAAGACTGTGGCCACGGTGTGTGCAGCGGCCCCCCTGACTTCACCTGCGTGTGTGACCTGGGCTGGACGTCAGACCTGCCCCCGCCCACGCCCGCCCCGGGACCCCCGGCGCCCCGCTGCTCCCGGGACTGCGGCTGCAACTTCCACAGCCACTGCCGCCGGCGGGGGCCTGGCTTCTGTGATGAGTGCCAGGGTGAGCGGCCACATCCCCACCCCCGGGGCCAGCTCCAGTTTCCTTTCTCTGCCTGGGCTTCTGGGTCTCCTCTCCCAGCTGTGGATCCCCCTGTCCCATTGCCTGCTTCTGACCCCAAACGGTTTCGGTGCCACCCCCTGTCCTGGGACTTGGCTATTCCTCCCCAGTCTGGGCCCCTGCTTACCTTCCTTTGAAGCAGCCAGGTGGGGTCAGGGATAGGCTGAGCCAGTTGTCGGGCCCCTCCTGGCCTTGCCCTGACTCTGTGTCCCACCTGCTGGGGCCCCCACAGACTGGACGTGGGGGGAGCACTGCGAACGGTGCCGGCCCGGCAGCTTTGGCAACGCCACGGGCTCGGGCGGCTGCCGGCCCTGCCAGTGCAACGGGCATGGGGACCCGCGCCGCGGCCACTGTGACAACCTCAGCGGGCTCTGCTTCTGTCAGGACCACACCGAAGGTGCCCACTGCCAGCTCTGCTCCCCCGGCTACTATGGGGACCCTCGGTGAGCCAGGGGCCAGCCAGGTGGGCCAGGGTGTGGTTAGGGATGTGGTAGGACAGGGCAAGGCTGGTCTGACGCTCTTGTTCTTTCCTCCGTCTCCCCAGGGCTGGTGGCTCCTGTTTCCGGGAGTGTGGGGGGCGTGCCCTCCTTACCAACGTGTCCTCAGTGGCGCTGGGCTCACGCCGGGTTGGGGGGCTGCTGCCTCCAGGCGGTGGGGCAGCGAGAGCTGGGCCAGGCCTGTCCTATTGCGTGTGGGTTGTCTCAGCCACCGAGGTGCTGCAGCCCTGTGCCCCTGGGACCCTCTGTCCCCCCCTCACCCTCACCTTCTCCCCCGACAGCAGCACCCCCTGCACGGTGAGTGCCGAGGGTGCCAGAGTTCAGGCCCATGTTTCCCCCACCCAGTCTGAATCCTCAGACAGGCCCTGACCCTACATCCCTTTTTCTTTATCCTTCAAACCCTAAGCTCCCTTCCTCAGACCCCAGACCTTCATTCCTAAGCCCACAGACCCTCCCATTCCCCAGATCACCTCCTACTTCCTGAGCCCCCCGTTCCCCATTCCTCGGTCCAGGCATGGTTAGTATCTGTACAATGTGTGTGTGCCAACTCTGGCCAGTAGGTAGGGGCTGCCAGGAGCTGGGCACCGAGAACGAGGCCCCGTGCAGAGTGCCTGATCCATCGATTAGCCATGTCTGCTGTGAGCTTGGGAGGGGAAGGGTAGCCTCCGTGCCACAGTTTGACAGTCTGCCCAGAAGTTTCAAGCAGCTCGTTTCCCGGTCTCAGATTGCCCTCTCCTTTTGAGCTCCTCCTCCTCCCCAAGCGTCCCCAAGCGTCCCTCTTTCTCAGCCTTACTGTCCTGATCCTTCACTCTGCATCCTTCACTTCCAGCTGAGCTACGTCCTGGCCTTTGATGGATTCCCGCGCTTCCTGGACACTGGTGTCGTCCAGTCGGACCGTAGCCTCATTGCTGCCTTCTGTGGCCAGCGGCGGGACAGGCCTCTCACTGTGCAGGCCCTGTCTGGTATGGTGGCTGGGGAAAGCGGGACCCTGTCCTGGACTATGGAGCCCTTGTCCCTGTACCTTGCTCCCTGAGGTGGGCTCAAGACCCAGCCCAACTCTGCCCCTGACTTCCTGGGTGATGCTGTCCCTTGCTACATCTGGGCCTCAGTTTCTTCAGCTGAGAGGCTAATAGGATTGCCCTGGCTGGGCTGCTTCTCTGAGAGAAGGCCCATGTAGGACAAGTCTTTGGGGTACACAGAATGTGGCTGGCGTGAAGGCCCCTGACTGTCTCCTCAGCCTGGTGGTTCTCAACAGGGTGGGGGTGGGGGAGGATTTTGCCCCTCGGGCCATTTGGCTAAGTCTGGAGACATTGCGATTGTCACGAGTGCTGCTGGCGTGTCACGGGTGGAGGCCGGAGATACGGCTGTGCCTTCTGCAGTGCACAGGATGGCCCCCACAACCAAGAATTACCAGGCCCGTTACAGCAACAGTGCTGAGAGGTTGGGAAACCGGCCTTGTCTGATGGAGTTGCGCTAAAAATAATTTGTTACCTGTGGCGGCTGAAGGGCCCGAGTTTGGAAATACTTCCTGTTCACATTGTAAATTGGAGTGGTTCCGGGGCTGGAAGAGAGGGTGGAGTGGTAGTTGGCCTGCTGGGGACTGCACGCGACCCCGGAGCCCTCCACAGAGAGCAACTAGAGCTAGGGGCCCTCGATTTCACTTCACCCAGCAAATGTGTACTGAGCACCTTCAGTGAGCCCCACCCGAGCTGGGTGCCCGGGGCGTACAGCAGGACAAGGGACGCAGGTGGGGAGGAAGAGGGTAACAAACAGCATCAACACATTTTAGTCAGAATAGTGATACCTTTGCTAAGGGATGAGAGGAAGCAGAAAGGAGGCACCTGGCCTGTCTGGAGGGTTGGGGAGGGCTTTTTTTAGAGGTGAGATTTCACTTGAGGCCTGAAGGGGGCGGTGTGGGAGAGGGAGGAGGGTTCTTCTCCAGGCTCTGGAGGCCAGAAGAGTAGCAGGTGCCCAGGCCCGGAGAGGCAGTCTGGGGACCTGCCCTGCTAGAGCACAGAGGGCTGGGAGAGTGGGAGGCCTTGAGGTCAGAGGGCCTATGGCATCTCCACTATTAACATAACTTTATCAAGGCATTATTATTATTATTTTAAAAATGTTTTTAATGTTTATTTATTTTTGAGAGAGAGACAGAGCATGAGCAGGGGAGGGGAAGAATCTGAAGCAGGCTCCAGGCTCTGGGCTGCCAGCACAGAGCCCAATGCGGGCCTCAAACCCACGAACCGTAAGATCATGACCCGAGCCGAAGTCGGACGCTCAACTGACTGAGCCACCCAGGCGCCCCTTATTATTATTTTAAAGTTTATCTATTTTGAGAAAGAGAGGAAGAAAGCGTGTGCATACACAGGGAAGGGGCAGAGAAAGAGAGGGAGAGAGAGAATCTCAAGCAGGCTCCACACTGTCAATGCAGAGCCCAATGCGGGGCTCAAACTCACAAACTGTGAGATCATGACCTGAGCAGAAACCAAGAGTTGGATGCATTAACCGACTGAGCCACCCAACGCCCTCCCCACCCCCGACATTATGTACACCCATGAGGAATTCCTGCCCCTCTCCCTCACCACTGATCTATTCCGTAAGGAGACTCGGTCTTAGGTCAGAGCTGTAGGGAGCTGTGGAGGGTTCGGAGCTTGCCGGTGATGGGGTTGGGATTGGAATTTGATGGGTTGGATGAAGGAGAGAGTGTGCAGGGTGCAGAACAGCTAAGCATGGCAGTGATTATAAGTTACAAGGAGTGCCTTCCTCCCCTGCCCAGTTACACTGGATTTTCTCTAAACCTGGGGGTAGAGCAGCGTCCTGGAGCCCAGCCCTGCCACAAGTCTCTGGCCTCTCTCCTCCACAGGCCTGCTTGTCCTGCACTGGGAGGCCAATGGCTCCTCGTCCTGGGGCTTCAACGCTTCCGTGGGCTCTGCCCGCTGCGGGTCAGGGGGCCCGGGGAGCTGCCCTGTCCCCCAGGAGTGTGTGGCCCAGGACGGGGCCGCAGGTGCTGGACTCTGCCGATGTCCTCAGGGCTGGGCTGGCCCCCACTGCCGCATGGCTCTGTGTCCCGAGAACTGTAACGCCCACAGCGGGGCGGGGACTTGTAACCAGGTATGGGGCGGTGGGGGTGGACAGGACAAGCCGTGTGGGACGGGGGTGGTGGTCAGGGCTCCCTCTGAGTCCCCGTCTGCTCTTCCCCAGAGCCTGGGTGTGTGCATCTGTGCTGAGGGCTTCGGAGGTCCTGACTGTGCCACGAAGCTGGACGGCGGGCAGCTGGTCTGGGAGACCCTCATGGACAGCCGCCTCTCAGCTGTGAGTTGTGGATGCCACTCCTGCAAGGAGGTGCCACACAGCCTACTTCCTGGATCATTGCCCCCCGCCCCCTGCCCAATTCCTGGGACCAGCCCCCAGACCCCACATGCAGCCTGACACTTTATAGTGATGTTAGCCTGACCCCTCCTGTCCCCACCTCCACCCCCAGGACACTGCTAGCCGATTCCTACACCGCTTGGGGCACACCATGGTGGAGGGACCTGATGCCACCTTGTGGATGTTTGGGGGCCTGGGCCTGCCCCAGGGGCTGCTAGGAAACCTGTACAGGTGAGGGATGCCTCCGGGAGGTGGGATACCTGAGTGAGAGAAGGTCACCTGAGGAGATGCTGAGAGGTCTGTCACATAAGAGTCCCTTCGGGGGCAGAAAAAAACCACCTGGTGTAAAACAAAAACAAACAAACTTCTGCAGGCAGACATCCCAAAAGATGATGGGGCACTTGTCACAGGAGGCTCATCTCAGGGTCTGGGATACTGTTTTGGGTGGTGCTATCCCGGGTGGGGGGGACGGTAAGATAATAGGGGGTCACCCTAGGGGATGTTGGGATAACTGTGTGTTGGGGGGGTCACCCCGGAGGATACTGGGATGACTCAAGTTAAGACTTGGATTTTGCACCTTGGCGCCAGGTACTCCGTGAGCGAGCGACGGTGGACACAGATGCTAGCCGGGGCCGAGGATGGGGGCCCGGGCCCCTCCCCTCGCTCCTTCCACGCGGCTGCCTATGTGTCCGCCGGCCGTGGTGCCATGTACCTTCTGGGGGGACTCACGGCCGGGGGTGTCACCCGCGACTTCTGGGTCCTCAACCTCACCACCCTGCAGTGGCGGCAGGAGAAGGTGAGCCCGTCTCCTTTCCTCCAGCCCCCACAGTCCATCTCCAGCAGGGGTGACCAGAGCCGCTCCTGCCGTTTCACCCCCAGAGGATGTAGCTCCCCCCTGCCCCGCCCCTCCGGGCTCCAGCACAAGTCCTAAAGTTGAAGTTTACTAGCCATCCTCGGTCATGCTGTATTCCCAACCTAGTCCGTGGCCAAGCGGATGTGATCCTCCTGTCCGCTAGGCGGGGACACAGCCCACTGTGTGGAGCGGGTACAGTCAGCCCCACACAGCCAGAGTGAGAGAGAAGAGCAAGGGCTTCCAGAAGAAACACCAGGCTGCCCCTGCCTGCGTCAGTGACCCCGAGCAGGCAGAAATGACTCGACGCCCATGCACACCTGCTGGGACCAGGCTGGGCATGTCGGAAGCTTGGGGTCTGACCAGCTCTGAGCAGCTCAGCACCTCCTTAGCAGCTCAAGGCCGGGGGCGGGGGGGGGGCGGTCAGGAATTCTGAGTCTTCTACCTGCAAGATTACCCCTAACCCCCTGCTCCCTGGTGACCTCTGCCCTGTGTCCCCCAGGTTCCTCAGACTGTGGACTTGCCAGCAGTTGCCGGTCACACCCTAACTGCCCGCCGCGGCCTGTCCCTGCTCCTGGTGGGCGGTTATTCCCCCGAAAATGGCTTCAACCAGCAGCTGTTTGAGTACCAGCTGGTGACTGGCACCTGGGTGTCTGGAGCCCAGAGCGGGACACCCCCCACAGGTCAGGCTGGGGACAGGGAGGGCACAGCACCTTGGACGCCTGGCCATCCAGGGCTCTGTGTAGGCTCTCTGTCCACTGCTACACCCTATGGTCACTGTCCCTTATAGCTGGTTGTCTCCCTGTCTTCCCCCCCCCCCCCCCATGCCCACCAGATTCTCAGGAGACCACCTCTTGGGAAGTTCCGTCTCTCTCTTTAGTCCATGATAAGCTGCCCACCTTCTGCCCCATGACACTGGGCCACCATGTTCCTCTCCCAGGGCCTAGATCACCGCCCCTTAGGTATTCTTTTCCTATCTCTCCTCTTCCATTCTTTGATCACTGCCCTCCAGGACATCCAGGTACCCCGTCTCCCTGTCTTCTCTTGCCCAGGGTCTCTAGTGGTTGTCCTTTCAAGCCGAAGGGGGAAGGAGGGGTTGAGAAGAGCTCCTAGGTGGTGCGGTCACAGGAAGGGGAGCCCAGGGAGGTGTGGCAGGGGACGTTCCTAATCACCAGCCCTTCCCCCCAGTCTCTGCTTACTCATCCCCCCCCCACCCCCCCGCCCCCGCCAGGTCTTTATGGTCATTCTGCCGTGTACCACGAGGCCACTGACTCCCTCTACGTGTTTGGGGGTTTCCGCTTCCACGTGGAACTGGCAGCCCCGTCCCCTGAGCTCTACTCCCTGCACTGTCCTGACCGCACCTGGAGCCTGCTGGCCCCTTCCCAGGGGGCAAAGGTCAGGAAAAGAGGTGTACACAGCTGGGTGTAGGGGGGCAGGAAGGAGGGCCCTCCCTTTCCAGTGCCCCATGGCCTGGCTCAAGCCTGGGTTCCTCCCTCCCTCCTTTCCAGTCCCCTAGACTGGCCTGTGGCACCCCACGTCTCCCCTTCTCCCATCGCTCACTGGGAGGGAAGAATCCTAGACCAGGAGGTCAGAGGCCTGGGTTCTGCTCCAGCTCTGCCCCTCTCTTGGTGTAGCCCTGGCAGGTCCCTCTACTTCCCAGCCTCCCCATCCAAAAAATCTGGGACTGAGGCTACTTGAACCTCCTGCATTCAAGGCCAAAGGAGATAGTATGTGGGAGAAGGCGGACCCTGGATGTGCTGGTTAGAGACAACTGAGTGTTCCATCCGCAAACATATTTCCAAGCCCTTTTTGGGGCCTTAGCCTCACCCCCAGGGTGCCCCCAGCCCAGCTGGCAAGGTCACACAAGAAATGTGGGATTCATCTCAAGCAGCCAGTGCCAGGTTCCCGGGGAACAGGGCATGGGGGCTCGGGGAGTTCGGGGAAGGGAGATGGCCCTGGGGGCTGCTCTGAAGAGTGAGGGAGGTGAGATTTGAAGGAGATTAGGGGTTGGGTGGGCTGCTGGGGGCTGAGGTATGGGGTTCAGGGTGGCAGGTGGGCTGAGAGGGAGCGTGAAGAGCAGAGGAGTGTGGGCTCTGACCAGCCATCCTGCGGGTGTCATCCCAACAGCCACGCCCCCGGCTTTTCCATGCCGCAGCCCTGCTAGGGGACACCATGGTGGTCCTTGGGGGGCGCTCGGACCCTGATGAGTTCAGCAGTGACGTTCTACTCTACCAGGTCAACTGCAATGCCTGGCTCCTGCCCGACCTCACCCGTAAGTCCAGTGCTCTCCCTGGGAGGCCCAGGGACATCCTGGAGGGGTCCCGGCCCTGTCCTGGGAGCCTCGTCATCCAGGGTCACTTGGGCCCCTTCAGACCCACCGGCAAAGCCTCTTTCCCCTCTATCATCTAAACACCCATGGAGAGGCGCCTGAGCGGCTCAATGGGTTAAGGGTCCAGCTTTGGCTCAGGTCATGATGTCACGGTCCATGAGTTCGAGCCCCGCATTGTGCTGTCAGCACAGAGCCTGGAGCCTGCTTTCAATTCTGTGTCTCCCTCTCTCTCTGTCCCTCCTCTACTCTCACTTTGTCTCTCTCTCTCTCTCAAAAATAAATAAACATTAAAAATAATAATAATAAACAATAAACACCCATGGAGATGCCCACCTTTCTTTTCTTAGAAAGTTTGTATTTTTTATTATGATTATAAAAGTAATAATATTCATTGTATGTAATTAGCGAAATGAGAAGAAAAAGATCCCACAGAATCCCACTCTCTGGAGACAGTACTGTTATATGTGGGTTGGGGGGGGCTCTGCTGTTCAGAGGCTGGAAAGGGGCTGGTACCTTGCCTTTCTATTTCACTTACCATTTTAAGTGGTATGTATGTAAGTGTATATAACTGTGTATGCTTCTGGGCCTTCCTCCCTTTTCTTTTTGCTTCTTTCTTTGACTCTCTGTCTCTAATTCCCTTTTACTCTCTTTTTTTTTTTTTAATTTATTTTCTTTTAATGTTTATTTATTTTTGAGAGAGAGACAGAGACAGAGCATGAGTGGGGCAGGGGCAGAGAGAGGAGACAGAATCCGAAGCAGGCTCCAGGCTCTGAGCTGTCAGCATAGCCCAACGTGGGGCTCGAACTCATGAACTCGAACTCATGAGATCATGACCCGAGCTGAAGTCAGACGCTTAACCAACTGAGCCATCCAGGCGCCCCATCTAATTCTCTGTGATTGCCTCTCTCTCTCTCTCTTTTTTTTTTTTTCTGGAGGATTTAAAAAACTTGAGGCGAAATTCACATAAGGAAATTAACCATCATAAAATTAACAATGCCGTGGTGTCTGGTACCTTCAGGATGTTGTGCAACCACTGCCTCTGTCCGGTTCCAAAACCTTTGTCTCTATTCTCATTCCATTCATTCTTTCTGTTTCCTTTTTCTGTTTGTCTCTCCCTCTCTCTCTCTCTTTTTTTTTTTTTTTAACATTTATTTATTTTTGAGACAGAGGGAGACAGAGCATGAACAGGGGAGGGGCAGAGAGAGAGAGGGAGACACAGAATCTGAAACAGGCTCCAGGCTCTGAGCTGTCAGCACAGAGCCTGACGTGGGGCTCGAACTCACGGACTGTGAGATCACGACCGGAGCCGAAGTCGGACACTTAGCCGACCAAGCCACCCAGGCGCCCCTGTCTCTCCCTCTCTTTTGTCTTGCTGTCTGTGTCCGATTCTCTTGCCCTGTCTGGCCTTACGTATCTTGTCTGTCTTTCCCGGTCCGTCTCTGCTCTCCTTAGCCTGTTGCTCCGTTCAGCGTCCCCCTCTGACTGGGATCTTTATGAGGCTGTCTTCTCTGACGATCTCTTTGAACATTCTGTCTTTCGCCAGGCCCAGCCTCTGTGGGACCCCCGATGGAGGAGTCTGTGGCCCACGCTGTGGCGGCGGTAGGAGGCCGCCTGTACATCTCAGGTGGCTTCGGGGGAGTGGCCCTGGGCCGCCTGCTGGCCCTGACCCTGCCCCCTGACCCCTGCCGCCTGCTGCCCTCACCTGAAGCTTGTAACCAGTCTGGGGCCTGCACCTGGTGCCATGGGGCCTGCTTGTCCGGAGACCAGGCTCATAGGTAACCATGGTGACTGAACATCACACGGGGGGGGGGGGGGTGGTACAGGTGCCCTCCAAAAGGGGTTCTGTGCCAGGCCAGGCTTGGGGGGAGGCCACAGAAGGGTACTGTCTGGTTGGGATATCAGCTCACATGGGAAAATGGGTGACTTCATCACAGGGTCGTGCTGGGGCACCCGCAAGTGAGAAGCCCTGCTTGGGGGCTGGGGTATCATCCACGAATGTTTCCTGGAGTAGCTGGGTCTGAACTGGCTCCTAAAGGACCAGTAGAGTTTGGACCAGCAGAGGTTCAGAAGTGGGGCTGTGCCTGGTGTATTTTAGAGCCCGTCTATGTTGGGGGGAAATGAGACTGGAAGTGTGGGTGGGGACATCTCAGAAAGTGCTTCCCGTGCCTGGCTGTGGCGCTGGGCTCCAGCCAGGTCCACGGATTCCTCATCTGTAGTTTGGACTCCAGACATCTCAGGAAGCTGAAAGGGCTGTCCCAGGTTCAGCACAAACTCTTTTGGCTCCGCAATTATCCTGAACTGGTATGGGACTACTAACGGGCTTGGCTTGGCTCATTAAATATGTCACCATGTTTACTACTGAATTATTAAAGGGTTTGATTTATGGGGTGTTTCCCCAGACTCCACTAGGAGTGCTATGTGGCAGTGGGTACACCTACTGCTTTTCTAAAATCTGGAAAGTTCTGAAGTATGTGCACCTTCAGGGATTCTGGGTAAGGGGTTATGAACCTCCCCTGTGGGTGATGGGGAGCCAGGGAAGGTTGAGCAGGGGAGGGCAGCAACAGGCCTGGGCACAAAGCCCTGGGACTATTGGGAAGGAGAGAGTGGTGAAGGAGGCTGTCGGTGGAGGCCCTGGAGGAGGCCAAGGAGGAAGAGGAGGCTGGGGTGAGAGGGAGAAGCCTGAGCTGGGCAAGGGGCTGCAGGGGTGGAGACGGGGGGATGCCTTGGTGACTGGAGGGGCAGGAAGGTGTGGGGTATTGTCCAGTATCTCTGGCTGGGGTGATGGGGACGTGAGACCGTTGCCAAGTAGGATGGGAGAGGAGCAGGTTGGGAGGCCTGTGCTGAGACCAGTTCGGGGTGCACGTTGGGGGGCCTGCAGGACGATGTCTAGGAAGCACAAGGAAGTAGCAAGGGCAGGAGGAGGAGGGATGGGGTCTGGCTGGTGTGGTGAACCAGGCCTCATGTCTCTCCAGGCTGGGCTGTGGGGGCCCCCCGTGTTCCCCAATGCCTCGCTCTCCAGAGGAATGTCGACGTCTCCGGACCTGCAGTGAGTGCCTGGCCCGCCACCCCCGGACCCTGCAGCCTGGAGATGGAGAGGTGAATGGTGGGGGCGATGGGTTGGGAGCATCTCAGGAGCTTCAGCTGAGGTTGGGTGGGAAGAGCCAGGTCACGAGGGGTGCTGGGGGACCCTGAGGACCCCACGGAGCCCATGCTCCTCCACCAGGCATCTGCCCCCCGCTGTAAGTGGTGTACCAACTGCCCCGAGGGCGCCTGCATCGGGCGGAATGGGTCCTGCACCTCAGAGAATGACTGTCGGATCAACCAGCGGGAGGTCTTCTGGGCCGGGAACTGCTCAGAGGCTGTGTGTGGGGCCGCCGACTGTGAGCAGTGCACCCGGGAGGGCAAGTGCATGTGGACGAGGCAGTTCAAGAGGACAGGTGAGGCCCGCTCGGTCCCCTGGAGGAGCGTGTGGGGGCCTGGACCCTTGGGCCCAAGGAAGGGAGGGAGAGGGCAGGGGAGGGGAGGGGGGACCAGTTCTAATTCCTGTGCCGCTAACCCCAGGGGAGACCCGCCGCATCCTCTCGGTGCAGCCCACCTATGACTGGACCTGCTTCAGCCACTCTCTGCTGAATGTGTCCCCAATGCCGGTGGAGTCATCGCCCCCCCTACCCTGCCCCACTCCGTGTCACCTCCTGCCCAACTGCACCTCCTGCCTGGACTCCAAAGGTGCGGATGGGGGCTGGCAGCACTGTGTCTGGAGCAGCAGCCTCCAACAGGTACTGCCCTGGCTGGGTGTCGGTGGATGGGGGGTGGGGGGGCTCCCTGCCCTGCACCTCCTCCTCTGTCCTGCTTCCTCCTCTGTTTCCCAGCTCTGGTTCTCCCGTGGCACTTTCCCTGTCCAGCTACTTTCTCTTCTCTCCTACCAGCACCTCTTTCTTCCCTCCTGGCCTTGTGAACCTCCCTGTCGTGTCTGCTTAGGCACTGCCACCCGACCTTCCGGACTACCCAGCTGGGTTCATGCTCCTCCCTGACCTTCCTGTGACTTCTGATTCCATCTGTCCTCTCCCTCCTAAACTTCTGCACTTCCTTCCTCCATCTCTCGCTCTCTGCTTTTGGAACTTCTGGTTGTAAGAAGCAGAAACACCCTAGAGCTGGTTTTATTATAATGAATTGGGGTAGAAAGTGCTGTTCCATCCTTCTCGGGCCGCAGGGTTTCCACTCTTGTCTGGGTGCCTCTATCCCCTGGTTTCTCTTGGCTAGATCATCAACACACACGGCCTCAAATGGCAGCCCTTGGCCTTTAGTCTATGTGACTTTCTAATTCTCGAGATGACAGTTATCTCTGTGCTTATCGGTTAGCTCACATTCTCAAGGGGAGATTTCGACTCAGCTCATGAGTGAGATGTCCAGCCTTGGTCCAGTGAGACGTGGCCAGGGAGGGGTAGAAGCACACAATTCCAACATGGCAGTTCAGACCTACCCCTCATTTTGGCTGTGGGCTGGGGAGGTGATTCTTGGTGGGCGTGGTCTGGGCAGGCATTTACTTGCCGGTGACAGTCTGCCCCTTGAACGGCTCATGGCTCTCTCTTGGAGTCCACTCCAGAGATGCGTCTTTGGTCATCACAGTGGCAGATACAAGTCCTTCAAGCCCCAACCCCACCCCAGGGAGGAGACCAGAAAGATTCACCTCTGGCAGTCACATCCAGAAGCAGTGTCATTGGGCCAGAGTTCTGGGTCTCTTGTTCCCAGTGATGGCCACTTCTTATTCACCTTTATTGTGGAACAGCCAACCCACGTGTGACCACTCACCATCTCACAACCCATGAGTCTACATGAATCTTCAGTAAAATAGAACTGCTGACCACAGACCCATTGGGGTGTATTCTAACACCAACAGCCCCTTCTCCAATTCTCCAGACACCAGCTGGGTGTCTAACACCTCAGTTCACTCCTGACACCGTCTACCTAGAGTTGGAGTCAGATCCTACAAAGTTAAAGAGCTCAGTCCCACAAGCCTGCCGACCTCAGACCACCCATACTTCTGACCAGCCAGCTATAAATCAGGGGTTTTTCCACCCCCTCTGCAGGCTCAAAAATTTGCTAGAATGGCTCACAGAAGAAACAGTTACTTATGAATACCAGTTTACTTTAAAGGCTACAACTCGGGCGCCTGGGTGGCTCAGTCAGTTAAGCGTCCGACTCTTGGTTTCGGCTCAGGTCATGATCTCACAGTTTGTGGGCTTGAGCCCCATGTCTGGCTCTTGGCTGACAGTAAGGAGCTTGCTTGGGATTCTCTGTCTCCCCCTCTCTCTCTGCCCTTCCCCCGCTCGCTCTCGATCTCTCTCTCTCTCTCAAAAAAATAGATAAATAAACTTAAAAAAATGTTTTTAAGGCTACAACTCAGAGCCAAGTGGAAGAGACAAATATGGCAAGGTATGGGGTGGCCATGCAAAGCTTCCGTGCCCTCTCCGGGCACACAATGCTTGCAACAGGGGAGCTTTCCGAATCTCCTCTCTCTTGAGTTTTTATAGACTCCAACTCCACCCCCATCTCACTGGGGCTGGGGGGCGGGGGGAGCGGGTTGCAAGAGCCCCTCCCACCTCTGGTCCTTCTGGTGACTCCCTCCATTTTTAGCATAAACTCAGGTGTGAAATCAGCTTCTTATGAATAACAAAAGACATTCCAGCATTCAGGAAGAACCGGGACACGGGGAGGATATATTCTTGTGTTACATCACAGCATCCCATAGGCAGGTTGTATAAATTAAATGAGAGAGTGTATTTTAGAACACAGGGCCATGCTTGCCGATAGGTAAAAACTCTGTAACGCTTCAAGTTCTGCCCACTGGGAGGATTCCCAGCCTCCCCTATCCGGGACACACCCACGGGGTCACCACAGGAGGCCTCATCCCCAAGCCTGGGGGCTTTCTGGTGATACAAGCTTTTCCCTAGTATTGTTGAGGGTCTCATCATTTGTCTTTGTGGGAACCCCAGGGACCCCAGGGACCGGAAGGCAACTGCCAGAGAGCCTGTTGCCAGGCACTTGCTGCTCCCCTGGCCCCTCTATGCTGCTCAGGGAGTGAGGAGGGGCTGGGTTGGAGGCAGGAGGAGGCTGTGGGGCGGGAGACTCCAGCACAGACTCCGGGCGTCGCCCGTAGATGCAAGAGTACTTCCGCCAGATCTTCGGATTTCTGTGAAATCTCCTAGCTCTAAAGTGTTGGCTTAGGCTTTTAAAAACCACCACCGCGCAGACCAGACATCACAGATGTACAGACCAGACCCGTAAGAGATGTGCAGACCAGACCCGTTACGATTTGGCTCAAGGGCAGCTGTCTGTGAACCATCGGGCATCGTTCTCTTGAATGACTTTGGCTTCAGAGCCTGGGACAGGCAAGAGGGCTCTCTTCCCTGGCTTCTCTTCATCACATTCTTTATCGAGCCCCTTCCTCGTGCCAGGCACTTTGCTAGGTTGTGGGCCTGTGTCAACATGAGCTACAATCCTGCTCTCGGAACTTACATTCCTACATCTCTTCCAGGAGTGCAGGATACGCAGTTTATGGTGGTGGGCAGCATTGCATATGGCCATTGGGGAGGTTACCGCAAAGAACGCTGGGCAGACTTGAGACTTGGTCTCCCCCTCCCACCCCCCAGATTGCCCCACCATCTGCCAAGGGGTGCACTACATTTAGATCTGGAAGCCTAGCTCTGGCAGTTCGGCAAGGCTCAGCTCACTGCTGGCGGTAACCCTCAGAGCTCCGGCCACAGCAACCAGGGTGTCTATTTCAGGATTATATGGTTGCTAATTGCTGTCAGACAGCCCAGACTAATCTCTGCTGTCTTATACTTAAGGCCCGAGCAGTGGATAAAATACTCTTGCACACCAAGAGTCTGACCCCTGCTGGGTGCCTCGTCTGGGTTCCAGGACGTGATAAGTGATGGCGTATGAACTCCTGTGCAGCCCCTGACCGCAGACTCAGCTTCCCAGCCTAGGGTGGGAGGACCCTCTTGCCCCAGCAGCTGGGTCCACATTTTTCTAAGTGACTGTGGCTTGTAACTCCCTGCCTCCCGTCACTAGTTTCTATCTCCACTTGGGATTGTTGCCTTCCTTTGGTTGTAAGAAACAGCCGTGTCCACTAAGCCGGGTGGGTAGACTGCCGCGGCCAATCACACTAACACAGTGGTACCTCTTGGAGCCCAGGGTGGAAGATGCAGCCAAGGCCGTATTGGAGACGGAGCCTGGAAAGCTGCCCACTCCGGCTTTGGGTGTGTGGTCCTCATCAGTGCCTCCTTCTGCATCTGCTCTGTTTTCCTGCCCCCTGTCTCTTCATTTGCTGTGATTTGCTCATTCAAATGTCCCTGCCAGCCCCAGTCTCCAGAATCTTCTAGTTTCAAGGTTGCCCCTAGCCTGACTTCCAGTGTGGACTCCTAGTTGCAAATGCTTGACGGGAACAATGTGATGACCTCAGCTGGTGTCCGCTTTGGTCCATCGACTGTGGCCAGAGAGGGGCGAGAGCTCTGAGGAAGGGGTGTAGCTGGGGAGGATACCCAGGATGTGTTTGGTGCTCTTTCTCACCCCCCACCTCATTTCTCATTTCCCCTCCCCCATACAGTGTCTGAGCCCCTCCTACCTGCCCCTGCGATGTATGGCCGGAGGCTGTGGGCGGCTGCTCCGGGGACCCGAGAGCTGCTCCCTGGGCTGTGCTCAGGCGACCCAGTGCGCCCTGTGCCTGCGGCGCCCCCACTGTGGCTGGTGTGCCTGGGGGGGCCAAGATGGGGGTGGCCGCTGCCTGGAGGGTGGACTCAGCGGTCCCCGTGACGGTGAGATGGGTTAGGACGTGGGGTGAGGGGGACTGACCCTTGGCTGGGGGTCTGGCACAGAGAACGTGGGGGGCGCTGGAGGCTGTCTCAGAGGTGGGGATCAGGGACAGGTGGAGCGAGGGCCTGGGTGGCACCCAGGTGAAGCTCTGTATCCCCGGGCCAGGGCTGACATGCGGGCGACCTGGGGCCTCCTGGGCCTTCCTGTCCTGTCCCCCTGAAGACGAGTGTGCAAACGGACATCACGACTGCAACGAGACACAGAACTGCCACGACCGGCCACACGGTTACGAGTGCAGCTGCAAGGCGGGCTACACCATGGACAAGTGAGGGGGCGAGGGTGGTGGCCCAGGCACCTGTGGGGTGGGAGCAGCAGAGGGTGAGGCAGGAACCAGAGTGGGCGTGAGGTGGTGGGACTCATCCGGGACGCGGTGAAGGTGGGGGCTCAGTCGTGGAGGGGAGGAGCTGGTGAGTTAAATGGGGCACCCTGGGAAGAGGGTGGCAGGCTGGACCCTGGACGAGGACCATGGAACAGACCAGGCGTGAGCAACCGGTTGAGGGCAGTGTAGTGGGTGTTGGGCCGGCGGGAGCCACGAAGCCTCCTGCTCCGCCCTGACCCTCTGCCCTCCACCCCTGCAGTGTGACTGGGCTGTGCCGCCCGGTGTGCGCCCAGGGCTGCGTGAATGGCTCATGTGTGGAGCCCGACCACTGCCGCTGCCACTTCGGCTTTGTTGGCCGCAACTGCTCCACAGAGTGTCGCTGCAACCGCCACAGCGAATGCGCGGGTGTAGGCGCCCGTGACCATTGCCTGCTGTGCCGCAACCACACCAAGGTGGGCCTCCCGGGGTCTCAGGTCCTCCCCCCAGGGACAGGGCCTTCTCTGCCTTCAGCTCTCGCTCAGGCATCTTGAGCCTCCTCCCAAGCCCTGATAAGCCGGGCCCAGGGAGGAGGAGGCCTAGCCCTAACCCAGGGAGGTGTGAGGAGATTCTGGGGACGCTGTCTGAGTTTGTGTCAGAGAGGGGCTACCCCAGCATCGTGGACAGAGTCAGTGCTGGACTGGCGAGGCTGGTCACGTGCAGGAGGATTTAGGATGGTGTAGAGGAGGGCTTTCTGAGCTCCCCACTGCGGGCTGGAGGGGCACGAACTCAGCCACCCTCCACCCCGTCACGGGAGGTGTGCAAGTGAAGGCAGGCGGCTAAGTCGCAGAAAGGCTGGGATTGCCCAAACCGAGTGCCTGAGCCCCTGCTGCACCCTCATGATGCTCTCAGAGTGTCCCCCCACCCCCACCTGATCACCAACTCTGACCACCCTGTCGCTGGTTTCCAGGGCAGCCACTGCGAGCAGTGCCTCCCTCTGTTCGTGGGCTCGGCTGTGGGGGGCGGGACCTGCCGGCCCTGCCATGCCTTCTGTCGTGGCAATAGCCACGTCTGCGTCTCCAGGAAGGAGCTCGAAATGGCCAGGAAGGAACCAGAGAAGTATTCGCTGGATCCAGAGGAGGTAAAAAGGCTGGAGTCCAGGGCTTCTGGGCCAGGTCTCGGGGAGGAGGGGGTAGTCCAGGCCTTTTTGTGATCACTCTGTCTTTCTTTGGTCAGATTGAAAACTGGGTGACAGAGGGGCCTAGTGAAGACGAGGCTGTGTGTGTGAACTGCCAGAATAACAGTTATGGGGACAAATGCGAGAGCTGCCTGCACGGCTACTTCCTCCTGGATGGGAAGTGTACCAAGTGAGAAGAAGGGGGGCCTGGGACCCTTGCCCTGCTCACTGGGAATAGCTCTGGGAGCCAGACTCCCCTCCCCAGGTCTCCGCCCTCAATCAGAAGCGGACAATATCCTCAGGGAGGCCCCAGGATGAGGCAGAGTTGGGGGCGATGAGCCAGACTCAGGTGGGAGACCCCCCAGCCTCAGAGGCCAGTGTTGACACGCAGGCCAGGCCGCAGAGCACCACCCCGTGGAGACTGGCAGGCAGAGAGAGAGCTGCCGAGGGTGAGGCCGCAGGACAGCCTCCCATTCCAGCCCTTCCTTCTGAATGGTCAGCAGACTCTGGAGTCATTCCAACCTGGCTCCAAATCCTGGCCTGGCCACTTACTGGCTCTGTGGCCTTGGGCAAATGGCCTGACCATTTGTGAGCCCCCGTCTCCTCTTCTGGCCTGTTGCTCACATCGGAGCTCACATAGGCAGCATCCAGCCTGGATCCCGGTAGGTCAGGGGAGCCCCCTGACCCCTGTCTTCTCCCCCTTCCTCAGATGCCAGTGCAATGGCCACGCAGATACATGTAACGAGCAGGACGGGACGGGCTGCCCGTGTCAGAACAATACAGAGACGGGCACGTGCCAGGGTAGCTCGCCCAGTGACCGCCGAGACTGCTACAAGTACCAGGTGCGGCTGGAGAAGCGAGTTGCAGATAAGCCAAGGGCCCCGCGCCCTCAGAGGTCCACTCACTCATTCGACACATATTTACTGGCACCTGGCACCTGGCAGTTGGGATGAGTGTGCCAGGCAGTGTGTGAGGCATTAGGACGCAGCGGGGAACAAAACGGGCAAGAGGTTCTGTCCTCAGGAAATTTACTTTCCCGTTAAGGAGTCCAGCAACAAACAAATGAAGAAGTCGGATGCACAGTATGTTAGCAATGAGCACTAAGGAGAAAGGAGGGCCAGTGTTGTGGAGTGGGAATAGTAGATACGATGACCAAGGAAAGCCTTCGTGAGAAGGTGACACTTGAGAAAAGACCTGATGGAAGTCAGGACAGGCAGATATGGGGATTGTGGGTGAGTAGAGAGTCAGCCAGGCAATAGATCACCCAGTGCAAAGGCCCTGAGGTAGGATGTACCTAACGTCCTACGGAAACAGCAAGGCTGGCAGGTGAGGCTGGCCCAACCCCGTGCTGTGCCTGTGGCTTCGGCAGTCCCATGAGTGAGCTCTGTTTACTGCCTGTGTAAGGAGGAAGGATCTCAAATTCAGCGAGGTCAAGTCATTGGTCTGAGGCCACACAGGCAGTGAGGAGGTAGAGCCAGGTTCAGCAGAGCTCTTCATCGCTGTGCCTCAGAGTTCCAGAGGCCTCCACATCAGGGTGCTGTGGTCATGGGGTGACACCAGGGACAGCAGTGCTAGAGTGTAGGGTCCTGGTGGCCTCCACACTGTGTCAGGGAGGTATGGGGGCAGGGGGAGCAGTCACAAGGAAGCTGCTGGGGACTGAGAGAGCCCGGGGCAGTGACTGCTCACCAGTTGGTACTGAACGTCAGTACTGTGTGGAGGGTGGCCAGGCACTGAGCCAGCCCTGACTGCCACCCCCCCCCACCCCCCCCCACCGCTTGCCCGCAGTGCGCCAAGTGCCGGGAGTCCTTCCACGGGAGCCCGCTGGGCGGCCAGCAGTGTTACCGCCTCATTTCCGTGGAGCAGGAGTGCTGCCTGGACCCCACGTCCCAGACCAACTGCTTCCACGAACCCAAGCGCCGGGCTCTGGGCCCCGGCCGCACTGTCCTCTTTGGCGTGCAGCCCAAGTTTACCAACGTGGACATCCGCCTGACGCTGGATGTGACCTTCGGTGCTGTGGACCTCTATGTCTCCACCTCCTACGACACCTTCGTGGTCCGTGTGGCCCCTGACACGGGCGTCCACACCGTGCATATCCAGCCACCTCCACCCCCACCGCCTCCCCCACCCCCTGCCGACGGCGGACCCCGGGGGGCTGGGGATCCAGGAGGACCCGGGGCCGGGAGCGGGCCAGGTGCCCCGGCGGAGCCCAGGGTGCGGGAGGTGTGGCCACGGGGCCTGATCACCTACGTGACTGTGACAGAGCCGTCGGCCGTGCTCGTGGTTCGTGGTGTGCGGGACCGGCTGGTCATCACCTACCCGCACGAGCACCATGCCCTCAAGTCCAGCCGCTTTTACCTACTCCTGCTGGGCGTGGGGGACCCGAGCGGGCCCGGCGCCAATGGTTCAGCTGACTCGCAGGGCCTGCTCTTCTTCCGGCAGGACCAGGCCCACATCGACCTATTTGTCTTCTTCTCCGTCTTCTTCTCCTGCTTCTTTCTCTTCCTCTCACTCTGCGTGCTCCTCTGGAAGGCCAAGCAGGCCCTGGACCAGCGGCAGGAGCAGCGCCGGCATCTGCAAGAGATGACCAAGATGGCCAGCCGCCCCTTTGCCAAGGTCACCGTCTGCTTCCCGCCTGACCCTGCCGCCCCGGCCCCTGCCTGGAAGCCGGCTGGGCTCCCACCGCCCACCTTCCGCCGTTCGGAACCCTTCTTGGCACCCCTGCTGCTGACGGGGGCCGGGGGGCCCTGGGGACCTGTGGGAGGAGGCTGCTGCCCGCCCGCCGTCCCGGCCACCACTGCCGGCCTGCGAGCCGGGCCCATCACCCTTGAACCCACTGAAGATGGCATGGCCGGTGTGGCCACTCTGCTGCTCCAGCTGCCCGGAGGACCCCAAGCACCCAACGGCGCCTGCCTAGGGTCGGCCCTCGTCACGCTGCGGCACAGGCTGCACGAATACTGTGGGGGTGGAGGGGGTGCTGGGGGCAGTGGGCACGGGGCTGGCGCAGGCCGGAAGGGACTGTTGAGCCAGGACAATCTCACCAGCATGTCCCTCTGACCCACGGTGTGGTCCTCAGCCACAGCGACTGAGTACCCTGATAACGCCACCCTGGATTCAGGGCTCCTCCACTTGGCGGCCCCTGGACACCGTGTCCTCAGAGACCTCTGGCTCCCTTTCCCCGGGGCTCCCCAGACAGGGCATTTGACGTTCTGCATTCAACAATTATTTATTGAATACTTACTGTATGCCAGGCACTGTTGAAGTCACCGGGCAAAGCAGGATCTGAGACAGACGAGTTCCCTGATCTCGTGGGACTTAGGTTCCAGTGGAGGGAGACAATCAGTGTGCACCAGTGCCTGTGCACACACACGCGCGCGCACACGCTCACACACACACACACACACACACAAAGGCGAGGAAGGTCATTTCCGGGAGGGAGAAGTGCCATGAGGGATCAACAGGATGTGGCTGTGAGGGACTTCGAGGTAGAGTCTGTTGGGCATTCCGAGAAGCCAGGCCTAAAGCCTGAGAAGGAACTGGCCGTGGGGAAAGCTTCAGAAAGTGGGTCTCAGGCAGAGGGAGCTGTAAGGACAAGGCCCTGAGGTGGGGACCCACTTGCTTCATTGGAAGGATCAGAAAGGGCCAGCATGACCCAGACCACGTGTGAAGACATGAGTTGGGAAACAGCAATGGGATCACCCAGGGCTGTGTGGGTCCCAGATAGGGTTTTGAATTTTATTCTCGGGGAAAGCCAAGGGACAGTTTCATAAGGATCCGAGGTACGTATTCGAGAGGTCACTCAGCTGTGGTGTGGAGGATGGTTCAGAGGGGGCAAGAGAGGCGACCAGGGACAAGAGACGATGATTAGGATGAGGGCAGTGGTGGGGGCGTGGGTCAGGGACAGGTGCAGGATGTGTGTGGGAGGAGGTAACGATGGCGTGGATGTTGGTATCAGGGAGGGGGGAGTCCAGGATGACTCCAACTTTGTGGCCTGAACTGTGGGCGGATACTGGGGTGGTTTATCATCATGGGCAGCCTGGGTCTTGTGGGGAAAACCAGGAGTCCAGTCTGAGACTCTTAAGATGCTCTTTAGGCATCTCTTCAGTCAGGTCCAGCCAGGGAAACAGACTGCTGTACTTTAGCGGAAGGAACTGAGCGCAGGGGATTGGCTGTGTTGTTGAGGGACGCAGATGATCAGAGGTGGGACAGTGAGGCAGTCCAGGGGCCAGCTGTCACCTGTAGGCTGGACAGACAAAGCCAAAGCTCAGATGGTGTAATTGATGCTAGGACCAGGGCCACCCGGCTCAGCAGGAATCCAAGGAGACAAAGCCTCAGATGCTGCCCCAGGGCGCTGGGCATTGGAGATGGAAATGGTGGAGTCTTCTGCGCATCTCTCTTCCCAGACAGTGCTGCCTTGAAGACTTGTGGGCTCCCTCTAGGGGCCGCGCCCCCACTCAGCCACCACCTTGGACTTCTGAGCTCCTCTCCCCCTTGAGGACTTCGCACCCCCATCCTAGCCATCTTGAACTTGGGACTCCTTTTGCAAGACCTCACCCCCCAGCTGTACTTTGGCGCCTTAAGGAGCTGGGCCCCGTCTCCTCCCCTCTGCTGGGGGCCTCAGTCTAAAAGGCCACGTGTGCTGTCAGGGGCTGTCTGAAAGGGAGGAGTGGTTGAAGCAGCAAATAAAGAGTGGGGAAGGCGGGTGTCTGAGCACCGTCTGCCTGCAGGAGATGAGGTGTCTTGCTTCTCTGAACAGCATCCAAGTGTGGATAAATCGAGTCAGTGCCCTTACCTTGGCCCCCCTCCGAGCTGTATAGCTTGGGCCTGGCTCCTGAGCCCCCTCCTGAGCAGGGGTGAGATGGGGCCACTATAGAAGCCCTCGTTCCCCAGAAGGGACAGACCTAGAGGAGCTGAGGGCACCGAGACCGTTGGCCCTTCCTCGGATCCCTGTCACAGAAAGACCCCAGTTCGTCTCCGGAGGGAAAACGTTGCCTTGGTCCCAGGCTTGGGTTTTATTCTGGCCTCTGACATAAGAGTGAGGCAGCACGGAGACCAAAATGCCCTAACGTGATGAGTTTGAGTTTTCTCTAATCCCAGAAGGCTCCAAGGCCCAAACCGGAAGCAGCACAGGAGGCTTCATCTTCCAGGCCCCCAGGGCAAGCAAGAGCAGTGGTGAAGAAGGTGCAAGTGTGCCCTCGGTCGGTAGGCCTCGAGCAGTGAGCAGCGAGCAGCAGCGTGGGAGTCTGGCCGAGAGTGGTAAACAACGTGTTTTCCTCTTCAGCCCGCCCATGGGCACGCGCCTGAGGCCTCATCTGATGTGAGCCCAAGACACGATAGTGAGGTGGACTCAGGGGGAGTGGGGCCGGGGGAGGTGGGTGGGGTTGGGTCTTCACTGTGGTCCACGAAAATCTTAGTATTTTCGGATTTATGGGCAGCTTAAGGGATTTTCAAGGATTACTCTACCCACACGTGAGTTTTGCCTTTGTGAGCCATTGGTACTGCCTAACCTCCGAGACGTGACTGTGAACTTGTATTTACTGAGTACCGGTGCTAGACAGTTTGCTTGCCATGTTACAGCCCAGCAACCCTACGTGGTAGGTAACCGTGTGATCCCCGTTTGCAGGGGAGAAAACAGAAGTTCATAGATGTCATTGAGCCATTGAATGAATTTGAACCCAGGCCATGTGACTCTCAAATCCACATGCCTGACCACCAGACCCTCTAGCCTCCTGAGGAGGGAACCCCCAGGAATAAGGGGGGGGGGAGGAGGAGACAAGGGAGAAAGCACAAGGGAGATCATGCGGGTTCTTAGCCCACCTAGCTGAGAGCTCTCCCAGCACAGAGCAGGCACTAGAGGCAGGTGTTCAAAACGGCGGGTTTCTGCTGGGGATAAGGCACAATTTCCCACCCGGGATGCTAACCAGAAGCAGGACATGCTGCCTAAGGGAGTCCAAGGCCAGGAGAGAGTTCACCCTGCATGACCAGGAAGGAGCTAAGACTCGTCTGCGTTACGATCAGATCTTTGGTAAGGTCTCTTCCCCACCACCACCCTGTGACTGTGCCTTCCTGAGCAGAGCGATTGCACTGTGACTGGCCCCTTGCTCTGCTACACAGAGCCAGCCTCTCCAACTCCTGTCCATACCTTGCAGATGCCCCTATACAAATGCCCCATAGCATGAGGCACGTGTTCCTCCTCCCTCCACGTTAGCTCCTCAGCTGGCACCTCGCCCTGGTATCCACGTACCTGAATGCAAGAGGCTCAGGGAGTGTGAGAGGAAGACTGGGCGTGGAAGGTCTGGATTCTAGTCTGTGTATGGCCATCAATGCCCTAGGGACTTCAGAAAAAGGGGAGAAATTTCACCAAGGGCCAACAACACTTCCGATAGTGTGCTGGGTGCTTAGCCTGAGTCCTTTAGTCTTCCTGATACTGATGCTGGGAGGGACAGGTTTATTCCCCCATTTTGCAGATTTGGAAACAGTCCCTTGCCTGAGAACTCAGGGCAGATTAACAGGTGAGCCCAGATTCTGATGCAAGCCTGTCTGACTCTCCATTGCCCCCCACCGTTACCTCTAAAATCATGTCCCTTTTCTGCATCAGTGTCTCCCACCTGTGATCATTCACTATCTCCACCCACAAGGGGCTCCACGCAGTTCTAGGTACTAGGGACACAGCAGTGAACAGGGTCCCTGGCTTCATGGAACTGACAAACCAGCAGGGAGCCAGAAAATAAATATGTAAATGATGTGATATATTGAAATATGACCAGAAAAACAAGGCAGTGAAGGAGAAGAGGGGTTGGTCCTTGCTATGTAATATAAGGTAGAAGGGAAGGCCTTGCTCCTAAGATGACTTGTGAGCAGACGGGAAGGAATGAGCCATAGGGACATCTGAGGGAAGAGAATTCCAAGTTGAGGGAACAGCTAGTGCAAAGGTCCTGAGGTGGGAGCACGACTAGCATTTTAGAGAACCAGCCAAGAGACTCACGTGGGTAGGAGCGGGTGGGAATAAGGAGGAGACAAGGTCAAGGAAAAGCCGGAGGCAGATTGTGCAGTCCTCGGGCCACGGTGAGGACTCTGGCTTTAGCTCTGTGCAGGAGGAGCCGTGAGAAGGTTCTGAACACAGGAGGCATGTGACCTAACTCAGGTGTTCGCAGGGCTTCTCTGCGGGAGGAAACTAAAGAGGTGGGGATACGGCAGGGAGCCCAGTGAGGAACCACTGCCTTAGTTTAGGCTGAGGAGGAGGGTGGCTGGAACAAGGTGAGAACGGGGTGGGGAGAAGTGGGGTTCTGGATATATTCTGAAAGTAGAAGCAACAGAGTGCTGACAGATGGGCCATTGGGTAAGAAAGCCACGGAGCCGGAGCTGAGCCGCTGGAAGGCTGGGGTTTGCTGTTTCCTGAGAGGAGGAGACTGGGAGGAGGAGGTCGGGGGCAGGGAATCCGGAGTTAGGTTTTAACTTGTCGATGCCCATTAGATATTCCAAGCAAAGATGTCACTTGGTGGTTGGATACATGAATGGAAAGAGAGAGAGTAACAGCAAAGAATATAAGTGATATATTAACACCAGGATAGTATAATATAATTATACATAATGATACTATTAACAAGTTTATTAAGCTCACTCTGGTCTTTCCATCTGTTCCATCACTTGCTCTCACAGTAGCCACATGACATACTAGGGATTGTCCTTAGAGGAGGAAACAGGCTCAGAGAGGTTTATTAATTCACTAAGACAACACGGCTAGTAACCCGGCACGACACTAACACTAATAACATGGCAAGAGTCAACATCGGATCCTAGGTCTGCCCAATTTTGAGACCAGATTTTCTAATCTGCTAGTTGCTTTCGTGTAAAGAGAACTAGATGATCTTTAAGGATTATTCAGCTCTAGAGAGCCCGGAACCGGGCAGTTCTGTGCTTTGGAGACAAAGTCCCGCCCCGCCCCCCCTTCCCCTGCTCCGGAACTCCCATATCTGTTTTGTTAGAATTGTATATAGGCCAAGAATCCATACTATTGACTTGAAGGGGAGGTGGGTCTCCCAATTTTTTCCTTTGTGCGTGTAACCTCTACCAAGGCAGCTTTTTCTGGTTTTGCTTATTTTAAGGATCCGCACACAACTTCAGTTGGGCAGCTGAAGGGGTTAGTGGTTTCACTTTGTTAATGACCCACTCGTTTAGAGGGGTAAGACTTGCCAGTGTCACAGGCAGCAGGTGGGGTGGGGGGCAAGCATCTGACTCTGGAACTCCTCCTTCCACACCTAGGCATCTTCCCTGTGTCCCCACACCCCTCACCAAACCTCCTCCACCCAGATTCCTTCCCTGGGACACAAATAATGTAGGCGGAGTTGGTTTTCAGGTTTTTATTGTGGGTGTATTTCTGGTAGCGGGATAGGGCGGAGGGGCAGAGGAGGCCCAGCGCGACAGGTGGAAAAGGAGGAGGGATGGGGGGCTTCCTTACTCCCGGATCTTCAATTCCCGCGCCATCTGACAGAGGGCGCAGGGCAAACAAAAGGTGAGGGCCGCCCAGTCGTGCCCGACAGAGCCCTAGACGGTGGGAGAGAGAGGTTAGGAGCCCCGCCAGGGTCCCAGGAGGCCCGTCCCCCAGCCCCCTGCTCCGCCCCCCCTCCCCCTCCCCCTCCCCCCCCCCCCCCCCCCCCCCCCCCCCCCCCCGCGCGCACCTGGATGTGGTAGCGCTCCCGCATGCCAGTGCGCAGGGAGTGCAGGCCTCCGGGCAGGTAGGGCGCGCAGCAGCACTCCCCGAAGTCGTCCGAGATGCGGCAGGCGAGGCACAGAGGGGCGAAAGTGCCGCACAGACCTGGGGCGGGCGCGGGGCAGTCAGAGCGGGACCCACCGGGCGCCCCGGCCCCCTCCGCCTCGGGGAGAGGCGAGGCTGATGGTCCGCGGCGCCAAATCCGCCAAATCGAGGGTCCCAGAGGGGATCCGGGGACCCAGCGGGAGTGGTTTAGAGGTTGGGAGATAGGGTTTGGAGAGGGAGCTGGGGCCGCGACAAGGAAAGTTGAGGGTGCAAGGGGTTGAGGGTCCCAGGGGAAGCTGGAAGGTGTGAGGTTAGGATCCTAGGGAGTGTCGGAGGTGGGAGTTAGGGGTGAGGTTTAGAGTGTGGGAATTCGGGGTCCAAGGAAGGGAGCGGGAGTGGGGTTAGTAGGGCCGGGGAAGGGGTTGGAGGTGACCTTCCCCCTCTCCTGGAGGGAGCTGCAGGCACTCACAGACAGGCATGTCGTTGCAGCAGTCTGTGAGTCCGGTGTGCCAGTCACTGAGCTGGGTCTGGTAGCAGCTGCTGGCACACTGGGGCTGGCTGGTCACTGGGTAGGACATGGCTGCGAAGGAAGGTAGCAGGCAGGAGTGAGCGGGAGGCTGCCAGCCTCTCCCCACATCCCTGCCCCCGGAGCCCCTTCCTCTGCCGGGCAGTCTGGGCGGGGCCACCAGGCCGCCCGCGGAGGGGACACCACTGCACCTCCCCGGTCCTCTCTGCTACATTTGGGCACTGACACCCCAGTTTGTCCCCGTTGCCACTGCCTCCTGCACATCTGGTTGAGCTGTGGGTGGGGAACTCATGCACGTCTGGGGAAGGGTGGGTGCCACATCTGGGTGGGGCTGAGAAGTGGTGTTGCCTCCTCCACATCTGGGCCTGGGGTGCTGGGTTCCTGCATTTCCAGGGGCCTCTGGGGTGCGATCAGGCGCCATCTGTCTTCGAAGCCAGGGTGCCCAGGGGAGGGAAGCTGCCGGGTTCCGGGACTGGAAGGGTTGCTGGTTCATCCAGTGATCCCACCTTTGCCTTTCACGTTGTCGTGCATCTCAAACTGCATCTTGCCGGCCCTGGGAAGGTGGCGTTGGGGCGGCAGAGGTAGAGGCGGTGACAGTGGCCGAATCTGTCCAAGGGAGGCTGGATACTGGGGGAGGGGCAGGCACGGAGTAGGGGCACTGGGGGCTGGGTTCTCAGGGGGAAGGGAGCTGGGGAGAAAGAGGCCAAGTCAGCCTGCCAGCTAGGAGAAACATGGAGTAGGGATGTATGGGGAGGGGCGAGAAACTCGCCCGTCTCTGTACAGCTGCCCGACAGACCCCAGAGGACCTTCCTCATACCAGAGGCAGAGCTGGAGAGAGAGGCCAAGAAACAGAGACAGGCAGAGTCAGAGACAAGGGGAGAAAGAGATCAGAGCCAGGTGCCCATCGAGATGCCGCCAGTAACACTCACAGCTGCTTAGCGCTTTGACTTCTCTGCAAGCCCATTTCACAGATGGAACACTGAGGCTCACACAGATCAAGAGAAAAACCCCACATCTGATGGCCCAGACCAAAGGGGTGAGTAGAAAGGGTGCTGGGCCCCAGGGCTTCCAAATTCAACCCAGCACCACTCACACTGAGAAGGTGGACACCGAGGGCATGGAGAAAGACAGCAATGTCCACAGAGACGGTCAGAGATATGCAAAGAGACAGAGATGTCAGTGGAGTGGAGAGAGAGAACAGAGCAGAGGGCTGTGGGCAGATGTTCATACCTGCAGGACAGCGATGGCGATGAGGCAGACAGGTGTGGGTGACCTGGACACTGAGTTCTCAGTCTCAGGTTGGTAGCTGCTTATATTGGGGCGGGCCACGTGGCCCTGGGCGGGGCTCTGACAGAGGTGCCCAGGGAGCCAAGCCGGTCTGGCTGACCCTCTTCCCCCACCCCCCCCCCCAGGAACTTCCCCTCCCTCCCTCTCCATCCCCCACCCCCCCACTTCCCCCTCAAGCTCTTGTGGGACCTAGGAAATCAGGAAGGGGGCCAGGGGTGCTGGAAGGGGAGAGGGCAGAGAGGGAGAGACAGATGGGAGGGGGGTAGGGAGAGAAGGCAGAGGGGAGGTGCAAGGGGCCACAGTACAGAGACCCACAGGCAGGGAGGACAGAGAGACAGGGAGGGAATGGGGGACACAGAGACAGAAGGGGAGGACTGGATGGGAGAGAGAAGGAGACTCAGAGAGATGATGAGAGATAAAGACAGAGCGATGGAGAGAGAGATGCGGAGACAAAGAAGGACATAGATCTGTGGAGAAACAGGCAAAGGGGAGTCAGATTCAGAGGGAGGCACAGAGGTGGAGGGGTGGAGGGGCAGGGAGGTGGAGGAGGGGATGGGGATGCGGGAGAGTGCCGTGGGGGCTTCTGCTGTCATCCTCAGTGAGGTTCCCACTTTCCTGGAAGAGGGGGCATTGTCCCCCCATTCTGGGCCACCATGCACATGGGGGGAGCAGTGTGTTTTGGGGGTGACTCATGCTGAAACTAAAGTAAATAAACACAACTCACCCCCCCTTCAAATTGGGAAGGGAGGAGGCTGGGAACTGAGAAGATGTGGTTCCAGAAAGAGGTGGATGTGACCCAGGACACTGGGGTAACTAACAGAGCAGATGGGGGGGGGTGGTCTTCATCCAGGCCCCTAATAGAGGACAGAGAGGGGCTCAGATTCTGGGTCTGAGGGAGGAGGGCTGGGGGTGCGGACTCTTGGGTTAGGCTAAACCGCAGGGGTGTGCAGGGGTCCTGGCATTTTTGGCTGCTGGGCTCCTGAGGGGTGAACGAGCGAGGAACCTGGATGCCTGAGTCACCAAAGTCTGCCCCCAACAGGCCTGGCGTGGCTGGAAGTGACTCAGTGAGGGAAACAGCATTAGAGCCGGGTGGGGTTTCCAGCACGGGTGTCACCCAAAAAATGTAGGAGGCACTGGAAAATTGGGGTGTCACCTCCAGAGAAGGTGGTGTTGTCACCCCACTGGGAATGGGTATGCAGTGATGGCAAGTGGATTGCCCTGTCCGCCTGGGATCCCAGCTTTTCCCTCACCTCCTGATTCAACATGCCAGGACCCAAGCCTTGGGCTCCCAGCACCACCCAGGTGGCTTGCTGTCCTTGTCCCCAGACTTATGGGCGGCACTCAGCATTCTGCTGGTATGTGTCCATCACTTGGTCCAGGAGGCTGACTGTCTGGGGAACATCTCTCCACCTCTGGTCTATTGTCCTTGCGCCTCCATCTCTGCATCTTTGTTTCGCCAGCTCCGAATCTCCCTTTCCTCATCTCTGCAAATCTGTTTCCAAGTTTCCCTGGTTCTGTCTCCCCACCTCTGAGTCTCTGCTTCCGCAAGCTCTGTGTCTCTTGCCCTCATCCCAGGGTCTCCGCCTCCCATCTCTGTGTCTCTCTCCATCTTCAGGCCCCCCCGCAAGGAGGCAGCCAGAGGGCCCCATCCCCCAACTGTCCAGACCATGGGCTGCAGGTGATTCAGGGTCAGTCATCTCTGAGGACCCCAGGCCTCCCAGGATGACAACCTGAGTTGTCCTCAAGTCTCCTCTTCCACTCTGACACAGCGTGGGGGCTGCAATTAGACAGCAACTCACTAAGATGAGGAAATCGGGTGGGGAAGTTGTGAGGTGGCCTGTTTAGGGGTGAGGAGGAGGGTGGGAGCAGGAACAGAGGCCTGGGGGCTGACGAGAGACCATGGTGGTCTCCAGGGACCTGGCCTGCATCCCCTCAATGGAGTCACCAGAAAAATATAGGACACCCAGTTAAATTTGAATTTCAGGCAAACAACAACAACAACAACAAGAATTTTTTTTTTTTTTTAGCATAAGTATGTTCCATGCAATATTTGGGATATACTTATACTAGAAAAGGTATTTGTTGTTCATCTGAAATTCACATTCAACTGGGTGTCCTGTATTTTTATCTGCTAAATCTGGAACCCTGCCTTCAAAGACAGAGGAGAGGAATCCAAGTCCCTGGCCCTTCTTTTTCCAGAACCCAGGATCCCAGGCACCCAGCCCTCCCTCCTCAGGACCTGAGAGTCCAGGTTCCGGTTCCCCTCTTGTTCTCCCCTAAAATCCATATTGGGGGCACCAAGCCCCTATTCCCTCAGAGCCCAGGAGTCCAGGCTCCCAGCCCCTTTCTCTCCAGCATCCAAGCGACCAGGTCAGGTCTGGGTCCAGTTGCCCAATGTGGGTTTCATAAGGCGGGTGATGCCATCCATGGCCCTGGAGGAACCAGTCAGGCAGAGCGGACAAGTGAGGTTGCCCCCTCTTCCCATCCTATTCCTGCTGCTTCCTCGAGGGCCAGCCCAGGGGGCTGGGAGCAGAACGGGAGGGACTCAGTGGAGTTCAGGGTGGGATACGGTGTCTGGGTTTGGGTGTGGCGTGTGCCTCTCTTTCTGGGTGTTGTGTGTCTTTGGGGGTTGTGACGATGTCTCAGTGTGCTCTGGGGCGTGACACGAGAGGGGGTCTTTTCTATTTGTGTGTCTATATTGTCCTTCTATGGTTCTACCCACTGTCCATCTTGTTCAGGTGTGGTCAGTTGTCATGGTTCTCCAATCCTGACTGGATGAAGGCAGGAGTTCTTTATTGAATGGATTGTGTGATGGATTCTAGAGCCAGAAAACCCGAGTTCAAATTCTGACAGCCTCTTCCTGCCTTCAGCAAATCACTAAGCTTCCCGGGACCTCCATTTGTCCATCTGCAAAATGAGCTGTTGCAAATAAAGTGGTTGAGAGGACTGGACGAGTTACCTCGTGCAAAGTGCTTAGAATTGTGCCTCGCACACAGGAAGCATTTTGTGTTTATTCTGGTGATGATGGTGAGGTGCTGTTCTAGTCTC
This sequence comes from Leopardus geoffroyi, assembly GCF_018350155.1. NCBI lineage: Eukaryota > Metazoa > Chordata > Mammalia > Carnivora > Felidae > Leopardus > Leopardus geoffroyi. The sequence goes on from NC_059335.1 coordinate 13,371,412, forward strand.
TGGAGATATTGGAGTCACGGAGTAGGAAATGAAACCACGTCTGCATCTGCTCGTGGGCCTGGTAGGGACTGAGTGAGTGGCCTCTCGGTGGCTGGATGGGCGTGTAACTGCATACCTGGGGTGTCTGTTTTGCATGTGAAATAGAATATTTCTGTGTTGTTAGTAAGGGTGATTGATTGTGTGCTTATGTTTATGTTTGTGTTTGTAGGTGACTCTGCGTGGTGCCTGTGATTCTCTGACTGTGTGGGTGCAAATGAAGGTCACACTGAGCAGGTATTGAGGGCACATGTTTGGTGTGATCTTGCATTTCTGACTCTGAGGTGCCAGGATGTGTCTGTGTCTGTATTTGGGGTGTTGAGAACCCCTCTTCCAGCTATTCCTTTCCATGTCCCACAGGTGACCCTGGGAGGGTGACTCCTCCCAAAATGAGCCTCAGTTTCTTCTTATTAGGGATGGGCGGGAGGGCTCAGTGGCCTCCGAAGAAATGCCTATGTGAAAGGGAAGGTGGGAGGAGATGGGCGAGGCCAGGGAGAGGCTGAGAAACATGATGGGGATAGAGATGGCCAGGATGGGGACAGCGGAAGAGCTGCACAGAGAGATGTTTGTCCATCCATTCGAGGGGCATTCGCTGAGCTCCTGCAATGTGCCAAGACCTCTGGTGGGCATTGGTTCAAGGTCTGAGGGAAAGCAGAGAGAGCCAGAGAGATGAAGACCTACCAAGAAAGCTTTTGGCCCCAGGGTGGCCCACCTGTGTCCACGGTGGGCTTAGTAACAGTTCTGAGTGATGGAGACACAGTGGTGGAGAGGGACCGAGAGGACCCTGCCCCTCCCCTGTCCTTCCTGAGGCCTCATCTGTCCAGATGAAAGAACAGAGGCCATGGGGGGAAAGTCCCCTCCCAGACTGGGGGCACCCCCATGAATCATTTTCTTATCCTCTCCTAATAGGATAATGACACACCTGCCCCTTCCTAATCACTATTTTTGACCCCAACTGGGCCCAACGCCCACAGTGAGAAGGGTTAGACAAGTCTGGTATTTTGGAATCAGGAGAGGAAGTGCCTGAAAGTCCTAGTCCTTGGTCCTTCCAATCCCAGAACCTAGGAGTCCTAGGCCCCAGCCCCCTCCCCCCAGGAATCCTTGCTCTTAGCCCCTCTCCTTTGTTTGCTGTCTACCTTTTCTAATCTCTGTGGGCCTGTCTTTTATCTCTTTGTCTATTAATCTCCATGTGTGTTTTGTGTCTCTCCTGTTTCTTTACATCTGCATCTTGATTCCTCCTCACTGGGCATCAATTTTCTCACTTGTAAAATGGGGATTATAGTAATAATAATCTGATCTCTTAGAACTGTAACGAGAAAGACAGGAGATAATTATATAAAATGCTTTGCATAGAACCGGAGTCACAGTGAACCCCATACAAGAGAGCTCTATTATAATTATTGTTTTCAATATTTTAATCTCTCTTGGTATCTATGTTTTTCTCCTCCCACTCTGGGTTCCCTTTTAGGGGATGTGGAAAAGCCCTATTGAGGCCAGAGCTTCCCCCAAGCCTCCTCCTCTTCATCTCTCTTCTAAGCCCTACTTCAAGACCCACAACTCTTGCCTGGGGACAAGGCCTGGCTCCAATCCCGTAGATAGCCACGTAAGATCCTGAACCCCAAATCTGTCATCCCTGGGCAGGCCCGTGACTCTTTGGGTGTACCCGTCCCTACACCCCGACCGTTCAGGTTCCCAGCTCCCTCCTCCCTCAAGATTCAACCATTCCGAAGTCTAGGTTCTTCAGACCTTCCTCCCTCCGACGCCGGTGCACGTGGCCAGAAACCACATTCTGGGCCCTTTTGCAATCCACCACGCCCTCAGCTACCACCGCTCTGCGTTTTTTCCCCCCGAGGCGGGCCTGACTTGAAGGACGCTAGCTGTGATAAGCCCTCCTTGACGTCAATCACCATCCTCCAGCCAGTAGACGCTCCGCCTTCTACCTCCCTGGGCCACTCAAGGCACGTTCCGCGGCAGGCGGGACCCACAGCCTAAATCCGACAGCGATAGGCTCTGGGAGACGCCAGTCTCCGCGAGTCTCTGCCAGTCTGCCAATAGGACGGGCAGCTGCGGGGTGGGATTCCCACGGCGCACCGCAGAGGCTGGAACTGCTCGCGAGGGAAACAGGTTCGGCGTGTCCAGTCGGTAAGCCCTTTCCAGCACGCCCAGTATTGGGGTTCTGGACATAGTTCGGAAGGGAAACGGGGAGGCTTTGTGGGGTTCGAAGCGGAAGGGGCAGCTTAGCTGGCATTTTGCCTCACCGTGCATTTTGCCTTGTTGGAGAAACTGAGTCCGGGATGCACAGCCCCATTCATCTCTCCGTTCCATTCCTCACGCCCTAAACCTGATTCTCATCTGCTCCTACCCGGCCGGCACACGCATCCGTGTGTCTTTCCTGCCGTCATTCTCCCACTGATTTCCAGTTTCCTCCTATTGCCACTCACTCACTCGCTCATCACACACTCAGCCACCTATTACTTAAACACTTCCTGAGGTTTCCAGGGTGCCGGGCCTTATGCTGGGCGATGGTGGTGACCAAGATGAGTCAGGCCCAGGCCCTGCCCTCAAGGATCCCCTGTCGGATGGGAGGACAGACACGTTGATGGGCAGGGTGTGCCAGAGGTGGGAGAATCCAGGCGTCTCTTTTGGCTTTGCTGGATCCGGAAGAGGTTTCCAGAGGAGGGGACATTGGCACTGGATCTTGGAGGAACAGGAAGTGTCAAGCAAAGGTGAAGGGCGTGTGGGAGGGTGTTTCAGCACAAGCAAAAAAAGGGAGGCATGCAGGAGTATTACTATGTGTAGGTGCCCAAGAAGAAGGCCTGTCAGGTCCATGTTGTGGTGGGGTAACTGTAAGACTGGAAGCGGATGAAGAAGGCTAACCTCAGCGGCTTAGACTTTGTCCTGGGGTGGGGTGGTAGTGGGGAGCCATGGAAGGATTTAGAGCAGGGGAAGACCAGGTCAGAGCTGGAGCCAGAAATGGAGAAAGGAGATTGGAAGCCAGTAGCCCACAAGGTGGCTTGGGCAGGGACCTAGGCAGGAGAGGATGAGGCCAGAGGCTGAAGGCATAAGGCCAAGATTCAGGAGGCAGAAACTACAGAATATGGGGCTTGATGGGCTATGGGACAAGGGGGTGTCCAGGACAAGAACCAGAGTTCTGACCTGGGGTATACAGGGGGACGATGGAGCCATTCCTGACATGGGGACAGGAAACAGGAGCAGGTTGGTGGGTGGAAAGCTGTTTTGGGAGAGATGAACAAGGGGTCCTGTGAGCTCAGCAGGGGGAACAGGACCTTCAGGGAGAACTCTGGGCTATGGCTCCCTCCCCCATCATAGAAGTCACTTACTGGGTGAATGAGGGCCTCCGAGGTTAGGGTCCCCCTGTGCCCATCCTCTTAGGAAATTTTGTGTGTGTGTGCTTCTGCATTTTCAGTCTCTCCCTCTCTCCCTCTCTCCCTTCCTTCCTTCCTTCCTTCCTTCCTTCCTTCCTTCCTTCCTTCCTTCCCTGGAAGCATTAAAAACATGTTCTATCATCTCTAAATACACACACACACACACACACACACACACCTATATCAAGCTCCCTTGAATTACTGCTCATCCCTTTTACAGCTGAAGACTTACGGTACCCACTGGCTAAATCTCTTACCTTCCACTCCCTCCTGAGCCCTCCATGTCTGGCTGCCTACATCCCATGGCCTTGCTCTGGACAAGGTCACCAAGGACCCTCCTCCCTGCTGAGGCATGATGATACTTCCATCCTCATCTGACTCAGACCACTCCCTCCCACCCCAAATCCCCTTTGCTATACATCCTGTTTCCTGGTTAGCCTCTTTCCTTTCTGGCTGCTCCTTAGAACCTCCAGGACTCACCTTTTATTGCCTACCCCTTTACTGGGGACCATGCTCATCAGGGCTCTCTCTGTCCTGGCCCTCTGCTCATCCCACCTATCCACTCTTCCCAGAAAGGTTCTAGTTCCTCAGTTCCTGCCAGAAGTGAGCACCCAGCCCGCTCTCCTGCCTCCTGCTGCCTCCTGGATGTCCCCCCCGCCCCCCCCACCAATTGTCGCACAAAGACCTTTTGATCTCTCCTTGTGCAAAACAGCTCTCAGTACCCGCCCCTCTCCCCCACTCCCCTTGTACATACCTGAGCCTCTTCCCAGTAAAGACACAGTTTTACTGTCCATCTGCTCCCTGGCTAGGTCCAAGTGCTATCTTCATCCCCTTGCTCTCTTGTAACATCTGTTCTACCCTCAATAAGTCCTTTTCAGCCTCAGTTATGGCTCTTACTCCTACTCCCTACTCTCATGGCCTCTGCCCCAGCTCGTGCCTTTTCTTCCTTGTCCTCAGCCTCCTCTGCCTCCAGGGTCCCAGTCTTGTCCTTTTTAGTCCATCCCCCAATGTCCCAGCAGGCTCTTCCAGTGCCTTAGCTGATCCTGTCCCTCCCTTGCTCAAAGCCCTTTTGTGACTTCTACTGCCCTCCAGTTAGTCCAGATTGTACTCCAGGCCCTTCAAAGATCTGCTCTTGCTGACAACCCCGAGCCTCTCAGGCCACTCCCTACTTTGCACCCAACCTTCTGGCCAGGCAGAGGCTTTGGTAACTGCCCCTTGGCTCTCATAACTTTGCGTGATTCTTCTGCATAGCAAACTTGTGCTCACCCTTTAAGGTCAAGGTCAAATCACCTCCTCTCTGAAGCCCTCCTTGTCCGCCACAGATGGAGCCTGTGTGGACTGTGACAGCCTGTGTCTGTGTTTCTCTGCCTACCCTCCCTGAGTCCCTTGAGGGCAGGCCCTGGATAGAAATCATTTCTGTTCCAAATCTAGGGCCTACAAAAGGACAAGGCCTCAGGGTCTTAGTTGAGGGACTGAGTGACTGTCATAGCTGGGCAGGGCTTGGGCTTCCAGTTTTGGGGATGACTGGTTTGTTTCTGGTAGCCTGTTCTATTTGCTGCAGTTCTCTAGGGAGTTTCGGTTTTCTTTTCGTGGTGGGTGCTGAGACAGGGTTTGTAAAGGGGAGTCACTGAGAACCCAGAGCCCTCTGGCACACCACCTGGACTGAGTCTGAAGGGGAGGTGGGTCCGTGCTTATAGCGTCCGATCCCTCTGCACCCGAGAATCCAGGCCCTTCCTCAGGACCCAGACGTTGGGTACCCAGCTTTCTACTGCCAGGTTTCTCGGTTCCCAGCAGCAGCATCTGATGCTGCCCCCTGGTGGGCGACACCCGACTATTTGCAAGAGGCCAAACTAATTAAATACATTTTTATTTACAAAGGAACAAAACCAAACCGACGGGCGAGGTAGGGCCAGGCCCCCCGCCCTGCGTCGGTCACAGCAGCAGTAGAAGGCAATGATGGAGTGCAGCTCTGGCTGTCTACGGAGACTGGTTTGTGTGCTCCCTCCCCCGCCCCCCTGGCCAGGGTCTCAGCTTGCGGCCCCGCCTCCCCCCTCCCCCCCCACAAGTCGTCCCCCCACCTTAAGGCACAGCTTGCCCCTCCCGCCCACCCCCCACCCGGAGGGAGGGCCGGATGGGCCAGAAGCCCCTCGCGGGGGTCCCCGCCGCCTAACGGGGGGCGGGGGGTAAGGGGGATATTTACCACGGAGGCCGGCTTAGATGGAAACAAGAGGCCTTTAGTGTCGCCCCCCGCAACCCTATCTTCCCGCGCGGCCGGCTCTGGCTCAGACCCGCGGCTCGGTGGGTGTGGCGGGCGCGGCGGGCGCGGCGGGCTGAGTGAGGATGAGACGGATGCGTTCCACGCACAGCGCCGCGGCCTGCCGCGTTTCCCGGCACAGCGCCGCCAGGCTCAGGAAGCCGTGCGGCAGGTCCTCCACCACGCACAGGGTCACGGGCTTGCCCAGGCCGCGCAGCCGCCGCGCGAACATGACCGAGTCGTCCAGCATGGGGTCCAGCGCGCACGCCTGTGGGGCACAGCAAGGGGCAGAGGAACGAGGGGAGGAGCCAGGAGACGGGAGGGAGGCGGGGAATGGGAGAATGAGCTGCTGCCCAGCTTCTCCCTTCCCCTAGAGACACCCCCTCTCTTCCCCTTACTCAGCTGCCCCTAGGCGCTCCACAAGATCGCGAGAAGGAATGGCAGCCTTGACTCCCTTTCAGCCCTCCCGTCGTCAGGCATGCCCTCCTGGTGGCACACCTCTCCCTTCAGATGTCAGGCAGCTTTTCCCCTCCCGCTGCTCCAGGTCTCTCCTCCCCAGGTGCACCTGCGCACACCTGCCCCTCTTCCCCGCTCCCCTCCCGGGTCTCTCCTCCCCGAGTGCTCCTGCACCCACCTGCCACGCCCCCCCTCCCCCCCACCGGGCACACAGTCCCCATGTGGCGCTCACCACAATGTGCACGGGCGGCAGGCTCTGTAGCATGCTGTCAGGTGCCAGCAGCGGCGACATGAAAGGGTTCTTGACGATGGGTGAGGAGTAGATGGGCATCCGAGTGGGGCCCTGGCTGGTGCGCCTGGGGTGGAAACCCTCAGGGAAGTTGGCAAGCACGCCCTGGCCTCTGTCCTTGGCCCTCAGCTCACCTGGTGCTTTAGCGTCTTTGCGTGCATCAGGGCCAGGTAAGAAGTTGACATTGGAGGGCATGGAGGGGCCCAGTGTCTCTGCAGACAGTGACAGCTCAGGACTGCCCGATGTGTCAGAGTTGCCCTTTAGGCTCAGGTCATGTAGTGTCAGGCTCTTGAAGGAGTCCGTGCCCAGCGGGCCCTCGGGCTGGGCCAGTGCTGCCTCAGACACACTGCGCCGCATTGGTTCTGCAAGAGGGGCAGGGTCAGGTGGCCAGCGGGGCCATGCGTATCAGCCCGGCTCTGTGGGCTGCGTGTGTGAGTGGCTGGCAGGGAAGATCACGGGAAGGGCAGCGGCCTCTGGAGGAGGAGCCGCATCCTAGGGCAGTGGAGGCCTAGTGTTCCCCCACACTCCCTCCTTGGGGGATGGGTAGGGAGCCCCAGACGTCCCAAGCTGCAACTCCAAGGGGGAGGTGAAAGGAGTCACGTGGTTGTGGAGGTGGAGGTGTGTGTGGTGACTGGGAAGGTTAAATGCAAGTCAGTTTACCTCTGGGAGCCTCAGTTTCCTCTTCTGTACAAAGAGGCAATAAAAATAGTCCTCGCCTGTAGGGCACCTGGGTGGCTCAGTCAGTTAAGTGACTGACTCTTGGTTTCGGCTCAGGTCATGATCACACGGTTGGTGAGATCGAGCCCCATGTGGGGCTCTGCACTGATAGCAGATCAGATTCTCTCTCTCCCTCTCTCCTTTCTCACTCTCTCTCTCAAAATAAATAAACTTAAAAAAAAAGAGCAAAAATAGTCTTGACCTACTAGGAGGCAGTAAAGACTCAGTGGGATGAGGCACTGCTCCCCGCTGGGAGGTCCTGCTGTATCATGTTTTATTACTAGGCCTGGTGCCTGGTTCCAACCACCTCCCTGATCCCAGCATGAGGCCCAGCCAACTTGTTAGAGCCACTCAACGTGGAGGCCGTGAGCAGATCAAAATAGAGTAGTGAGCAGGCCCACGTGACTTGAAAGGAGGCCGTGTTCACGAGGAGCTAAAGAGAGTCTTGGGAGCCTGTTCAGTTCCCAGGGATCCCACACCTATAGCCGTGTAGATCTGCTCCCCACAATTCCTTTATGTCCTTTAGTTTTACCCCTTCCTTTTGAATGGCCAGGCTAGCAAGTGCCCAGATGATGCCGAGGTGCGTTTCAACCCACGTGGTACGCCCCACCTTGGCCTCAACTCCATTAACTTGAGGATATCCATGCTGCTTGCCCCTAGGGCCGGGACCCTGCATTTTTCAGGTTTCTATTTTGTTTTATTTTTTGTCTTTATAAATCCATGAAGGCACAATGTGAGATGATATAAGAATGACTGCATAAGAATCTGTGACCCGGGGGGGGCGGGGGGGGGTCACTGGAACAGAACTACTGGCCAGAGTCACAGGGGACAGCCTGTCAGGGGTGCTGGGCTCTTCTAGGAGCACCTACTGTGTGTCAGGTTTGGGCTGGGAGCTTGGCACAAACCGGTGCGCGAAGTCCCTACAACAACCTCATGAGGCAGGTACTCTTGTGCCTCATTTCACGGAGAAGCAAAGAAAGGCTCACAGTGGACCTCGCCCCGGTCACCCAGGTCACCTAGCAAGCAGCGAGCTCCCACTACAGCAGCTTGCTAGGCTGGTGCTTGTCCCTCTAGGGCCTGCACTTGTCTCCTTTACCCTACCAGGAAAGCCTCAGGGTTCAGTGGTCCCAGATCTCTTTTGTTTTTGTGTGTATTTATTTGCATCCATTTGAGTATCCTAAAATTTAAAAGGTTAAAGTAAAACACATTCAATTGGAATACTTTTCTGAATAGGAATGGTATCTACTTTCGAATCTGCGCTCTCTGTTATTCAGAAAATACTGTTGGTTTGCTGGAGATAGAAAATGAGTTGGCTATACTTTAAAATCATTAAAATGTTTAAACAAAAAAATGGTGGGAAAAAATAGATCCTTGGATGGAAGTGAGTTTTGGCTGCCTGAGGATCCTGCCATGCACTCAAGGCTGGGAACCTCTGCTGATCTCCCCACCCCACGCTCCTAGGCCAGCCCCTGGAGCGAGGTATTACCCCCATGTGTCTCTGTTAAAAGTCTGGAAAGAATCTAGGAAGGCTGGATTCCCAGCTCAAGGCCCAAGCGATTTGAGTGGCATTCTCTGGATTGAAAATCAGCACATGTGGCAGGCCTTCTGAGTCATTTCCCAGTGTTCTTTTCTGGGATGGACTGTTTGGAAAGCTAAATGCTATAGTTCTCGGGAGTTCTGAGATAACCTGGTAGACCAGAAGTCCTAGAAATTCTAGGATGTGGACCATCATGGAAAATCAAGGCTTTGTGGTAGTTGCCAGGGATAAATAGGGAGTTAGAGCCAGAAGGTGATCTCTGCTTCCCTGAGCACCCCAGGACACAGCCCCTTTCCTCCCCTAGGACTTTTGGTGTGCCAGGCTGCCCCTGCTGCCCACCCTGAATGTGTGTGTGAGGGGAGGGCTTTACTCACCTGCCATGGGCACTGAGTTCGTGTGGGACTTGTGCCCACTCAGGTCCAGGAAGGAGTGGAGCCATGAGGAGGCACCCAGGCGGAGGTCTCGGAAGAGCAGGGCTGTGTCCCGCTGCACCAGCCCCATCATGCCCAGCGCTTTCTGGTTCGGGTCGGAGTGGTCCTCTATCTCTCCACCTGTGGAGTATATGCGGGGGGCTGAGGCCTAGTCTCAACACCCGGAACTTGAGGCATCTCTGCCCCCAGGGACCCAAGAATATCTGATGGCTTCAGTAGGGACAAGGAGACTCAGATTTCCTCTCTTCAGCCCCAGGACACTGGGCTCTAGCCCCTGTCCCTGTAGGATCCAAGCAGCCCTCCAGCCCCCCAGCTCTGTGGGTAGTGGCCTTACCAGCATAGGCGCTGACACACTTGGTGAGCACACTGAGGGGCAGCAGGGGGTCCATGAGGCTCAGAAGGCGGGAGGGAGAGGCGGTAGATTGTAGCATTGTGGCCGGGTAAGCTGCCATGATGCCATCTGGCACCCGCACCCCGAAGGCTGCTGCCCTCAGGGACATGGTAAAGCAGAGGTTCCCACCTGCGCTGTCCCCTGCGAGGCATATCCGCTCCCCTGTTGAGCCTGGGTTGGAGAGGGCTTGGTCAGCCTGGCAGGGAGGAACTCAAGCTCTGAGCCAGGAGCACTGGACTGTCAGAAGTGGGGTATGGCGGCCCCAACCCCAGAGTCTAGCCAACTGCAATTTTAGAGATTGGTAAACTGAGGCGCGGATTTGGGGGGATAGTGGACAGGGGATCAGGTGGACTGAGATGTGGATATCGGGAAGCTCTGTGAAGCTTAAGAGGCTGGAGGTCAGAAGCAAGGAGGCCAGATGCTGGGAAAGGGGAGACCAAAGGCCCATTTAGGACAGGGGTGCAGCTGAGGCCTGGAGATGGAAGGGCAGGGTTCAGCTGACCGTGCAAAAGAGCCACATCCCTGTGCCCTGGGGCATGACCCCACCCTGCCTGGTACCTCTGAAGATGTCAGAAGCAGGAGGTCAGAGGAATGGAAGAATGGGCTGGAGCAAAGGCTAGGAGGCTGGCAGCGCAGGACAGGGGGGTGGAGAAACAGCAGGAGAAGAGAGAAGATCAGAGGTGATGGAGAAGTGGGGGGTGGGGTGGGGTGTCAGGGCTGGAAGCAGGGAGCAGGAAGCAGAAGGAGGAAGTGGTTAAGATGGAGGGTCTGGGGAGCAGTGGGGCAGGAGGGGGGCGAACAGGTAGCAGGAGTAGGAGGGTGGTAGCAGGTAGGAGAGGGGAGGCAGGGGTGCAAGTCTGAGGCCTGGGCACATACATGGCCCACTTTCTACGCAGTGTGGGGTGGGGGCTGCAGCAGGCTGGGGTGGGAGCAGGGACAGGGGTGAGTGCAGTGAGGGGCTGGGGCTCACCGAGGAGGGCGCAGTGCTTGACAGCCCAGCAGTAAGCATAGAAGCACTCCTCCAGTGCCCGGGGGAAGGGGGCCTCGGGGGCCAGGGAGTAGTCGATGGAGAGGATGGGGGTGCCCAGCTCCTGGGCCCAACTCTTGAGGTAGGGCTCGTGGGATTTGGAAGTCTGGGCCACGAAGCCGCCGCCATGGATGTGCACCACCAGGGACTGTGAACGGGGAGCCTGCTGGGGGCGTGGCCGCAGCTCCAGGCTCCGGGGACCCTCGGACTTCACCAGGCTGCTGAGCTCCTCGCTGTCCTGGGGGGTGAGGGAGGAGGATGTGGGTAAGGCTGGGGCGGCCCATCTAGGCCTCACCCACCAAGGGGGTGTGCTCAGAGAAACAGGATGGGGGGCAGGTGTAAGCAGTGAAAGGTGGGAGGGCATCTGGGGAGGGGGCTGCCTGTGCTCCTTGGCTCTGTATCTCCTACCTGTCCTTCACGTAGGTCATAGGAGATGAGCCTGACAAGGACCGGCCCTGGGCCCGTGTGCGCCAGCGGGGGTGAGATGGTGACTGTGAGCTTGGGGTCAGCAGTCAGCGGCATTTCAAAGGCCTCTGGTGGCAGACTGAGCAGGCGGCTTACTCTCACGGTGGTGGATGTCATGTTCGCTAGAGACTGGCGGGAGGAGACAGGAGGGGCACTGGGGAGAAGCTGCTTGCAGGGGTTCCTCTCATGCCTCCCCTCTGATCCCCACCCTCATCCCATCCTTTCCATCACATCACATCCCAGGCTTAGAGCCCTGCAGAGGCCTGATGTGACCTGGGATGGGTCTCTGGGCCCCAGTGTGCCCGTGTGCCCATCTTATAACAGGTGCTCACCGAGAGCACCTCTATTTCAGTGATGTTCCAGAAGGCTTTCCAGAAGTGCACATCTAGGTTCTGTATGATCCGCTCAAACTCAGCCCCGCGTAGCTCTGGGTCGATGGCGAAGCGGCCGCTGGTGAAGAGGGAGCTGGCTGTCACACCTAGGGGTTGGGAGAGGTGTCAGGGAGCCTGGCGGGAAGGGGGCAGTTAGGGGTAGAAGTGGAAGCAGGAGGAGGGACAGGGAGGGAGGTGAGGCTGCAGGCAGGGTCCGGCCAGGACTCACCAAGGCCTGTTTCCTTGCGCTTATAGTGCTCCCCGAAGGACACCAGCCCGATGGAGATGGTCTGCAGGAATGGCCGGATGGCGGGTGTGAACTGTGGAGAGATGCCGCTGTGTCACCCACTGCCCAGGAGGGACCGGAGGCAGGCAGGAGTGAGGGGCAGAGACGTGGTGTGGGGGGAGACGTCGTCATTCAACACACATTTAGTGAGCTCCAGTACTGCTCTAGGTGCCTTCACGGAGCTGATGTCAAAGAGAAGGCTGACAATAAGCAAATAAAGGCATATGTTTTATGATGTTATGTTTAATGACTAATGCTTTGAAAAGACAGTAGGTGGAGGGGACATGGAGTGATGACTAGGGTATCTAGGAGGGCACTTAGACGGGTATCTAGGAGGGCACTTGAGAAGGGATCCAGAGGAAGTGAGGGAATGCTGTTCCCTGCAGGGGACACGGCAAGTGCAAAGGCTCTGAGGCTGTCTGTGCTTGGCGTGGATAACACGTGTCGCTGGAGCAGAGTGAACCAGGGGAGAGGGGCAGTGGCTGAGGTCAGAGAAGCAAAGGGGGCTCACTTAGGGCTTAAGGAATTTGTATTTATTCCAGATGTGGGTGGAGCCATAGAGGGCTGGGAGTAAGGTGATGCAGGGATTTCCTGAAAGTCAGCAAGGACACAGAGGAGGCCAGGCAGATGGGAACCAGTTCCTGGGCAGCAGGAAGACAGACAGGAGATGGTCAGAGACAGAAAGGGCCAGAGATCTTGAGGCAGAAAGACAGCCAAATGGAGAATGCGTCTGAGAGAGGAGCTGGGCAGCCAAGACAAGATGGGGGTGGGGGTGGCTGGGTACAAGATCAGAGGGAAAAAAGCCACAGGAAGCTGGGCAAGGGGCCAGCAGGGTTCTTTTGTTCATTTAACAAATATTGGCCTATATCCTACTGTGTGCTAAGTACTTGAACAGGAGCTGAACAAGAGCCACACAGGAGGCCTCTGTTCTGCTGGGCTGACATTTTACAGGGGGGGAGCTGTCCTGCAGCACAGCAGCTGGGCCCTCAGAGAATAGCTGTCAGGCATGACCTTGCCCCTGGCCAGGGGCCCAGTGGGCCAGAGGGCACAGTGGTGCCTGGCCATTGTGGCTGGAATGCTGGCTTGTGTGGCCCCAGGGCTTCTCTCCTGTGACTCCAAGGTCCCGGCTGGGACACAGGGAGGAGCCAGCTGGCTCAGCTGGGCTGATCAATATTTGTGGGGTCAGTTTAGGTGAAAGGAATTTCCCAGGAACACCCAGGCCGGGTTGGTGAGGACAGGCCGCTCTGTGGGGAAGCGTGGAAAGGTGGGGTGGGATGAAGGCTGAGGGTCGGCCAAGATCAGCTGGGGAGTTGCAGGGTTGGGGGAGGCACAGAGAGGATCTGAAGGATCTGGAGGCTGAGGGACCCTGTACTGACCTCACACAGTAGCAAGTTGTTCTTGAGCCCCAAGGACCCCCAATTCTCAGTCCCCAAACTACTTTTCCTATGAGTCTAAAGGCCCCCAGGCTGCCTTCCTGTCAGTGCAGAGATGAGTGGTATCTCCCTGGGGGTGGTTGGGGTGGGCAGAGGGTGGGAGAAGACCTGGGAGTTAGGGCCCTGGTTCAGGGAGGAGAGATCTTCCTTGCTGTCACCAACTTAGATGTGCTCCTCGGCCTTCCCTGTGGCCTGAAAATCCTGATTCTACAGCTCCTTAGGTGAGCCAAAAAGCCCAGGCCAACCCGGGTCCAGCTGAACAGCTGTGACGAGGGCCCCTTGAGCCTCTGTACAATGGGAGCTAGCGTGCTTCCTCCTTCCTGCCCCAGCCTCCAGTGGGGATGACTGAACAGGGTGTGCTCTTATAAATAGGCCTTTGAGAACATTATTAACTACCTTTCTAAGGAGTCTCAAATGATTTCAGGGGCCAGATAGGTCATAGAAAAGAGTGAACGAATCTCCTGAGTTTGGGACAATAGAGAGCAGTGGGGATCCTGGTGCAAAAAGCTATGTGAGTTAAAGATTTCTTACCGCACGGTGGAATTGGCCCGGGGGCCACAAGTTTGAGACCCCCAGTGCCGTTGTCCGAGCCCTAGACAGGGTCCCCATTCTGAATCTACTATTTCCAGAACCCAATAATACTGACCACTGTGGGTATCGAACTATGCCATTGGGCCAGGTCAGGGGCCTGTGGGCCCAGAGGAACAGGGCAGGGAGCTCACCTGGAAGCCCAGGCAGCGGCCATAGAAGCAGCCCTTATGCAGAGTGACGTACTCGCGCAGGAAGTCAGCAGTGAGCCCCTCGTCGCCCTCAAAGAAGAGTCCCCCGGGCTGGTTGGTGGCCAGCAGGTGCTGGGCATAGTAGGCTAGGGCCCGGAGCTGGGTGAGGGCAGCCAGGTAGGCCTCGAGTTCTGCTAGGTTGTGGCTGGTGCGGAAGAAGATGCTGCGGCGGTTGGAGGCCACGTAGCGCGATTTGTGTAGCAGGTGCGCCAGGCAGCAGCGGGCTGTGTGCACCAGGCTCCGGTACCCATTGGCTGGCGTCTCTGCGTCCAGGTCAAAGAGGTGCGCCACGCTCAGTAGGCGGCCCAGGGCTGGCTCCAGCCCCAGCGCCTGCTCCCGGATGCCCGCAAAGACTCCCGACAGCCGTCTTGCTGTTTCCCCAGGGCCCTGGCTCGAGAAGAAGGCCATGTTGTCTTCCGCCAGAGTCACCAGCGACTGTGTCATCGTGTGCAGGTCCATGCTGTGCGTGAGCCGTGAGGCTGTGGGCCAGTTGGGAGGCCCGATTAGGCAGGGCTGGACCACCCCTCCTCCCTCGGACCCAAGGGTGGAGTCGGGGGCCCCATTCCCTTCTTTTTCAGGCCCCCTTCCCGCCTCCTTCTCAGGCCCCAGGCATCACCCATAGACCCTTCCCTTCCACCAGTATTTGAGAGAGCTCAGCCCTCTGTCCCCCCATCTACCTGGTGGTGTCCCAGGACCTTGGTCTCAAGCCCAATTCTCTTCCTGAACCCAGTTCATAATTCTAGCCTTACCTGTAGCTGAGGAGTCACTCCTGCCCCCTCCTGGTGCCTCAAGTCTGGCTGTGGAACCCCCTCCAAACTTAGCTGCCTCTCTGTTCCTCTGTGGGATATCCACAACTTGGTCCCGCTCCTCCCCAGCTGGGTCCCCTGGCCTCCAGTCCTCTCCACTTGGCTTAGATTTCATGGGCCAACCCCACTCCCCTGCCTGGAACAGCAGTACTCACCGCTGCCATTAGCTTTGGGCCCACTCTGTGCCAGGCCTGCTCTTACTTTCTGTGTGTGTGTGGTCATTTAGTGCTTGTTAACCCTGAGACCCAGACTGCCTCCATTTGCATTTCAAGTATTATTGGTAGCATCCCCATTTTACCAAGAAACTGAGACTCAGAGGTGTTCAGTAAGGAGCTGAAGCTTGCATCGAAAGTGGCAGCGCAGAATTCAAACCCAGATCTCTGGGTGGAGGGCCTTTACTTACACTGGTCTCCTTCCCAGGGCTCTGGAGGCTGGGCCTTTAGTTATGGCCCTCAAAAACTTGCCCTGGCGCCTGGTGGCTCAGTCGGTTAAGCATCCGACTTCAGCTCAGGTCAGGATCTCCAAGTGTATGAGTTTGAGCCCAGCATCGGGCTCTGTGCTGACAGCTCGGAGCCTGGAGCCGGCTTCAGATTCTATGTCTCCCTCCTCTCTGCCCCTCCCCTGCTTGCACTCTGTCTCTCTCTCTCTCAAAATAAATAAATGTTTAAAAAAATAAGAAAAAAACCCGAACCTTGCCCTGGACTAGGTCCGACTCCCCACACTTCAGGATCCCTGGTGATTTTCCCTCTGGGACCCCTGTACTGTCACTCAGGCCCTGGACAACTACTTTTGTCCCCTTTGGTGGAAATGGTGCCCTCTGCTCCAGAGATTTCCTTCCTGAAGCCCACTCAGCACCTTGCCTGGCTTCTGGGTGGATGGCCCCCTCCGCTCCCAGAAGAAGGTGTCTCCCCTCCATTCCAGGCCCTGGAGTTTTACGGTGGCCATTCCTGTCTCTCAGCAGGAGGGTACACTCACCCCTCCCAGACCTCTTCTGAGCTCCCCCAGGCTGAGCTGCCGGCTGGGCCCCACGGACTGTGGCTAGTGCCAGTAGCTGCCTGGGGCGATAAACTGGGGAGAGGCCAAGCCTTCCTAGGGTGTGGCCACTTGCTCCACCTCCCATCCAGAAGGGACAGTGAGACCACGTGCTGTAAACACAGCAGGGAGCCCAACTCCCTGTCCCCTCTGCTTGTTCCCAGGCCCAGCTCAAATGGGAGTCCTTGTCCCAGGCTCCTCTGCCTTGGAGACCAGGAGTCCAGGCCCCAGCCCCTCCTCCCTTGGACCCAGGAGTCCACACACCCAACCCCCTCAACAGTTAGAAACTGAGTTATCTAGCTTGTCAACCCTCTTCTCTCTTAGGAGCCAGGAGTTTTTGCCACAGTCCTGAACAAGCTGACCCCTCTCACCCAGCCAGGCTGCCCTCCCTCTCCCCAGGGTGGATTCAGGGAGCAAAGGCCCAGTGATCTCAGCAACCACCCCCCAGGCTGGCCCTGGCACAGCCGGCCCTGGCACAGCCGGCCCCGGCTGCTGGGGGGAGATATAGGGTAGCCGGCTCTGCCTGGCACTCCGGAGAGGACAAAAGCCGATTAAGGGCAGTGCCAAGCTCAGCTGGGGGTTCTGCGCTATAGGTCCTACTGTGTGGTGTTCCATACCTGCCACTTCCCCTTCACAGGCCATTCTGCTGTGACTGTCATTCCTACCTCACGTATGGGAGGCTGAGGCTCCAAGAAATACTTTACCTATCTTATTTCCTGTGCTCCTTGCCTGGCCAGCTCTTTCCGACCCTTCAGGCCTCAGCTTGCCACATCCTCAAAGAGGACGTTCCTCCCCAACTACGATACACGCCCCCATCATTACTTTCTGCCATCATACCTGTTTTTCTGCCTAGGATTTACACATTTGCAATTATACATGTTTGTTTACTCATGTTTGTTGTTTGTCTCCCCCCAGGCAAGAACCAGACTTCACAGAGCTGTGAAGCTTATATTGTAGAGGTGGAACTCTTTAGAAAAAAAAATAGAAAATCACAAACACAAACTTAGATAGAGGGCTCTGAAGGGGTCTGCACAAACGAGAGGCCTTGAGGCCTCAGTGACACTTGCTTGGATGTAGGTGAACCCTGGGTCTCTCTTCCTTGATTATCATCCCCACTGGGGCAGGGGATGGCCCCAGGGCTCATCATGGGGGTCTGGTGCATAGTAGGGAAGAAAGTCAAAGTGGGGGCAGAAGCAGGTGAATGGGAGCTTGGGAGAGGACCACCCTTCCCCAGGGCAGACAAACAGATGGACAGAGGCCTCTGGAGATGGTTCTAAGCTTGGTGGCCAGGTGAGCGGGGATGAGCCTCGATGAGCGGTGGGGAGAAGGCTGAGTCCCAGGCCCTCTGGACTTCAGGGCCCTGCCCTTTGCCCCATTCTAGGCAGCTCCCTGGGGGCTAAGCTGGGTGGAACCAGGAGGACGGGATGTTGAGGTTGCCAGAAACTCGCCAAGAATCTCAGGCAGAGGGCACTGGGGCAGAGGCAGGGGCACATGGCCTGCCTGTGGGTACCGACTGGGTCAGAAGTAGGACTGAGGAGTTCTGCTGCCTGGGCGCCAGCCCTTTGCCCCAAAGAACCACAGGACAGCTGGACCCAGCCTGGATTTGGGCCCCCAGGGACTGAGCAGCGGTGAGAAGCGTGGTAGAGAAGGAAGCTCGGGGAGGATGGAAGAGGAGGGGCCAGGTCTGAGGCCTGGATGGGGCAAGGGCTTCTGGAGGGGAGAGGCCTGCAGGGCACATGCTGGGTTGGGGGGCAGCAAGTATAGCCTGACCGCTGTGTGCCAGGCACGGTTCTCCGTGTGCTTTTCAGGAAGTGACACATTTCATTCTCTGTACAACCCGTGGTGTAGGGACCATTATAGCCCCTTTACGGCAGATGAGAAAACAGAGATGCAGAGAAGGCCATGACCGCCCACAGTCACAGGGCCAGCAAAGATGGCTCAGCTTGTCTCTGCAGAGTGTGTGTTTCTCCTCTCTGTCGTGTCTCGGCTGGCCACCTTCTGGGTGGTCAGGTGTGAGTGTGTCTTTGAGGCTCAGACAGATGCACATATGTATGTCCATACACGTATGTCATGCTTAGGGTTTGCCTGGCCTATGTTCGTGGATGGGCACGATGTGTTGATGTTTTTCCCAGTCTGTGTGTTTTTATGTTTCTCAGTATGTCTGAAGGCATGTTTGTATGTATGTGTCATGGCCCATGTTTCTTGGCCCCAGAGTTTATCTGTGTCTGCATTTTTCTTGGCCTGTGGGATTGCATGGGCAAGTGTCTGTATATGTATGGACGTATATACTCATATTTGTGTGCGTCCTGGTGTGTGTGTGTGTGTGTGTGTGTGTGTGTGTGTGTGGCCACTTCCCACTCCTATCCAATGCATCACGAAGTCCTGTCCACTCTGCCCCTCTAGAAACCTCTGGAATCTAGCCTTTCTCCCACCTTCATGGACCTCTCATCTAGATGTTTGTAACAAGTCTTTATGTGTCTCTGATTTTGCCCTCTTCAGTCTCTTCTCCACATAGCATCCAGAGGATCTTTCTAGGACTTCAATCTGGGCACATACTCCTAACCTTGCAACACCCCCACCCTTGCTGTCAGGATAAAGCCCCAAATCCTGGACACAGCCTCCCAAACCAGGTGCCATCTGGGCCCTCTGCCCACCCAGCCCCCACTTCCTCCCTCCCTTGCTGAGCTCTCTCTGTGCTGTAATGAGCCACTTCATTGGGCCTCAAGGTCTCTGCCTGTGCTGTCCCCTTGGCCTCCCTGCCCCTCTTGCCCGCAGTCAACACTTCTCATCCTTGGGTCCAATGTCACCTTCCTGGGAAGCCTCCCTCTCACATTTTCTCAGCACTTTCCCTCTTGTATTTGCCACAGTTTATAATTATATATGATTTGTGGGATTATTTGATTAACGTCTGCGTCCCCAGCTCAAATGTGAGTCTGTCCTCACCACTGAGAGCCCAGGCCTGACATAAGTAAACATTCAGTGAATGTCTGTTGAATGAATCTATGTGATTGGAGCTTTTGGGGTCCATAATCAAGGTTGGGGCACGGAGCAGTTTTGAGTTCGCACACCCCTGCCCTCAGGAAGCTGGGCTGGCCATCCCTCTGCCTCACTGGCCAGATAAGGAAGCCCAGGTGACCTTGCTTCTTCAGAGTCTCAGTTTTGTCACCTCAGAAATGGGGTGATCATAATGACACTAGAACCATTGATTACTGGCAAGATCAAACTGATGACTAGGATTGCTCCAGCCAGCCTGGATGCCCTCAGGGCGGGGGCGGGGTCTGATTCATCCTACTGAGGCCTGGCACCAGGGCAGAGCCTCAGGAAATGACAGGTGACTCTCAGGGCTTGTGGAATGAGCCTTTGTGGGAATAAGGGCCTTTGGGTTTGTGAGTAGGACTGGCTCAGCCCTGTGCAAGGTGCCCTACCCAGGAGGATTCTGACTCCTCACAACAACCCTCAAGGCAGCACGATTATTATTATCCCAGTGTTACAGTTCACACATTCCTTCACTTCAATAAATATTTCAGTGCCTCTGTGACTGGGATATCAGGCTATGAAAGTGCGGGTAAACAAGGCAGGTACAGTCCCCCTCTTAGGGAACTCACCGTGTAATGGGGAGTAACAGTGATAATAACCTCCACCTCTCATGCACGCTTGCCGTGTGCCAGTGCCAAATGTGCCACCCTCATTCAAACCTCACAACCGCCCTTACCAGTCAGGGAGTCCTATCACTGTGTCCATTTTATAAAATGGACAGAAAGTTGAAACAGAAAGAGGAAGCCTGTTGCCCAGCACCACAGTTTAGGACTCCAGGAACCAAGCCTCCAAAGCCCATGTTCTTAACTTTGGTCTGTACTGCCTCTGGGCACACCATCCTGCTTGTGAGGCTATGTCTGGCATTGTGACAGTGAATGCCCTCAGGTCCCAATCTGAGCTCCTAGCCTGTCTGAGTCTGTGCAGGTGTGTGCTTGTGTAGCCAACTCTAGTCCTGTCCTTGGTTAATGATGTAGCCTAGGGGCAGTTGGGGTCTCCAGGCTTTGGGGCTATGTCAGTTTCTTCCCTTCACAGGAACTTCCCCTAGGTCCTCATTCGGATTCACAAATACTCATAACCTAGCAAGGACTTAATGTGTGCCCCTGCCTGAGGCTTTCAGCATCTCTGTTGGTCTGTCAGTCTTTCTCCAGCTTGCTGAGATCTGTAAATAATGTGACACCTCAGGAACCTAGTTGACAGCCCTCCTTTCTTTGTCCCAGGGAGGGTGTGGCAGTCTGAAGTCTACCCGGGGACCCCTAGTCCTAGAAGGAGTGGCGGTCAGGAAGTTAGGCCCCAGTGGTGCTGGGCTGAAGCAGGTGGGCTGACAAGGAATGGGTGCACCGATTGAATGAAGGATGTCAGGATGGACTGTTTTGAGCTGTACTGGTCCTGGGTC
Source organism: Leopardus geoffroyi (assembly GCF_018350155.1). Taxonomy (NCBI): domain Eukaryota; kingdom Metazoa; phylum Chordata; class Mammalia; order Carnivora; family Felidae; genus Leopardus; species Leopardus geoffroyi. The sequence continues at coordinate 13,391,537 of NC_059335.1, forward strand.
ATTTCCCACTATCGGGCACCCCTTCCTCCTACCTTTCCCGGACTCACCCCTAAACTTCCTCTTTGGGCAACAGTTTCTAAGCGTCTCCATTATCCTCTCATGAGTGCTGGGGACCTGAAAATAGGCGCTTGAACCATTCCCTGGTAGGAAACACTGAGGCCAGGTCACACAGCGAGTACGGAGCCAGACCGGGAACCCTGGTCTAGGAGATCGCATTCTGGACACTCTTCCCAAGACGGTACTGGGGCGTCCGGTAGTCTTTATGCTGAGGGTAATATTCAGCTCCCACATCACCCATTTTCACGATGGATCATCCCCGCACCCCCTCGCAGGGCGGCAGTGGGCCAGCCCACGGGCTCCCCCACTTCTTGGGACAGTGGGTCAGTCCACTCAGTCCCCAGTTTCCTCGCAGGAGGTCCAAGGTTCCTTCTGTTCTGCAGCCGGCCCCCGCGCGCTCACCTTTGTTTTTGCCTTTTCGCCACCGCCGGCGGCTACGACTCTTGGACTCGTCTTTGGCCCTCTTCGAGGCCGGGGCCCCAGCCGCCCTGGAGGGCCCCGTTCCCCAAACTGACTCCATCAATTTTCCGTCGTCCCCGCGTTGGGGCCGCTTCCAGCCGCCAGGCCCCGCCCCGAGTGCCAATCCTTGCCGCACACCACCACCGGGCCCCCATACCACCCAATCCTGGGCTTGGTCCCCTCTGGGTCCCGCCCTCTGAGCAATCGGGGCCTCACTCCACAGCCGGGTCCCACCCTCAACCTCTGGGGCCTAAAGCCTGGCCCCGCCCCTTCACGCGCTTTAAAGGGCCCGTGACCAACGAAAATGCAGCCCTAGAGGCGGCGAAAAGTGTCCTTCGGGCAAGACTAGTTGGGAGAACTGCGGGAGTACACCCCAGAAGGGAAGCTCCGATCTTCTCTCGTGCTGGTTCGCAGCCTCGCTTCCTCACTCACCTTCCCACGTAGGGATCCCCTAGAACGCGACCCGGCCCACCTGCTGGAGGGGGAAAGCGGGGCGCCGCAGAGCCTCCGCCTGGCGGGGCGGGGCCGGCCAGGTCCCCTGGCAATTCAAAGCCGGGGCGGGGCGCCAGCACTGGAGGCGTGGCTCTGCCTGTGAGCCGTTTGAGAAGGAAGCCCCGCCTTCTTCCTGCCCCCCTGTCTCCTATTGCTCTTTTTCTGGGGGTTTTCTCTACCTTCTCCCTCTTCCAGAGAACGGAAGGGCGGGGGGAAGAGAATGCTCGGCGCCTGCGTACTAGCCGGAAGCCGCTGACGGGCCCGCCGCAAGCGGCGGTAGAGGGCCCCACGCGTGCCTGGGGAATGGCGGGAAACCGAAGAGGCTCGAGGCTCGGGCATGCGCACACAGTCAACTGCCTACCGGGTGCGCGAGAAGCCCCCTTGTCTTGTGTGGGGAGGGCGTCCCGAGACTGGGTTCTCGAGCCTAGAGAAACAGCTCTTCATTCTCAGCGACAGAAAAAGCAGACCTCAAACCCTCCCTTTCCATCCTGCTCCTCCTCCTCTCCCTCCTAGAGCATAGGACCAGCTGTGGCCCTGAGAGACACCCTCTTCTCAGCCCTCAGAGAGACGGTCCAGCCATTCCAGGAGGGATAGACCTCTGGGCTGAGGCCACCATGGCCGGCCCTTCGGGACTACTTGGCCCTCACGGGAGCCCCCAGCTTCTGGATTGGGGCTGCACGGCCTCCCCTCAGGCTGCTTCAACAAGTAGCCCCTCATTCCATGGATGAGACTCGCCTGCCCGTTCCGGCCTGACCGGATCGGGGCCTGAGCGCCGAGGAGCTGGAACCCCCTCTGCCCCACCCCAGGGGCACGGCCGCCTGCGTCAGAGGAGGGGGCAGTGATGGCGGCCGGCGGAGCCTGGGGCCCAGCCGCCTCCGATACGGCTCCACGCAACTCTCCCTTCATCCAGCCTTAACCTTGCCCGGGACTTCGGCAGACCGCGCAGCCCCTCTCCCACGGCCCAGTTCCTCTCCCACGGCACCCTTCCTGAGAACATAACCTCCAGGCCATCGAGCCCAGCTGAACTCAGCCTCTCGGGGTGAGGGGGACGGCCTGGCAGAGGAGCGGGTGCCTTCCTGCCCGCCCGTGGCCGACCTGGAGAGCTCAAATATAGCCGAGGCAGGTATTTTCCACCTAGTGCGCATGGAAAGGCCACGGGGGTAAGTGTCCATGTGCGGCACGGTGTGGCGGGGGCCTAAGGGCTGTGTTTGGGCACCGATGGCTGAATACTGGCAGGTAGGCGGCTTCTCCATTTCCTGGCCCCTGGCCCAGAGCCCTGTCCCGCTTGTGTCTCATTTCCTCCCAAATCGTCCTTGGAGAGGTAGCCTAGTGCGGGGGAAGAAGTCACACCCTGGCGTTGCCACTCCCCATCTGCCCGCCTCCTGCAAGGGCCTTTGCATCTCCACGCCTGAGCTTCCTCATCTATCAGGTGGGGCTCTTGATCTTTGTCTGGAGGGACTGTTGAGGGATCCCCTGAGCCAACTGGACATACTGGGGGTCCTTAGTTACTCCTGACTGAATGAATGACCATCCCTGGGAGGCTCTGGTTCCTCCGGCCTCAAACTCACCTGTGTCCCTGGGATTCTGGCTGGTGGTTTTCTTCCCGTGTGCTGCTTTCCCACCATATCCTGATGCTACTTCATGCTTCCCCTTGAAGGACAGCTTTGTTCCCAGGGCCACTGTTCTACTCCTTTTGGCTGGTAGATTGCTCTGTACTGGAGACCCCAAATCTGATTCTAAGTCAGAATCAGTGACGCAGTCAAAAAATGTCCTCCATTCTGAGGCTGGTTGCTGTGTGGATAGTTGGTGCAGTTTTGATAGAAATCTCCAGTCGGTTGAAGATCTCTCTTGGGATCTGGCCCCTTGGGCTGGATCTGTTTGCTGGGCTGTAGGGTCTGACTGTTCTGGTCTCTCTTGGGGTATAGATTCAGTCTGGGCAGGTGATTCATTTTTGGGTCCAGGTGTAGGCTGGGCTGGAGGTGTTGATCCAGCTTCTTGTTGCTCTGGAGGTTGCTCTACTGGACCAGGTACTGGCTCGGCTACATTTGCCCCTCTCAATTCTGCCTCCTGTTGAGTTTCAGATTCTTTCTGTGGCCCAGGTCCTTGTGAGGCAGCTTGCTGTTGAGTGAAGGGCACCCTGTGAATGCAAGGTGACTGCTGTGGTGCAGGTTCCTGTGGGGCAAGCAGTTCCTGCCACAAAGCAGAATTTTGTTGGATGCTAGGTCTGTGCTGCTCTTCAGCTTCACGTTGGGCAAGGGGCCCTTGCTGAGTGAGGGGTCTTTGCTGTGGAGCAGGGTCCTGTTGAGTATTGGGTTCCTGATGAGTCTTAGGTTCTGGCTGGGCTGTGGCTGTCACTTTTGGCCCAGGTTCTGTCTGGGTGATAGGTGTCTGGGGTGGCTTAGGCTCCCAGTCAGGACTAGATACTGACTTAGAACCTGGCTTTACTGTTGTTATTTCCCTCTCGGGAGATGTTGATTTCCCAGGTTTCATCCTTCTGGCCCCTCCGCCCCCCAGGCCTCCTTTGTTACAGATTCCTCATTGATTCCTCATGATGGCATCTCCCTTTGGATCCCACTCCTTCGTCCTGGCATCCCTGGTCTTCCTTTTTAAGGCAGTTGGCAAGTGGCACTGCTGACCTCCACTCCTGTGCCAAGTGATGCACTTCTGTGCCTCTTGCTGTGGGAGGAGCGATTAGGAACAGGGGGAGGATGTGTGCCCAGTACTCTCCTACCAGAGGGGAGGGGCTTGCCCTCTTGTGTCATAAATAGGACCCCGCCCCACTTACCACTCAGTTAAAATGTTTTTTTCTCTTAAGGCAAGTATCCCAACTTAGTCTTTTGTTTTAACTCAGATGACAGAAGCCAGATTCTGGATGAGTGCTTTTTTTTCTTTTCCCTTACACTTCTGATGTTTCAGGAAAGGGTCATGGGGGAGACACTCATGCCGTTGTAATAATCTTTTCCTCTTTCTTCGTTCTTTAAAATGGCTGCCAGTTTAACATCCTGTGTTACTGCTTTGATCAGTTCATTCCCATATTAAAAAAAAATGATGTCCTCCCATTTTTACAGTTTGAAGCCCATTTCAGTGGCATTTGAGATCTTCCACACCATGTCTCTAGCTTTGAACTATGGCTATGCGTATATGTTTTCTGTACTAGACTGGAAACTCACAGGGTAAAATGACCATTAATGCTGCTGCTGATGATAAGAATAATCATAAATATTAAAGGCATTCTGTGTGCTGGGAAACTGTGCAAGGGTTGTTTTTCTTGTTTAATCTGTATTATCTTTTGTAAGATCGTGTCTGATTTGTTGCCATACCTGCCTTTTTTATAATTTTTTATTTTTTTAATTATTTATTATTATTTTTTTTTGAAAAAATAAATAATTTTTTATTAATTTGACAATTTGGTTATTTTTCTTTTCCCCAGTACTTCTGCTTTGGTTTCTCCTATGGATAATAATAACTTCTATACTTTATTTACCTGGAGAGGTCTATTGAAACTTTGAAGTCTTTTTTTTTTTCAATATATGAAATTTATTGTCAAATTAGTTTCCATACAACACCCAGTGCTCATCCCAAAAGGTGACCTCCTCAATACCCATCACCCACCCTCCCTGCCCTCCCACCCCCCATCAACCCTCAGTTTGTTCTCAGTTTTTAAGAGTCTCTTATGCTTTGGCTCTCTCCCACTCTAACCTCTTTTTTTTTTTTCTTCTCCTCCCCCATGGGTTTCTGTTAAGTTTCTCAGGATCCACATAAGAGTGAAACCATATGGTATCTGTCTTTCTCTGTATGGCTTATTTCACTTAGCATAACACTCTCCAGTTCCATCCACGTTGCTACAAAGGGTCATATTTCATTCTTTCTCATTGCCACGTAGTACTCCATTGTGTATATAAACCACAATTTCTTTATCCATTCATCAGTTGATGGACATTTAGGCTCTTTCCATAATTTGGCTATTGTTGAGAGTGCTACTATAAACATTGGGGTACAAGCGCCCCTATGCATCAGTACTCCTGTATCTCTTGGGTAAATTCCTAGCAGTGCTACTGCTGGGTCATAGGGTAGGTCTATTTTTAATTTTTTGAGGAACCTCCACACTGTTTTCCAGAGCGGCTGCACCAGTTTGCATTCCCACCAACAGTGCAAGAGGGTTCCCGTTTCTCCACATCCTCTCCAGCATCTGTAGTCTCCTGATCTGTTCATTTTGGCCACTCTGACTGGCGTGAGGTGATATCTGAGTGTGGTTTTGATTTGTATTTCCCTGATGAGGAGCGATGTTGAGCATCTTTTCATGTGCCTGTTGGCCATCTGGATGTCTTCTTTAGAGAAGTGTCTATTCATGTTTTCTGCCCATTTCTTCACTGGATTATTTGTTCTTTGGGTGTGGAGTTTGGTGAGCTCTTTATAGATTTTGGATACTAGCCCTTTGTCTGATATGTCATTTGCAAATATCTTTTCCCATTCCGTTGGTTGCCTTTTAGTTTTGTTGATTGTTTCCTTTGCTGTGCAGAAGATTTTTATCTTCATGAGGTCCCAATAGTTCATTTTTGCTTTTAATTCCCTTGCCTTTGGGGATGTGTCAAGTAAGAAATTGCTATGGCTGAGGTCAGAGAGGTCTTTTCCTGTTTTCTCCTCCAGGGTTTTGATGGTTTCCTGTCTCACATTCAGGTCCTTTATCCATTTTGAGTTTATTTTTGTGAATGGTGTGAGAAAGTGGTCTAGTTTCAGCCTTCTGCATGTTGCTGTCCAGTTCTCCCAGCACCATTTGTTAAAAAGACTGTCTTTTTTCCATTGGATATTCTTTCCTGCTTTGTCAAAGATTAGTTGGCCATACTTTTGTGGGTCTAGTTCTGGGGTTTCTATTCTATTCCGTTGGTCTATGTGTCTGTTTTTGTGCCAATACCATGCTGTCTTGATGATTACAGCTTTGTAGTAGATCCTGCCTTTTTTTAAAGTGTTTATTTATATTTGAGAGAGAGCGAGAGAGCGAGCAGGGGAGGGGCAGAGAGGGAGGGAGAAACAGAATCCCAAGCAGGCTCCACACTGTCAGTGCAGAGCCCAACGTGGGGCTTAAACTCACGAACTGTGAGATCATGACCTGAGCTGAAATCAAGAGTCGGACCCTTAGCTGACAGAGTCACCCAGGTGCCCTGCTATACCTGCTTTCTTGGCCCCACCTAGCTCCTACCCCAAAAAGGTTTGTTGAATGAATGAAAGAATAAAAAGTTGGGCAGTGGAGAGGAAGGGAGTAAGACTGGTGGTGGGGAGAAGTGTGTGTGGAATCTGGGTAGAGTTTGCAGTAGACAGGCTAAAATGGGGGATTGAATGAGCTGCCAGACCCCATTTGAAAGAAATGATTTGACTTATTGCATTTAAAAATATTTATTGGCTTCTGTTTGCTACTTGCCTGGTTATGTTTAGGGTCATTTGGGACCAGCTAAGAAACTGAGGTTTCCAGGTTTCTTTCAGGTAATTAAGGTTAAGCCCAGGGAATGGGTGTGCGTTGGGCGAGGCGGGGGGGGGGGGGGGGATCGGTAGGGCACAGGAAAAGACTAAGAAGAGAAGAGGGCACTAGAGAGAACAGTAATCTTGGGGAAAATGCTTTGTGAAAACCTGAGTGGGGACAAGGAGGCGGAGCTGCAAGTGGGAGAACATCATCTAGGTGCACTCACTGCCTTCTGGACTGAGACAATTGCATTGGGAGAGTGGGCCCTCAGGGCTCCTATAAAGGCAGAGCAAAGCTTTCCAGCTGACATCGTGTGAGAAATTGCTGGCAGGCTCTGGAGTGCTTGTTTGGTTTCCTGTGGTGCCTTTGGTGCCCTAGGGTTAAAATAAAGACTAATGTTAAAAACATTTAAAAAATTTAATTTTTTTCTCGAAAAAATTTTTAATGTTTGTTTAATTTTGAGAGAGAGAGAGACAGAGCATGAGTGGGGAAGGGACAGAGAGAGAGGGAGACACAGAGTCTGAAGCAGGCTCCAGGTTCTGAGTTGTCAGCACAGAGCCTGATGTGGGGCTTGAACTCACGAACTGTGAGATCATGACCTGAGCCTAAGCTGAATGCTTAACCGACTGAGCCACCCAAGCGCCCCTTAAAAATTTAATTTTTATGAAAGATTTTATTTTTTTACTTTTTTTTTTTTTTTCAACGTTTATTTATTTTTGGGACAGAGAGAGACAGAGCATGAACGGGGGAGGAGCAGAGAGAGAGGGAGACACAGAATCGGAAACAGGCTCCAGGCTCCGAGCCATCAGCCCAGAGCCTGACGCGGGGCTTGAACTCACGGACCGCGAGATTGTGACCTGGCTGAAGTCGGACGCCCAACCGACTGCGCCACCCAGGCGCCCCTATGAAAGATTTAAAAAAATTTTTTTTTTCAACGTTTATTCATTTTTGGGACAGAGAGAGACAGAGCATGAACGGGGAAGGGGCAGAGAGAGAGGGAGACACAGAATCAGAAACAGGCTCCAGGCTCTGAGCCATCAACCCAGAGCCTGACGCGGGGCTTGAACTCACGGACCGCGAGATCGTGACCTGGCTGAAGCCGGACGCTTAACCGACTGCGCCACCCAGGCGCCCCAAAAGATTTTAAAATGATATAAAAGTGATACTAATCCAATGGAAAACATTAAAATTAAAAAAAATTTAAAATTGAAAATAAAAAATATATATCCTTCACTCCCCATTCCCCAGAGCTAACTATTGTTAATAGTTGGCTATATAGCCTTCCATATCTTTTTGTATGTAAACATAGTAGTTTACTTTAAAAAACAAAAAGGAGGGGCGCCTGGGTGGCTCAGTAGGTTAAGCTCCTTGTCTGGCTCTGTGCTGACCATGCCGAGACTACTTGGGATTCTCTGTTTCTCTCTCTCTCTCTCTCTCTCTCTCTCTCTCATGCATGCGCGGGCTCTCTCTCAAAAATAAATAAAACATTAAAAACAAAACAAAAACCAAACAAATGAGAAAAACCTAAAAATGAGATTAGGCTATACATATTGCTTTGCTCTGCACCTTTAACAAATTATATGTTATTACAAAATATTATATATACACATCAATACAAATCCATAAAGACTTACATGTGCAGTTTATTGTTTAAAATTTCTTTGATTTTTCTTTTTTTAAAATTTTTATTTATTTTGAGAGAGAGAAATAGAGAGCAAGTATGGGAGGGGCAGAGAGAGTGGGAGACAGAATCCCAAGAAGGCTCCATGCTATTAGTGTAAGCCTGACATGGGGCTTGAACCCACGAATCGTGAGATCATGACCTGAGTTGAAGTCTTGTGTCTTTTTAAAAAATTTTTCACTCAATGTTGCATTTGTAAGATCCATTTACATTGTTATGTGTTCATTTTCACTGATATATGATATTTGAATATACCACCATTTATTTGTTGGTCAGTTTTTCTTTTTTTAAGTAGGCTTCATACCCAGTGTGGCCCCCAACGCGGGATTGAACTCAAAACCTTGAGATCAAGTCCTGAGCTCAGATCAAGAGTCGGAAGCTTAACCAACTGAGCCACCCAGACGCCCCCATTGGTTAGTTTTTGGTTTGGGGTAGTTATGAGCAATGCTACTATGAAATTCTTGTACATATATCCTGGTGTATATAAGAATACATTCCTTTTGGGGCGCCTGGGTGGCTCAGTCGGTTAAGTATCTGACTTCGGCTCAGGTCATGATCTCACAGTTTGTGGGTTCGAGCCTCACATCGGGCTCTGTGCTGACAGCTCAGAGCCTGGAACCCGTTGGATTCTGTGTCTCATTCTCTCTCTGCCCCTCCCCCACTTGTGCTCTCTTTCTGTCTCTCAAAAATAAATAAATGTAAAAAAAAAAATTGAAAAAAAAAGAGTACATTCCTTTTGAGCATATACCTAGGAGTGGAATTTCTTGGTCAAAGAACTTAAACTTTAGTAGATAACTGCCAGCACTTTTTCAAAGTGATTTATTAATTAATTACTCCCATTAGCAGGATATGAGAATTTCTCTGTCCTACTCTTTGCCAATACTTGGTATTGTAGGACTTTAAAATTTTTGCCAATCTGATGATGTATAGTGACATCTGTTTGGTTTTAATTTGCATTTTTCCAATTACCAGATTTCCCTGTCTCTGAAATGCCTATTCAAATATTTTGCCTATTTTTCTGTAGTGTTGCCTGACTTCCTTTCCTTGGTCTGTCAGAATTCTTTATATATTCTGCATATTAATCCCTTTGTCAGTTTTGTATGCTGCAGATACTGTCTACTTTTAAATTTTTTTTTTCAACGTTTATTTATTTTTGGGACAGAGAGAGACAGAGCATGAACGGGGGAGGGGCAGAGAGAGAGGGAGACACAGAATTGGAAACAGGCTCCAGGCTCTGAGCCATCAGCCCAGAGCCCGACGCGGGGCTCGAACTCACAGACCGCGAGATCGTGACCTGGCTGAAGTCGGACGCTTAACCGACTGCGCCACCCAGGTGCCCCAGATACTGTCTACTTTTAGATTGTCATTTCATTCTTTTGATGACCAGAATTTCTTAATTTCAGTGAAATCAGATTTATTGATCCTTTCTTTTATGACTTATCCTTTCATACCCCAAGATCATGAATATATTCTCTCATATTCCCTTGTAAATTTGCTACTCAAATTTATATCTTTAATGTACTTAAAACTTATTTTCGTGAAGCATGTGAAGTAGGGAATATCTCTTTTTCACTTTATATATATTGTGGTTATCTTTCTGATCAACACATAACAATTTAAGTCATTATTTTTGACAACTACTGAATTGCCCAGTTTTCTTTTGATGAATATTTTTTATTTCCATCAGTTTGTCAATACAAATACTGCTCTAATTAATATTGTGTGTATATCTTTGAGTATCCATGCTAGTATTCTATGCTGGAGATTTCTTGAAGTGAGATTACTGGGTTAAAAGGTACACACATTTCAATTTTTGGTAGATACTACCAAGTTGTATTTTACTTCTACCTGCAGTGATAAGGATGCTGATTTCTCTCATTCTTAATAATATCATAATACTAATCAGTTTAATTCGCTAATTTACTTTTAATATGACATTTAAAAACTGCTCAAGGGAGGAATCAAGTTCTGTTTGACACTGACACTGGTGTCATCTTCAGAGATCAATGATCAATGGCCAGGTCTCCAATAGCCCCATCTCCTTCCACTTTGATAGGCAGTGGGCTTCCAAAATGTAAGAATTTGTTTGAAACTTTCTAGTATTAGGCAAATTGTATCCTGCTTTCCTTCCTCTTCCTATTTCCCCACGAGTTGACATTGAGTAGAAAGGACTGAGAGGTGTGATTATCTTGGTCTTCATTTCACTTCTCTTGTCTGTTCTCAACCCCTGCTTCGGCTCTAGTTGATTCCACAGTGACCCTCGTTTAAGGAAGGTCATTCTTTTGAAACTTACTGGTTTTCTTCACACTGCCCTTGAAATGGTCACAGGGACACTGCTTCTTTGGCAGCCCGGGCACTGTCATGAGTTTTCTTTTAGGAGCTCTCAGGAACCAGTCTGAAATAACAGGGTTGCTGCTTAGACGGGAAGATTAATGTGTTTCAGAGTAGGGAGTAGGGCAGGGCTTTACTTGCCGTCTTTCTTGCCTTCCAGTTTATCACACTGCAGTGGGGGCAGGGAAAAGAGTCAACACAGAACAGTAGAGATACCCATTTACGTGAACACCAGGATTTCTGACTTGTTTTGCCTGACCTGTATTGGCAAGAATTTGATGGCAGGTTTGGAGGAGGCATCAGGATATCATTAAGGAGACCAAAAAGTGAAGAAAAGATCTACGTGTCTGCCTTGGCCAAGCATTTTGCCTAATTTCAGTCTTATTTATGAATATAACAAGGTTGAAAAACAAGATCCAGGAAATTTTTGGAAGGCAGCCCTGGGTTCTTGGGGAAAAGTGTAAGGGGGAAGTGGCAGCCAGAGATTCAGCCAGCTCCCCCTGAACCTTGGGGGTTCAGCTCTTGCCTGAGACTCAAGAAGACAAGAGTTGGTGCTGCATGCGGTGGGCTGGTGGAGAGGGCAGTGGGTGAAGTCATCCTAGAAGATATCTGCATTGGCGTCAGGGGGACTCAGGGGAGAGCTGGATTGTGACCTGTGTACTGCTATTGTTGATACTGACCTTTGCACTCACATTCTTGGCTGCCTTCTTGGAGCCACCTCCTAGGAGCCTGGCGTTGGTCCCGATGGCCTCTGGCGACCCCTGATGGAAGGAAACTGGTCACTTCCAGGCACTGGAAAGGGAAGGGGCCAACAGAAATGCTCCCCCAGCATTGTGCTACCTAGTGGAGTTTTTCCCTTCCTTTTTAGTCAGGGATCCTAGGGTACTTCGAGAGACGACTATTTTAAATGGATAGGAAATGAGGTTTAAAATCTGGAAAGCGGGGCGCCTGGGTGGCTTGGTCGGTTAAGCGTCCGACTTCGGCTCAGGTCATGATCTCACGGTCCGTGAGTTCGAGCCCTGCGTCGGGCTCTGTGCTGACAGCTCGGAGCCTGGAGCCTGTTTCAGATTCTGTGTCTCCCTCTCTCTCTGCCCCTCCCCTGTTCATGCTCTGTCTCTCTCTGTCTCAAAAATAAATAAATGTTAAAAAAAAAATTAAAAAAGATAAATCTGGAAAGCTTAGCTGGAGGTAGGTGGAAAAAGAATGGCTTCTGGATGGAAAAAAGGACAAAAGGTGGGCGTTTAATCAAGACCTGACAATATACTCCCCACCCCAACATGCATTAAAATTCTCATGACTTAAGGAATGAGAACAAAGAGCAGATTATTATATAAACTAGTTGGGATCTTCACCTGACCTTTAAGTTCCCTGTATTTGAATCCATAATCCCAGTTCAGTTCTAAGAGGATGGTATTTACCTTTGTGCCTCTGGAACAAATCCATTACTCTTTTGGCCTCTAGTCAAGTTTGTCTTATCACCTGATGCTGTCTTACTCCAATTTTGTGATACTTAAAATATTTTTATGACTATCAAGGATGGTGGATTGTAGACTTGAGATTCTGGAGCTAGAACTGGGCCCGGATGATGCTTGTCTGTACAGTAGTTTCTGATATTTCCTGTAAGAATTAATTATGCCTTCCCATGGTTCCCCGTTGTATCTGAATGCAGCTCTCTTAGTGCACAGTTATACAATATAGTTTGTTGTTTGAAATCTGTTGTGGACTGAATCGTGTCCACACACCCCCACCCAATTCATGTTGAAGCCCTAACCCCTGGTACATACCTCAGTATGACTGTATTTGAAGATAGGGTCTTTAGAGATGATTGAGTTAAAATGAGGTCATTAGGATTGGGACATAATTCAGTCCGACTGGAGTCCTTACAAGAAGAAGAGATTTGGGCAAAGAGACACCAGAGATATATGTGCACAGAGGAAAGATCATGTGAGGGTATAGCAAGAGGGTGGCCATCTGTGAGCAAGAAGAAAGGCCTGAGAAGAAACTAAACTTGTTGACATCTTGATCTTGGACTTCTGGTCTCCAGAAGTGTGAGGAAATAAATTTCTGTTGTTTAAGCCACCCATTCTGTGCCATTTTGTTATGGTTGCCCTAGCAAACTAAAAATCTTTCTCCGACACCAGACTCTGAACCAGTGGCTCAGTAGTCATTCAGCTACATACAGCTGACAGATGGTAGGCACTTGGTAAATGTTTGTTAGTGAGTGAATGAACAAGTTGTC